>NC_136267.1:117891502-118056502 GCF_964187855.1 Myxine glutinosa | reverse complement strand
GACAGAAACTTTTCCACCTTGTCAGGAGGAAAGGACACAGAGTCCAGGAGCAGATGGGTACGACTGGGTACGGTGGGTACAGAGAGGGATGGGTTTGGGACACAAGATTTAGAGGCAAACACAGAGTTGAGGCATTCAGCTTTTTCACGTGCGGAGTCAGCCGTTAAGCCGTTTGAGGTGAGGGAGGGGATGGAGGGGGAACAAACACCAGAAACAGATTTGACCAGACGCCACCAGGATTTGGAAGAGGGAGACAGATAAGAGAGTTTGGTCTTGAGAACGGTGAGATATTGTTTCCTGGCTCTCCTGAGGGTGGACACACACTTGTTTCGGGCTTTGTGAAAGGAAATGAGATTTCCTTCCGTTGGATTTGCTTTCCAGGAGACGAAAGCAAGTTGTTTCAGGGCAACAGCCTCAACAGCAGCTTTTACAGATGTGCAGGGGAATTATGTTGTTGAAAAACGACATCTTTGGTTTTCTCTCCAGGAAATAACTTTTGGAGGCTGGGAAGTAATCCTTTCTCGAATATTTTCTGGTATTCCTTGGCAGTAATTGACTGTTCACACCTTATCAGCTCAGCAACACCAGCACACGAAAATTCACCCCAGACCATGGTTCCACCTTATCCATGCTTCACAGTTGTTGAAATGCACCCAGGGTTGAATCTCTCATCAGATCTGTGAAGTCAACATTCTGGTGCATCACTGCAAAGCTGAAATCTTGATTCATCACTCCACATAACTCTCTGAAACCAGTCTGAATCACAGTTCCCATATTCGGTCAAAAAGTGCAATCTGTCCTGAATGTTTTTCTTAGATTAATTAATAGAGGCTTCTTAGCACATCTTCAGGCAAAACCAGCATCAGTAAACCTTCTTGTGATGGTCCTTCTGGAAACGGTCTTGTTTTCAGCAGTTCTGAACTCCTCTGACATTTTCCACAGGCATTTCTTTCTTTCCTGGAGAACTAAGAATTTCAATCTTCTATCATCTTTGCACTTGTTGTGGCTCTAGGCCTGCTAGATCCTTTCTTCCTTTTGGAACTGTGGGTTTCTGGAACTTTTCTGAGCACATCGTAATTCACTTTCAAAAAGGGTTTTGACACACCCAAACACCCAGTTTTCATTCATGCACTCTCTTGGAGGACAAGAAGTATGCCTGCAAATTGTGGGGCCGATAGGTTTCATGGTTTTGGAGTTATCGAGGAGATGCGCGCGCGCGCGCGCACGCGCACGCGCACACACACACACACACACACACACACACACACACACACACACACACACACACACACACACACACACACACACACACACACACACACACACACACACACACACACACACACACACACACACTCACACACTCTCTCTGCCTTATAGATAGTGGTCTGTTCACTTATAGATTCAAAAACGGCTGGGCTGATCTCGAACAAATTTTGCATGCATACTGGGGCTACTCTGGGTCAGGTCATGGGTACAAAATAATTCGCCTCTCCACACCCCCCAGCGAGGGTGGGTTAATGACTTGCAATTTTTCATGTGCATATTGTTTATTGAACCCGTCAGAAGGAGGGCTAAACTTAGCCAAGGGTATAAAATAAAGTTTCCCAATGCCTTACTCCCTCCAGCTTTCCCAAGCCAGTGTTTCTACCATAATCAAAATAATTCCAGCTCAAGCTAGAATTAAATTATCAGTTGGTTAATAGATGCCTTAAATTACCCAAATTCAAAAAGTACATGGAAAAAAAATACTCCCAGTAGTCAGCTTTCATATTTTTCAAGATTACTACAAGTCCATACTATTAAGAAAATACAGAAGAACCTCTTTTATCCAGAATGGTTGGGGCCAAGGGTGTTCCAGATGAAAAAATATTTCCTGTTAATTGATGTCGTTAATTTAAATATTTTTTAAATCTTAGTCATGAATGTTGTTAGCAAACAGCAACCCTAATATGACTACCTCTAGTAACTCTAAACCCTAACCCTTCACAGCCACAGGTACCAGGTTAGTGAAAAATAAACGAGTGAAACACAGTTCAATCTGTTTGTATCTTTACCTCACCCATGTAACGCAGAGCAGTGGGTAAACAATTGGTTCACTCTGTGTGTGTCTGTCAGTCTATGAATGAGGAACGTCAATTTTATTTCATATTTTGAACACTGCAGAACACGAATCGGCTTGTCTGCATTTCAAAAACCTGCAGTTTAGTAGTACTTTGGACTGAATGTGGCAAAATCATACAGCATCTCATCTTGCAGGCACATAAACACAGTGGGGGCAAAGCAATTGCTTCAGTCTGTCTGTCAGTGAAAAGCAATAGAAAATCATTCCAAACAGGAAACTTACTGATTTTAGGGACATCATAAAGGACACAAACAACAGGCATGAATAACTAATGTAATGTGTTCAACAAGACCAAGTCTCAACAAGTTGTTCAAGTTCAAGTTGTTCAAGTTGGACAAGTTGTGGATCAAGAATGTGTTCAACAAGGTGGTGTAAAAGACCCTGGATCCCAAATGCATTAGTGGTGGTAAACTTCTGATTCAATGTTTTTTTTGTATGTTTTTTGTTTTTCAGCCTTTAAAACTTTATTTCTTTCAATTGAATTATATATTTTGAAAACAAGAACACAAATCGCCTTGTTTGCACTTACAAAAACCTTCAGTGTAGCAGTAATTTGGCAAACTTAGATTTGGCAAATTTGGCAAATCAAGCCGTCTCGACCAAACTATTTGCGATGCAACGTCTAATTTTGTCCAAAATATGTCAGTTTATTGCATCTTTTTCTCAAAGAATATCCCAAAATCATCAGTTTTTTTTTTGTTTGTTTTTTTTTTTTTTGTATACTGAATCGAGGCTCGTGAAAGAGCTAACATTTACTTCACAAACAAATCGACCAGACAAACAAAATACACAAAAAGAGGGAGCGGAAGACAAGATGGGGAGAAAAGGGGAAGCACACAAACACAACATCCGAGAGCAGGGAGATGTGTGGAAGGGAGAGGGCCCGGGCGGAGGAGGCATGGGAAGGGGGGGGGGGAGGGAGAAGTATAAAGCACAAGGACACCAAGGACTTCCAGGACAGAAGTTGGTATTTCAAAAAGTGGAATTGGGGTGAAATTAGCGGGGGTAGAAAAGATCAAGGTTTTGGATGGGGGAAGATAAGAGATGGTGGTGAACAGCTGTTTTAAAGACTTGGAGGGTGGAGTGGGATTGAAGAGAGTGAGGGAGTTTGTTCCAGAGGCGGGAGAAAAGAGGAATGAAGGAGTGAAGGTGAGCAGAGAGTCTTGATTTTGGCAGTTTAACCAAAAGAGGGTTGCAGGCAGATCTTGTGCGACCTGTAGGAATATTTGCGGGACAGAGCCCAGAGAGAGCTGGGGGGGCAAGGCCAGAGAGGAGTCGGTAGAAGACGGAAAGACCACCAACCTGCCTGCGGTGAGTGAGTGAGAGGCCCTTGGAGTTAGCTTCATCGCGGGAGATTCCAATGATTCTGAATGCTTTGGTTTCAACAGCACGAAGGCGAGCTAGGTGTGAGGCAGGAGCACCAGCCCAGAGGGGAGAGCAGTATTCCATTGAGCTGCGGATGAAAGCCTTGTATGTGGTGAGGAGCTCAGGTGTGCCAAGGAAGGACTTCGCACGACGGAGGATGCCCAGTCGGCGACTGGCTTTGGAGGCCAGATTTGAAATGTGGTTTTTCCAGGAAAGATCATGGCAGATAGTGAGACCCAAAAGCTTGAGTGACAGAACTTCTTGGAGAGGATTATTCAGAAAGTGGATGGGAGGGTTGTCCAGTCGGTCTTTTCGGAGAGACATCGTAAGAGTGTGAGATTTGTCAGGATTGAAACACCTGTTCCACTTGTTTGCCCAGTCTGTGATTTTGTCAAGGTCTGCAGAGAGTGAGGAGGCTGCAGACTGCCGATCTGAGGGATGAAGAATGGAGCGACAGAGAGTAGAGTCGTCAGCAAAGAGATAGAGAGGATTTTCAAGAGAGTCAGAGAGATCATTGATGAAGACCAGAAAAAGCACAGGGCCCAGAACACTGCCTTGGGGAACTCCAGCCTGAACAGGAAGAGGAGATGAGAGAAACCCATTCAGGGCCACACGTTGACTACGACTAGAGAGGAAGTCCGCCAGCCATGCGTGGAGATTTCCATGGATACCAAAAGAGGAGAGTTTGGTGAGCAAAGCGGGGTGCCAGACTGTATTGAAGGCACGTGATATGTCAAGGGAGACTGCTCTAATTTCCTGTTTGGCATTGAGGACCTCCATCCATTGTTGAGAAAGCAGAAGCAGCATGTCCAGAGTGGAGTGTCCAGGTCTGAAACCAAATTGATGATCAGAGATCAAGCCATTGGAGAAGAGGAAAGATTTCATATCTGAAGCAATGATGGATTCCATGACCTTGCTGATAATTGGGAGAATGCTGATTGGTCTGTAGTTGCTGGGATCTGTTTTTGCACCTTTTTTGTGCAAAGCGGTGATGTTGGCAGATTTCCAAGCAGATGGAAGATGACCTTGAGCAAAAGAGAGGGTGAAGAGAACAGAGAGAGGGAGTGAAAGAGCGGAAGAACATGATTTTAGGACCCGTGGGCTGATGCCGTCAGGTCCAGTTGCAGAATCAGAGTCGAGGGTTGACAGACACTTTTCCACCTTGTCAGGAGGAAAGGACACAGAGTCCAGGAGCAGCTGGGTACGACTGGGTACCGTGGGTACAGAGAGGGATGGGTTTGGGACACAAGATTTAGAGGCAAACACAGAGTTGAGGCATTCGGCTTTTTCACGTGCGGAGTCAGCCGTGTGGCCATTTAAGGTGAGGGAGGGGATGGAGGGGGAACAAACACCAGAAACAGATTTTACCAGACGCCACCAGGATTTGGAAGAGGGAGACAGATAAGAGAGTTCGGTCCTGAGGACGGAGAGATATTGTTTCCTGGCTCTCCTGAGGGTGGACACACACTTGTTTCGGGCTTTGTGAAAGGAAATGAGATTTCCTTCCGTTGGATTTGCTTTCCAGGAGACGAAAGCAAGTTGTTTCTGGGCAATAGCCTCACCACAAGATTCCGTGTACCATGGCCGGGAGGAAGGGTATGACAACTGAAGACGAGAAGGGATAAATCTGTGCATGAGAGAGAGCAATTTACTTTGGAAGAATTCCCAGGATGAGTTGATGTCAGAGGCAGTAGAGATGGGAGACCAGTCCAGATGATTGATGGCTGCTTGAAGACCGTGCCAGTTGGCCTGAGTGAAATGCCAGACTCGTCGACGCTGAGGAGGCTCTCTGAAAATGGTCAGAGAGATGTCCACTTTAACAAGCACATGATCAGAAGAGCCGATTGGAGCAGAAGAAGAGCAGCAGACATTTTCAGGGAAGTTAGTCATAACCAAGTCCAGAAGAGAAGATTCTCCGTTGACTGAGATCCGGGGTGGGAAATTGACAGATTGTGTCAGTCCCAGTGAGTCACAGAAGTCCTTTGCTGAAGAGCCATGGCTGGTGAGAGAGGTACCCACCCCCAGCCAACTGGCATGGTGACAGTTGAAATCACCACATATGAGGAAGAGAGAGTTGGGATGGGTAGATAGAAGTTGGTCCATATTATCAGACAGCGAGATGTAGATGGAGTCATCACTGTTTGGTGGACGGTACAACACGCATATGAACAAAAGGTGGGAGCGAAGGGGAAGCCGTAACCAAAGGTATTCCTGGGGGTGAGGTGGAGAGAGGGCAGTGCAGGGTGAGTGAGGAAGAGAGTTTTTTATAAAGATAGCAACCCCACCTCCAGGACGAGGCTCAGGTCTATCATACCGGAGGAGGGAGTAACCTGGGAGAGATACCAAGGAATCAGAGACATCATGAAGGAGGAAGGTTTCTGTTAAGCAGATCACGTCTGGTTTGTCAGAAGCAACCTGTATGGAGCGATCAGTTAAGTTTGAGCGAAGGCCCGGGATGTTTGAGGTCCATACTGTTAAGGAAGAGGAAGGGGGAGCATCGGATACAGAACAGGGGGGGGGGGGAGCGGTAGGGCAGGATGTGGAAGAGGAGGAAGAGGTAGGGAGAGCTGTTGCAGGTGTGTCAGAGATTACAGAATAGCTTGGAGAAAGGGAAGAATGGGGCGGACAAAAGGTTTGATGGTGTTTGGGTGAGGCGCAGTGAGGTGTTATTTGAGGAGGGGGAAGAGTGAGGCAGAAGGTTGAGGAAGATGAAGGTGAAAGTTGGAAGGGGGAAGAAGCGGGGAGGACGCTTTGAGGAGGAGGGGTGAGAGGGGAGTCTAGGAGGGGAGGAGTGAGGGAGAGTCTCGGAGGGGAGTGGTGTGGGGGGAGTTTAGGAGGGAAGGGGCAGGGGGGGGAGATTTGAAAGGGATGGGTGTTTGGGAAGATTTGGGGGGGAGGGGCAAGGGGGAAGATTTGACAGAGATGGGTGATGGGGAAGATTTGGAGGGGAGGGGTGAGATTGGATTTTGAAAGTGTACGATTTATGGGAAACGAACATTTATTGCAAAATGAGTTTCTTGAGACATTCGAGTCAAAAATACGTTTGAGGACGCTGAAGGATGGGTGGAGTTCTGGAGAGTTTAGGGAATGAATGAAAGATGCACTGTAAGAGATGGAATTTTTTTTTTGAATGAATATAATTGGTGAGCAAGTCGAAAGCATCCTTTTATAGAAGAAGTAGAACAAAGTGTTATAGAATATGACATAATAATAAAGTTATACAGGGGACAGATGAAACATGTATTAACAACTTGATCACGTGATCTCGAACAACGTGGTCGAAGAACGAAAGAACAAAGAACGAAAGAGAAAAAGAACGAAGAACGAAAGAACAAATAAGAACGTACAAGCGGATAAGAACAGGGAAGGAAAAAAAAATTTTGGTTTTTTTTTTGAGATTTTAAAACAAGGGAGTATGGGTGAAAAGACCGTGAAAAACAGAGACCGACAGTAGTTGCAGCGCGATCGAAGAACCGCTGAGACAAAAAACAAAAGCCTTGAGGCCAAGGTCTGAGGACACGGTAGCCTACTACTACTAGCACTACACTAGGCCTCAGAATACACGATACGAAAAAAACCGACGATTCTGTACACAGGTATGAAAAACAAACACCGAGAAACCTATTAAAGTCACCCCAATAGGTACATACACCGAAAGAAAGATAAAGATACGACAAAAACACAAATGTGAAAGATCACTTAGCTTCGAAAGCGTGAGCGCATGGAACAGCTTCGAAAAGACGTGACCTCGCCGTGATCTCGCGAGAGCCATCCTCAATGGCTCTCTTTTTCTTTGAGAAGAGATGGCAGAAAGTTTGTGATTGCACAAATGCATGGATAAACCTCGATGGTGACAAAAAATACATCTCAGCAGAACATGTTCAGCTCGGGATTGTTCCATTTGGCACATCGGCTATGTAGGGTTATAGACTAGACGGATTTCTGAGAAATGTGAATGTTAGGTGCATTTTTGGGTAAAAGTTGGGAACCTCACTTTTTAATATAATTAGGGTATGCTGAATTCGATTAACCCGGTTCCCAAGCCGAATTTTGAATTTTTGACCTTCTAATTAGCATAAACAAAATGGCCGCTAAATTGCCATTTTGGGACAATTTCTTTGAGCAACCATTTATATATCATGTATATACATGCAGCTCTATGTGGTAATCTAATCTACCGAGAAGTTTGTCCACAGCACTGGTACCATTTCACGCATTAACTGGGTGTGACACCACCTCCTATTTTGCAAATCACACCAAACGAACATCATGGAAAGTCTTCAAGGAACACCATAAACTGCTGAAGAACTTGGGCATTGGTGAACTCAGAAGAGACAATCAAATCTGCAGAAGCGTTAGTCTGCAGAATATATAATGTGCACAGAACAACCTTTGTTGATTCAGCACGACATTTGTTGTTCTCCAAGACTGGTAAAGCAGAAGCAATGTAACCGACAAGTGATGCTCTTCATTTGCATTTTATGCAAGTACACTATCAAGCCATGGTATGAACAAATGCTCATTGTGCCATACCCGACCTTCCTGCACCTGTGGAAATGGGATGGAAACGTGGTGATTCAGGACTAGAGCCTATTCTGATGTCACCGAGTCCAATCCCAGAAGGTTGCCTCGAGATGATTTGTTGTGCATGCCAGAAGCCATGCTGCAAATGTCGCTATTCATAGTTGAGGTGCACATCAATGTGTGTCTGTCAGCAACAGAGTGATGATCAGACCCCTTGTATGAATTTGATGTAGTTTGGCAAAACAACATGTGTGACATTCCTGAATGTTTGTGCTTCATGGCCATGTATACTTAATTTTAGAATAAATGGTTGTATGAAACATTGTCTTATTAAAACTATTTCCCATTTTATAGTGTCCAATTTCAATATCAGTTTGAATGTCTCTTTCAATATGTCACCAACCATGATATAGACCACGGATTTATGAAAAAAGGCCATGTTTTAGCGTTGAGGTGCATTTTGGGGTAAAAGTTGTAAAGTTAAAGTAAAAGAGCTGCATGTATATACATGATATATAAATGCTTGTTCAAAGAAATTGTCTATTGCTTTTGAAATTTGAACCCAAAATTGCTATTGAACCCAAAAATGCACCTAGAAGCTTATACATGGCCTTTTTCCATAAATCCGTCTAGTCTATTGCCAACGCGCCTATTATTCAAAGTGCACAAACAAAGCTAATATAGATCATGCCTGGAAAAGCAAAGCAAAAGTTGAAAAGACCCTTCCCATGTCCTTTCTCTCAAGACTGCATGTGGTAAGGTGTTCGATGAACTCTCTAGTTATTGTTGTGAACGTTACATTAAAAGATAAAGATGTACATGCTGATTATATATCCTGCTTTGGGAGTTGATACGCTCCGTCCTCATACCCCCCCCATTCTCTGTGTATTTGGACTCGCCCTATGCAGCCACAACTTTCTTCAAAGACAAAGCCTTTCAACAAAGCACTTTAAAATCTCAATAGACCGTCCAATTTTCTCCACATTTCCTGCATACCAGTTTGGAGGGGCATAAGCAACTGCTAAAAAAAAATAATAACCAACAACTTCCGAGAGCGTAAAGTTAGTGCAAAGTAATCTCAGGTAAAATGTGCCTTTTTGGGCTTTATTTTATTTTTTTCCAAATAAAGTGTTTATCATTCTTCTGTTATTTGAATGATCAGATAAAAGAGGTTATACTGTATATAAATATATTTAGTACCTCCGCTACCAAAGGTGGATAGAGGTTGTTTTCACCCCTGTCTGTCTGTTTGTTTGTTTGGCTGTGAACAAGATATCTCAAAAAGTTGTGGACGGATTCGGACAAAATTTGGTGGAGAGGTAGCATGTGTGACACGGCCAAAATGATTCGATTTTGGTGAAGATCTGAATATGGATTTGGATAAGAGAATTCTTAATTTTTTTCATTGATTCTTCACCATTGAGAGATCGGGCGAAAAGCGATATACAACACGATATTTTAAAAGGTTATGGACGAGTTATGACTAAATTTGGGGGATGAATTGATTAGATGACAAAAACAAGCCGATTAGATTTTGGTTCAGGTCCGAATCCAGATCTTACCTGGTGATACAAAACATAAATTGTTCAGCCTGGTGGAGGTATGTGCTCTACCGAGTGCCGTTCTAGTTTATCTATGCAATGGTATATTTGTATTTTTAGCGTGTATTGGTCTTGGTATATCTTGGTGCAGTGAGTACCTCATTCTTATTTCATTTTGAACGTTATAGCAATAGTCAGTGTGATGATTTTACACAGTTAAAAAGTAGATAATAATGTCAAGACAAATTTTCAAAGTTGTGTTCAATGGAATTTGCATAATAAAACACATTTATTCAAAAAATGAAGTTTTACTTGGGGTAGGATTAACGACATTCGGAGCAATCCAATCACAAAATGAAGTAAATTCAAGAAGCGATGTTATCGTTTGCAAAGCAGGCTATACACATAACTTTTATTATTTTGTGACCAAAATAAGTAACAAATACTTGGTCAACATAGCTCGAAGTTGACCAACCTCTTCCGTTCTTATTGCAATCCTATTAGATCTATGTACGTAAGTTTAAAAAAAAAAAAACTAGTCTGAAGCCCCTTTTTTGCTGAAATAGCAAAACTACAATTCTTCTGCCCAAGAGTGATCTAAGGTTCATCACGGAGATTATATCGTATAGATCTGTATAAAGTAGTTATGTAAAGTTATAAATCACATTTCATACTTTAAGTATAAATCATATTCAGGACAAGCACAACAGACATTGGGCAAATCAACACAACTAGTGGGATATTAACTTGGGATCCCAGTACGTTACGTGTATGGATAAGAACACTAATTTACAAAAGACAGCAATGTTATCCCATCCCATAGCTATGACAAGACATTGTTGTTGTTGAGAATGCAGCACAAAGACACACCTTGGGTGCCCACCAGAACAATGGGCACATCAACAGTGCTCCGCAGACTGGACAAACGGGAGTAGTAGTTGTACACTGTATGGAAACTGATCTCATCCTCCAGGCTGAACACGAAAATCACAGCATCGATCCACGCAGCGAACTACAGCAGGAATCAGACAGGAATTACTGGCTTGTACATTTTTGCTTGTAATTACAAACAACTAGCGTTATAAATGAGCTTGTAGTTTTCATTCCCTGTTGAACAGAGAGTGCAGAATGGATTCATAACACAAAACAATACCATGTTCATTGACACAATGTGCCTCTGTCTCCACCTTGTGCTTTAATCCGATATAACAAGGACTTTTGCCAAATGCAGACATGAAAATATTAGATTATTATATTTCAGGAAAGGCATAGTTTGTGAATGGGGAGAGAAGTAGGTCCTATATGGATTGAAACAAAGCAAACAGGATCAGCACCAGGGAAATGGGCAACCTAAAGGAAGCAAATGTACCATGTACATTGTACAGAGCAAGTATATTGCAGGTAGATGTAGACTTAGATGAGAAAGAACAGGGTGGTTGAGCAGAGAGGTAAGGAGTGCAATTAAGGAGAAGCAAAAAACATTCATTATGAATAAAGCAACAGGACTGGAATGGACAAGTAAAACAGAGGCGAGGTAAGAAAATAACAACTATGCCAGGGATACGAGCAAGAATACCAAACATAATAACAAGGCATTATTTAAATACATAAAGGGCAAAAAGAGCAGGTTAATAAAAGTATGGGCCCCTTGATGAATAGCACAGGGAGTTTGGTTTGTGATGAAAGTGAGATGGCAGGCTTATAATTTTGGCTCTGACGAGGCTTATAAATGGCAGGCTTATAAATTTGGCTGCAACGATGATGGCAGGCTAAATAGTTATTTTCCTTCAGCAATTATACAACTAATAATACCCACTCCCTCTGGGAGCAAAATGTAGTGTCAATACCCCCTCCATCAGGCAGAGATCAGTGGTTAAACCACTTTCATTATTCCACATGTGCAGGTGAAAATTGCACGTCGTTTCCCAACCCTCACTGGGAGTGGTATTTTGTGCCCATGCCCTGACCCTGGGTATCCCAGGCACATATTCAAAATTTGATGGAGATCGGCCAAGCAATTTTCGATTCTACAAGGTTCAGACATACATGCATGTATGCATGCACACATACATACACATTTGTCAGGCAGAGCACCAGGATATGGTACACCTGGAACACTCACACCCAATTCACACCGAGATTATAAGCCTCACAACCGAAACAAAAGGTTGACACAGCATCACACACATGGACCCATTATCTGACCCAGGGTAAGGAAAGGGAAGCAAAGTAAGAAAGCAATGTTGACACAGAATAAAAATAAAATAGGAGATAAGGAAGGAAAGGGAGTTCAGAATTATTTGAGGGAAACCACCGGCAGCTTCATCCACGCTAGTGTGTGTGGCACATGACAGTAAAAAAAAACTGGTCCAGTCATCCTGCTCTGTGTCATCCAACCAACTCGTATTAAGTGGTCTCTGCAATTCTACCCCTCCCCTCATCCATCTCCTCACTGTCAAGGACAGCAACTCTGAAGCAGGCCACCATTCATTGAGCAACACAGCTCCGGTCACTGAGGCTTCACTGGCCCCGCTTCACAACCAGAACACCACGGCTCACTTCTTCTTCCTCTTTTCTTTCTGTCTCTTTTCTCTCCCAAGCGTAAAAAGGTTGGGTCCTTCACACAGGTGTGGTTGTGCACACCACTATTAGTACAGGCATTATGTACCATAACCTCAAACAAATTTCAACAAAAACTCTCTCACTTGTATCATACCGACAAAGGTGTTCTCTATGACATATCATACAGACCAATCACCTTGCTCCC
Organism: Myxine glutinosa; assembly: GCF_964187855.1. Classification (NCBI taxonomy): domain Eukaryota; kingdom Metazoa; phylum Chordata; class Myxini; order Myxiniformes; family Myxinidae; genus Myxine; species Myxine glutinosa. Next base: position 118,044,180 of record NC_136267.1, on the reverse strand, counting down.
AATAATCAGCAAGGTCATGGAATCAATCATTGCTTCTGACATCAAATCCTTCTTCTTCTCCAATGGCTTGATCTCGGATCATCGTTTTTGGATTCAGACCAGGTCATTCGACTCTGGGCATGCTGCTTCTGCTGTCTCAACAATGGATGGAGGTCCTCAATGCCAAACAGAAAATCAGAGCCGTCTCCCTTGACATATCACATGCCTTCGATACGGCCTGGCACCCCCGCTCTGCTCTCCAAACTCGCCTCCTATGGTATCCATGGAAATCTCCACGCATGGCTTGCGGACTTCCTCTCTGGTCGTAGTCAACGTGTGGCCCTGAATGGATTTCTCTCATCTCCCCTTCCTGTTCAGGCTGGAGTTCCCCAAGTCAGTGTTCTGGGCCCTGTGCTTTTTCTGGTCTTCATCAATGATCTCTCCGACTCTCTGGAAAATCCTCTCTATCTCTTTGCTGATGACTCCACTCTCTGCCGCTCCGTACCTCATCCCTCCGATCGGCAGTCTGCAGCCTCCTCACTCTCTGCAGACCTGGACAAAATCACAGACTGGTCAAACAAGTGGAACATGTCTTTCAATCCTGACAAGTCTCACACTCTCACTATGTCTCTCCGAAAAGATAGTCTGGAAAACCCTCCCATCTACTTTCTGAACAATCCTCTCCAAGAAGTTCTGTCACTCAATCTTTTGGGTCTCACTATCTGCAATGATCTTTCCTAGGAAAACCACATTTTCAAGCTGGCCTCCAAAGCCAGTCGCCGACTAAGCATCATCCGTCATGCGAAGTGCTTCCATGGCACACCTGAGCTCCTCACCACATACAGGGCTTTCATCCGCAGCTCAATGGAATACTGTTCTCCCCTCCGGGCTGGTGCTCCTTCCTCACACCTAGCTCGGCTTCACGCTGTTGAAACCAAAGCTTTCAGCATCATTGGAATCTCCCGCGATGAAGCCAACTCCGAGGGCCTTTCACTCACTCACAGCAGGCAGGTTGGTGGTCTTTCTGTCTTCTACCGACTCCTCTCCGGCCTAGCTCTCCCAGCTCTGTCTGTGCTGTTCCCCAAATATTCCTACAGGTCGCACAAGAGCTGCCTGCAACCCTCTTATGGTTAAACTGCCAAAATCAACTCTCTATTCACCTTCACTCTTTCATTCCTCTTTTCTCCCGCCTCTGGAACAAACTCCCTCACTCTATTCAATCCCACTCCTCCCTCCAGGTCTTTAAAACAGCTGTTCACCACCATCCCTTGTCTTCCCCCATCCAAAACCTTGATCTTTTCTACCCCCATTAATTCACCCCAGATCCACTTTTTTGAAATTCCGACTTCTTTCCTGGAAGTCATAGCAGTGTCCATGTGTTTTATACCTCTCCCACCCCCACCACCCCCCCCCCTTCCCTTGCCTCCTCCCCCCAAGCCCTCTCCCTCCCACAAATCTCCCAATGTCCCTGCTCTCAAATGTTGTACTTGTTTGCTTCTCTCTCTCTCCCCATCTTGTCTCCCGCTCCCTTTATCTTATGTTTTACATGTCAGTTTGTTTTTTTGTGATTAATGTTAGCTCTTACACGAGCCTCGATCTTGTATACAAAAAAAAAAAAAATCTTAAACAAGACCAAAAGTTTGATCTTGTTTATGGTTCCGTAGGGTTAGGGTTCTGGTTAAACTGCCAAAAAACTGCCTTCTTCTAATATCAGAAGGCTGCTCAGCGGCGTAGCCAGGCTTGTAAAATATTACAAACCACAAACACATATTATTAGCTTTTCACACAGTCGCTGATGTTGTTTATAACATTAAACAAGTAAATTTGGAGGAATCCTGACATCCATGAGGTAAGTTTTACTTACAGGACTGAGCAAAGATCTACTGTAATCTATATACCCCACAAGGGTTGGAGGTGTGCTCATTTACCATGCAGCGAGCTAGTGCTTGCCAGGCCAGCCGTTCCTTAACGGTTTTGAATGGAGTACTTGCTCGAATGCTTAAACCACTTGGCGATCTCTCCACAAGAAACTTGGTAAATGAACACACCCAATGTTCTTGAGACCCCACCATATATCGACTGTAATCTATATACCCCAAAGAGGAATTGCCTATCCTGCCGCTCTCAAAGTGAGCAGGTGTTTACGCCGTAATGCCATCATATACATAATGACGTACGATGACGGTCAGACGCAAAACTGCCGCTACTTTAATAATTATATATATAAGATAGATATTTAACCACCAGTAACGTTGCAGTCACTACAAAGGGATTAGTGTTACGATTAGATTTACTATAATATTAACGTTACGTTATTATTACGAAAAATTATATTATTTTTTAAAAACCGAGGCCAATTCCCTACTTCCCCGATTATTAATATTAATGCCGAACACCGCTTATCACTGATCATGAACCATACACCGCTTCAATCCATCAACTTTCCATTCACGACATTGAGATTAAAATGTTATGGTTATATTTACTATCATATTATTATTATTATGGAAACTGTAGTACTGAAACGATACACTACTGTATTAAGAAATATGGGCTTAATTGGTCCGAAGCAGAAGGTGAGGCATAATGCCTAAGGCCTATACGTACAGTATTGTTGGAAGAGACGTAACGCCGATCCTTTGACTTGAGTGAGGAAGAGACGACACGAAGAGACGTGTGGAGATGGGAGAAACTTCCAGAAGGACAACCATCACTGCAACACTCCACCGATCTGGCCTTTATGGCAGAGTGGCCAGACGGAAGCCTCTCCTCAGTGAAAGACACATGAAAGCCCGCTTGGAGTTGGCAAAAAAGCACCGAAAGGACTCTCAGACTGTGAGAAACAATATTCTGTGGGCTTTCATGTGTCTTTCAATGAGGAGAGGCTTCCGTCTGGCCACTCTGCCATAAAGCCCAGATCGGTGGAGTGTTGCAGTGATGGTTGTCCTTCTGGAAGTTTCTCCCATCTCCACACAGGATCTCTGGAGCTCAGACAGAGTGACCATCGGGTTCTTGGTCACCTCTATTACCAAGGCCCTTCTCCCCCGATTGCTCAGTTTGGCCGGGCGGCCAACTCTAGGAAGAGTCCTGGTTGTTCCAAACTTCTTCCATTTAAGAATTATGGAGGCTACTGTGCTCTTGGGAACCTTCAATACAGCAGAAATGTTTTTGTAGGCTTCCCCAGATCTGTGCCTCGACACAATCCTGTCTAAGCTCTGCAGGAAGTTCCTTCGACCTCATGGCTTGGTTTTTGCTCTGATATGCATCGTCAGCTGTGAGACCTTATATAGACATGTGTGTGCCTTTCCAAATCATGTCCAATCAATTGAATTTATCACAGGTGGACTCCAATCAAGGTGTAGAAACATCTCAAAGATGATCAAGAGAAATGGGAGGCACCTGAGCTAAATTTCAAGTGTCAAAGCAAAGGGTCTGAATACTTATGTAAATGTGATATTTCAGTTTTTTCTTATTAATAAATTTGCAAAACTTTCTAAAATCCTGTTTTCTCTTTGTCATTATGGGGTATCGAGTGTAGATTGATGAGGGAAAAAATGAATTTAAACGATTTCAGCATAAGGCTGCAACATAACAAAATGTGAAAAAAGTGAAGGGGTCTGAATACTTTCTGAATGCACTGTAAGCAGCAGCAAAGTACCACAGCCTCTGTGTGTACTTTCAGATTGAAGAGTGGAAGGAATCTGGGGATGGACTTCTTCAAAAAGAGTTGGGATGGTGGGAGAGTGACAACAGACTTGTCCCTCTCCAAACAGACTGAGCTCCTGCTCCTGAGGAGCTGCCGTGGGTTATCAGGTGCAACTACCAGACTGACTGAAGCAGTTTGAGGTGCACATGCAAGAAGCACAATGTTGAGTGTTTTCCTGCATGTGGAAACAGCAGAGGATCTGGTTGTACAAACACAACACACCTGGCATTTGGTGAAGATGAAGATGTTGACATCGTTGGCTTCTGAATGCATTGTGTACATTCACACAGGTTACCCAAGGTGAAGAGATGTTGGCAACATGGCAACTACTCATCTTCTATGCAGATCTGTGTTTCTCTTGAATAATATAACAAGTACATGTTCACTGGCAGGTTCTCTGCAGACTCTGTGTATTCTGAAAGGTCTCAGTATTGTAAAGGTTCTCAGTAATATGCTTCAAATTTGGTATTATGTTTTACCATTACCTTTCGACTTGCTCACCAAATCTATTCATTCCAAAAAAAAATTCCATCTCTTACAGTTACAGTGCCTCTTTCATCCATTCCCTAAACTCTCCAGAACTCCACCCATCCTTCAGCGTCCTCAAACGTATTTTTGATTCGAAGGTCTCAAGAAACTCATTTTGCAATAAATGTTCGTTTCCCATTAATCGTACACTTTCTAAAATCCAATCTCACCCCTCCGCTCCGAATCTTCCCCATCACCCCTTCCCTCCAAAACCTCCCCATCACCCCTTCCCTCAAAAACTTCCCCATCACCCCTCCCCTTCAAAACTTGCCCATCACCCCTCCCCTCCAAATCCACCCCCTTGCCCCTCCCCTCCAAATCTTCCCCATCACCCATCTTTCAAATATTCCCCCTTACCCCTCCCCTCCAAATCTTCCCCATCACCCATCCATTTCAAATCTCCCCCCTTGCCCCTCCCCTCCAAATCCTCCCCATCACCCATCCCTTTCAGATCTCCCCCCTTGCTCCTTCCCTCCTAAACTCTCCCCACACCCCTCCCCTCCGAGACCCTCCCTCACTCCTCCCCTCCTAGACTCCCCTCTCACCCCTCCTCATCAAAGCGTCCTCCCTGCTTCTTCAACCTTCCAACTTTCACTTTCCTCTCACTCAACCTTCTGCCTCACTCTTCCCCCTCCTCAAATAACACCTCACTGCACCTCACCCAATCACCATCAAACCTTTTGTCCACCCCATTCTTCCCTTTCTCCAAGCTATTCTGAAATCTCTGACACACCTTCAACAGCTCTCCCTACCTCTTCCTCCTCTTCCACATCTTACCCGACCGCTCCGCCCCCCTGTTCTGTATCCGATGCTCCCCCTTCCTCTTCTTCTTCTTTAACAGTATGGACCTCAAACATCCAGGGCCTTCGCTCAAACTTGACTGATCTCTCCATACAGGTTGCTTCTGATAAACCAGACGTGATCTGCTTAACAGAAACTTTCCTCCTTCATGATGTCTCTGATTCCTTGGTATCTCTCCCAGGTTACTCCCTCCTTCGTTATGATAGACCTGAGCCTCGTCCTGGAGGGGGGGTTGCTATATTCATAAAAAAACTCTCTTCCTCACTCGCCCTGCACTGCCCTCTCTCCACCTCACCCCCAGGAATACCTTTGGCTACGGCTTCCCCTTCGCTCACACCTTTTGTTCATATGTGTGTTGTACCGTCCACCAAACAGTGATGACTCCATCTACATCTCGCTGTCTGATAATATGGACCAACTTCTATCTACCCATCCCAACTCTCTCTTCCTCATATGTGGTGATTTCAATTGTTACCATGCCAGTTGGCTGGGTGTGCGTACCTCTCTCACCAGCCATGGTTCTTCAGCAAAGGACTTCTGTGACTCACTGGGACTGACACAATCTGTCAATTTCCCGACCCGGATCTCAGTTAACGGAGCATCTTCTCTTCTGGACTTGGTTATGACTAACTTCCCTGAAAATGTCTGCTGCTCTTCTTCTGCTCCAATCGGCTCATCTGATCATGTGCTTGTTAAAGTGGACATCTCTCTGACCATTCTCAGAGAGCCTCCTCAGCATCGACGAGTCTGGCATTTCACTCAGGCCAACTGGCACGGTCTTCAAGCAGCCATCAATCATCTGGACTGGTCTCTCATCTCTACCGCCTCTGACATCAACTCATCCTGGGAATTCTTCCAAAGTAAATTGCTCTCTCTCATGCACAGATTTATCCCATCTCGTCTTCAGTTGTCATACCCTTCCTCCCATCCATGGTACACGGAATCTTGTGGTGAGGCTATTGCCCAGAAACAACTTGCTTTTGTCTCCTGGAAAGCAAATCCAACGGAAGGAAATCTCATTTCCTTTCACAAAGCCCGAAACAAGTGTGTGTCCACCCTTAGGAGAGCCAGGAAACAATATCTCTCCGTTCTCAGGACAGAACTCTCTTATCTGTCTCCCTCTTCCAAATCCTGGTGGCGTCTGGTCAAATCTGTTTCTGGTGTTTGTTCCCCCTCCATCCCCTCCCTCACCTCAAACGGCCACACGGCTGACTCCGCACGTGAAAAAGCTGAATGCCTCAACTCTGTGTTTGCCTCTAAATCTTGCGTCCCAAACCCATCCCTCTCTGTACCCACCGTACCCAGCTGCTCCTGGACTCTGTGTCCTTTCCTCCTGACAAGGTGGAAAAGTTTATGTCAACCCTCGACTCTGATTCTGCAACTGAACCTGACGGCATCAGCCCACAGGTCCTAAAATCTTGTTCTTCAGCTCTTTCACTCCCTCTCTCTGTTCTCTTCACCCTCTCTTTTGCTCAAGGTCATCTGCCATCTGCTTGGAAATCTGCCAACATCACCGCTTTGCACAAAAAAGGTGCAAAAACAGATCCCAGCAACTACAGACCAATCAGCCTTCTCCCAATTATCAGCAAAGTCATGGAATCCATCATTGCTTCAGATATGAAATCTTTCCTCTTCTCCAATGGCTTGATCTCTGATCATCAATTTGGTTTCAGACCTTGTCACTCTACTCTGGACATGCTGCTTCTGCTTTCTCAACAATGGATGGAGGTCCTCAATGCCAAACAGGAAATTAGACCTGTCTCCCTTGACATATCACGTGCCTTCGATACGGTCTGGCACCCCGCTCTGCTCACCAAACCCTCCTCTTTTGGTATCCATGGAAATCTCCACGCATGGCTGGCGGACTTCCTCTCTAGTCATAGTCAACGTGTGGCCCTGAATGGGTTTCTCTCATCTCCTCTTCCTGTTCAGGCTGGAGTTCCCCAAGGCAGTGTTCTGGGCCCTGTGCTTTTTCTGGTCTTAATCAATGATCTCTCTGACCCTCTTGAAAATCCTCTCTATCTCTTTGCTGATGACTCTACTCTCTGTCGCTCCATTCTTCATCCCTCAGATCGGTAGTCTGCAGCCTCCTGACTCTCTGCAGACCTGGACAAAATCACAGACTGGGCATACCAGTGGAACATGTCTTTCAATCCTGACAAATCTCACACTCTTACGATGTCGCTCCGAAAAGACCGACTGGACAACCCTCCCATCCACTTTCTGAATAATCCTCTCCAAGAAGTTCTGTCACTCAAGCTTTTGGGTCTCACTATCTGCCATGATCTTTCCTGGGAAAACCACATTTCAAATCTGGCCTCCAAAGCCAGTTGCCGACTGGGCATCCTCCGTCGTGCGAAGTCCTTCCTTGGCACACCTGAGCTCCTCACCACATACAAGTCTTTCATCCGCAGCTCAATGGAATACTGCTCTCCCCTCTGGGCTGGTGCTCCTGCCTCACACCTAGCTCGTCTTCACGCTGTTGAAACCAAAGCATTCAGAATCATTGGAATCTCCCGCGATGAAGCCAACTCCAAGGGCCTCTCACTCACTCACCGCAGGCAGGTTTGGTGGTCTTTCCGTCTTCTACCGACTCCTCTCTGGCCTTGCCCCCCCAGCTCTCTCTGGGCTCTGTCCAGCAAATATTCCTACAGGTCGCACAAGATCTGCCTGCAACCCTCTCATGGTTAAACTGCCAAAATCAAGACTCTCTGCTCACCTTCACTCCTTCATTCCACTTTTCTCCCGCCTCTGGAACAAACTCCCTCACTCTCTTCAATCCCACTCCACCCTACAGGTCTTTAAAACAGCTGTTCACCACCATCTCTTATCTTCCCCCATCCAAAACCTTGATCTTTTCTATCCCCGCTAATTTCACCCCAATTCCACTTTGTTGAAATACCAACTTCTGTCCTGGAAGTCTTGTGTTTTATACTTCTTCTTCCACCACCCCCCCCCCCCCCCCCCTACGCCTCTCCCTGCTGTTGTGTGCTCTCAAGTGTTTGTGTGCTTCCCTTTCTCTTGTCTTCCGCTCCCTCTTTTTATATATTTTGTTTGTCTGGTTGATTTGAAGTAAATGTCAGCTCTTTCACGAGCCTCGATTCAGTATACAAAAAAAAAAAAAAATTACTCGTTCTGCCAGTTGATGCTGTTCAATATATTTGTATTTTCATTTTTTAATTACATTGTGCAATGATAATTAATCTGTAAAAATTGCAAATGGTCTTTAGTGTTTTGTTTTATTTCATCATTTATAACAGAATTATGTAAGCATCATTCCTAACATGGTGACTGTTATTATGTGTCAAGATTAGTATGTACTCAATATGTATTGCAGTATTGCTTTTTATTTCATTATTTTAGCATTAATTTATTAGCTGTCGGCTGGGAATGCCTCTTCCTCCTTCAAACCCAAAATTATTTCCAACAGTTTCAATAAAAATCAGTATCTAACAGTCCACATTCTCACTTTTGTGATGCTATTCCTTGTTTAACATTTGTGGGAAGTTAGAAGTGTGCGATATAGGTAAATAATGATTCAAGTTTCTGTGAAAGTCAATTTAATATCACAGCTACCTTTATGTGCTGTACATTTCGGCGTATAAATCTATGTCGAGTACAAGTCGAATTGGTTATAATTTCCCCATTTTTCTTTCCTTCATTCATAGATAATCAAGGAACTCCATCAAGTTCCTTGCATGTTCAAGCATAAAAAGGGTCCTTGATCTGCCAATTAAAAAAATAAAAGAAACGAACCCAACCTCCCCAACCAAAAAAAAAACGAGTTCTCAATAGGGGATTGAAAACACTCCTTTCCCATCTAAAGGCAAAGTGAAAAAGATGTATTTCAAGTTTCAAACACTTGCCTGAGATTCTGGAGGACCACCTTCATCACGAATAAGAAGCAAGTAACTCAGGCCATCCACAGCTATCTCTTTCTTGAACCTGCCACCTGCAGATAGTAAAAAAAATTTAAGAAATTTCATTTTGGACATTGAAGGCCAATAAATAACTAAAACAAAAAGACATCATGCGGGGCATGATACTTCCAAAATTCACCCCTTGCCCCCCCCCAAAAAAACCGCCATGGATACATCAAATTGTCCATTTCTTTACGATTAAAATTGACGATCTTAATCAAAGCTCATATTAATCAGATTAAAATTGATGATTTTTCCGATGAAAATTGATATTAGACGTTTGACTGAGTTGAACTTTGACCCTTTTGACCCCAAAAATACTTGGGTTCCCAATTCAATGATGCACTATGTAATTGCTGTTTAATTCTCAAGTTAATTGGATGAAAAGTGGCAATTTTTCAGATGAAAATTGATGATTTTGAAAGTTTGACCTTCAGTTAACCTTTGACCTTTTGACCACAAAAATAGCTGGTTTCCCAATTTAGTGACAATATGCAAATGCTGTTCAATTTTCAAGTCAATCGGATGAAAATTGACAATTTTAGAAATTCGACCTCAAGATGACTTTTGACCTCAAAATCAATTGGCTTCTTCCTTATGAGCAACTCTACCATCTGGTGGACGTTCGTGAAGATCGGTTTACAATTGTAACTTGTAGGCAATTGACAGACAGACAGACAAACAGACAAACAAACAAACAGACAGACAAACAGACAAACAGACAAACAGACAAACAGATCACCCCAGATCCACTTTTATGAAAAACCGACATCTTTCCTGGAAGTCCGAGCAGTGTCCATTTGTTTTATACCTCTCCCACCACCTCCCCCTTCCCATGCCCCCATGCCCCCCCCCCCCTCCCCCTCTACAGATATCCCGATGTCCCTGTTCTCTACTGTTGTACTTGTGTGCTTCCCTCTCTCTCCCCATCTTGTGTCCCGCTCCCTTTATTATATGTTTTATGTGTCTGTTTCAGTCATTAATGGTAGCCCTTACACGATCCTCGATCTTGTATACAAAAGCAAAACAAAAAAAAAACGACAGAATAATGCACAAGACCATCCAATATACTGTACTTGAAAAATCTTCGATTTTGCAAGTGATGATTGAAAGCAAGTAAATTGCGGACAGATTTTAAAATATACTTTGTGCAAGTTTCCAGTGATGTTCAGAGAAGCATGCACAAAAAAAATCAGAGTTCATCAATTGTATTAGAAGCATAGCTTTGTTGTTAAAAGTTACAGGAAACTAGTTTAGCAGACATCACCAAAGTTTTTTTCCACAATTATTTTTACATCACTCCATTAGGTTGGGATCCTGATTCAAATATACAATGAAGCTCAATTAATACAGACAGTGATTACCATTACTGTCCAAGTGCATTGAATGGCATTTTGGGTACAAAATGGCTTTTATACTCAGGGTAACAAATTGTATCGTCATACCAAACAGATAAAGAGCAATGACCACAATGGATAAATGCCTTTTAAATAGCTGATTAAAAATGAAAATCAATCAAATTTTCAAAGAAGTTAAGAAAGAATGAAGAGGTAGGAAAAGTAAGATTTAATTAAGAAAAACAAAACGATAAAAGAGGAGATTTTAGGACATAAGAATCCAAAGATATTACATTGACATTCAAGTGCACACCTCACCATTTTGCCATGACAATGATTGCATATTTGAAATCGTGTCAGCCAATAAGTTTAGTTTTGCGAATATCAATGTATCATCAACTAGGACACCCACTCCCTATAAGAGCGGCATTGACGATCATATTATCTTCTCTGGGGTATATAGATTACAGTAGATCTAGGCTCAGGTCTGTTAATCTGTATAGGGCGCAATAAGCATATATGGCCTCAAGAACGTCAGGTTTCCTCCCTCAGTTTAGTATTAACCAGCAGTAGTGACTGTTTAAAAAAAGGTAATCATAAGTGTTGGTGCTTTACAATATATTTGTTTTTACTTCCTGGAGGAGTGCACCACGTAACACCATGATAAGCTAGTTATACATGTTAACACGGTGCTTCTCCAAGGAAGAAAAATCTCTTGGGGACGGGGGCATTAATATTGTTAGCATTAATATTGTTTTGTAATAACATTAAGGCCGAAAAAAATATATTGCTGGTCTCTGGTCAGACCAAGGTTCCAGAATTGATGTAGGAGGTGCGGTTTTCTTTTTTCTTGGTTTTTTTTTTTGAAAAGCATGGATTGCACATATAGAGGTGTTTTTTGTGTCCTCATGCCTTGCGGTCCTCTTCATCTGCCGTGGCGCCGTCCAGAGAGAAATTAAAGACAGCCAATGGGGCTTGTAGGCCTTTTTTTTTGTAAATGATGAACACAAGCTTAAGTTATTTTAAAATGTATTTATTCTGAAAATCATTAAGTTCTTCAAGCATATTATAGACTGCCATTTCGTTCTCGAGATCGCCTCGCCGTACCATCAAACATTCCAATGCGTCAATCGCATCAACACTGCGCATGCGCAAGTGGTCTAACAGGCCGATGGTCTCCCACGATCTCTTCTCCCATTCCACCAGATTATCACAGACACTTACAACTTCATGACAACCGAGATACGATCCAGGCCTAACTAACGAGACCACCCGCAGCTCTCTTGGCCTTCTGGTTGCTTCACACGAACCCAACAAAGAACGTCTTCGTTTCAACAAATGACAATATCCAGCCGATTGGATTCATGACAGCACGGCACACACCACTACTCATATCTTTGGAAGGGCTAGTTGGATTTGGACAAACTAAATGTAGTTTAGTAAGGGAGAACCGTGCGCGAACGTCGATACCAATGGAGAACCTCACAGACCCGTATTTCCCGAGATAGCGCGCCGGCCCGGCAACAACAGGCGCGCGGTTGTTGGTACCATTGGAAATTTAAAAAAAAAAAAAATTGCTGATGTGCAGGGTCAAAATCGATGCGCGCGCTGACCAGAGACCGGAAATATATTTTTCTCGGCCTAATATCAAGCTATCATTAGTTTATTATTATTATTGAAATTCTCCCTAACCAAGGTTGATGGGTCAATATACAGGACATTTTGAGAGCTGTTTCTATACAATAGATTTTTCTGTATTTTAATGTGTGGCCAGAATCGTTTTAAGAAGATGGTGCATGCAATATGTCACAGATGTTCACTTCCTCAATGGTATTTAAGATCTTAGTGCCAAGCCTGGAGCGGTAACACTGGGTTTATCTGGAACACTGGGCACAGTGGTAACACTGGGCCTGGAGCGGTAACACGAATGTTTCCAAGAATATTGAGCTCTAACATTAACTGCGCATAGGACAAAGTGTTGGCGCCACCTTCACACTATCATAGTTATCCTCATATTTACTGTAATTCGTGTGTACTTGTACCTCAAATATCCCATTGTGTGTAATGTTTGTTTTCTTTTTTTTCCTTGCATATGACAAATTGCAGCTCACAGATCCAAGTCTAAATTGGACAGCCAATTCACGGAACTGTCTGTTGTCAAGTGGATTGCTTTAAATCCTTCATCAAACTTCCATAGGTGACACTCATTCACAATGTGATGAATAGTCTGATCTGTGTGACCACGGTCTTTGAAAGTCAGGTGGAATGTCTTGAAATTGCATTTGTGGAGTTGATGTGATGTCCTAGCATAGAGAGTATGGATCCTGTTGGACACAGATTACTGTTTCCTGGGAAGGTCGAAACCTGGAGGCTCTTCTGTCGGATCACTCACCAATTCTTTGTTAGCAATGTTGTTGTCTGTCCAAGGATTGCACAACTTGTTCTTTGTGTTAAACCCCACATCACTCAAAACATTTGCAGAGCCCCTGAAAGGTTTGTTTGACTTGAGTCACATATTTGTAAGATTCTGCAGGTTTTCAAGGATTGGAAGCTCTGGATTGGATTTAGTGCTGTCAAACTCTCTCAGCATTCTTGCCTTCTGACACACATCAGGGGATGGGATGTTAGACAGGACTGGAGCCACTGCACAGGTGTTGATTTCAGTGTACCGCTGATTATCCCAATCGGTGGTTTCAGGACAATGTCCAAGTGCTTTGTTTGGCTGGTCTCTGCCCAAACACGAGAACCGTATTCCGCTGAAGAGTACACAAGAGTAAGGCTATCAGTGCGAAGAGTTTGTGTACTTGATCCCCAGCTGGTGCCCGCTAGTTTTCGGAAAATGTTTACTCTGGTCTTGATCTTTTCTGTGACCCGTCTTAGGTGTTCGTGGAACTGGAGGCTGCAATCAAGTGTGACTTGGGAAACGGTTCGTTATTGACTGGTTTGCCGCAAAAGGAAACCTGGAGTTTGCCAGTCTGTAGTCTTCATTGGGTTTGGGTGGTAACTGCAGTGGTAACTGTAGTTGAGTCACATATTTGGAAGATTCTGCAGGTTTTCAAGGATTGGAACTGTGGTGGTAAAGTGGTAACTGTAGTCTTAGTTGGGTTTGGCTGGAGGCACCAGTAGATTAAGAATTGCACCATTACCTTTAAGTGCTGGGACAGGGTACTGCTGAGATATTCAAGGTTAATTGCTTGGGGAGCAAAACCAAGATCATCTGCATCGGCAAACTTTCTGAAGATGGTAAAAGGCATGTCAATCATATATATTGTTACATTTGTGGGGGGTAGACCATGAAATACCTTAGTCCAGGTAGAAGTGTATAGATTACCATGCTCCGAATGTCGCGATGAAGAAGAAACTCCATGTACCATAAGTAGGGATCCGTTAGACCATATGTTGTGAAAGAGTGTATCTTTGTTCCCATGACGAGGGGTGGGGTTATGTTAATTAGTTATAGATTAATGGTAAATCCCCTGTATGTAATTGCCTCTGTTATTTCCCCTCTTCCTTATGACAATGCAGCACACACACATAGCCAGACAATTGGCATGCATCATTAATAACACTAAATAAAACAACCAGAAGCAGGACATTGAAAACTACCACGGGTTCTGCCAGCCGAGCCATCAAAAAGGCCGGCAAGTGGCGATGAGGCCACGCTCCGAAGAACGATTGGTCAGGACGGCAATTTAGTGATGTGGTGGTGGCCATTGATTGGACCGCGAGCGGACATCGTCGGGTGACGTAAGAGCCTAGAGAACAAAAGACTGTTCCGACATTTTCTGCCTCTCTCTTCTCTTTGGCTCCTGGCTTTGGTGGCGAACGGTCGTGTCCTGACATTTTGTCTCTCTGTCTCTCCGGGCTGGCCTCCATAGCGAACGGTCGATAATTACTTCTTCTTGCTCCAAGGACATCAAAAGGGAACAGTCACAGTTTATAGCGCTCTTGCGCCAGGGACATTGGAGGTTTTAACAATCATGAGGAGGGGGTGGTCGCAGCTCGTGGACTCTGGTGCGCTTGGCCGCAGCTTCGTGGCAACTGAGGGCCGTGCCTCGTGAACCGGAGAGGCAGCGGTGCTGTGTGGAGCAGAGACGAGGACGAGCGTGGCTGGAGTGACTGAATGGAGCACGAGGAGCCTGTTCCGCGCACGGACTTTGCGCCAACCAGTGTGTTGTTCCCACACAAGGAAGCGGCGGCTGTGACAATTCCCGACGGGGTTCAAGGGGTTCAGGAGATGCTCAGAGTTAAGTAACACGCTTATTTTCACATTTATTTTTCCCCTTGTATGTATATGGGTCCGTGTGGGAGCGCTCCATTTAGGATATTAGTTTTATCGTACATTTTCTTGTTTCCTGCATTTATTTTTATTTAACATTTTTATTGTACAATTGAATTGCTTGTCGGTTTGAATTGTTACCAGGTTCGAAGACATCCATTGGGATCCGTGAAGGTAAGAGCTTTGTTCCCTCCCCCCCCCCCCCCCCCCCACCCCTCACGCATTTTAACTCCATCATATTTGGATTGAACGCCTCGGAGTGTTAAGCTCGTTTGGCTATCCTTTTCCTTGGAGGATTTTAATCCCAAGGAACGCGACAATATGTTGAAAAGGATTGGAGCTGAAACAGAGCCTTGAGGTAGACCATCATTCAGGGTCCTTATGAAACTTAATTGCTCTCTGAGTGAAACCCTATATCTTCGATTGCTACGCATAGAAGAAAGGACATACGTTGTGGATTGGCACTGAAAAAGTCTGGCAGCTTTCAGTAGAAGACCATGTCAACATACCGTATCATATGCTGATGAAAGGTCAATTAGTGGAACACCTAGCTTTAAAGCACGTTGGTAGCCAGCCTTAATGTGGGTGGTAAGTACAAGTACTTGATCAACATAGCTCCTACCAGGTCAGAAGCCAGGTTGCTCCTTGGGAAGGTTGGGCTCGACCAGTGGAGCAAGCCTGGTCCAGAAGGATACACTCAAACAACTTGTATGTCGTACATTGCAGAGATATGGGCCAATAACTAGATAGGTCAGCAGTATGTTTTCATGGTTTAAGGATAGCAATGATGTCAGCCTCTCTCCAGATTGATGGCATGACTCCATTTCGATGGATGTTAGTGAAAAGTGAAGCCAACCAAACCAATATCGTCCGTGAAGGCCTAAGTTTTCCAATAATTCAGGATGGATACATACATGCATTTTAAAGGCCATTTTCCCTGCTAGAGTGGGGGTTAGCCTTGCGGTCCCCATGACAATCTTCTCCATTTTGCCCTATTTTCTGCATCTCTCCTTGTTAACCCCCTTGCCCACATTTCTTCTTCCACCATCTTTAGCCAAGTCTTTCTCGGTCTTCCCCGTCTTCTACTTCCTTCTATATTCATTTCCATCACTCTTCTCAACCAGTCACTTTCATCCTTCCTCAACACATGACCAAACCATCTCAACCTGTTCCTCTTCACAGCATCAATCACAGGCTCTATTCCCATCATCTTTCGCAATTCATCATTTGTCTCCCTCTCTCTCAACGATACTCCGCACATCCGTCGAACCATTCGCATTTCCACCCTTTCCAACCTTCGTTGCTGCTCTACGTTCATTACCCATGTCTCGCTCCCATAAATCATAACACTTCTCACACATGCAGCCTACACCTTTCCCTTCAGCTTCAATGACACTCCCCTCATCATCAGCACGCCACTCAATTCCCGAAACTTCTTCCATGCACATCTCACTCGAGCAACTGTTGCCGAGTCTGATCCACCTTCTCCATTCAGCATGTCTCCGAGGTAGCAAAATGTTTTCACACCTTCCAGCCTCACGCCGTCTCCAAGATCCAACTCAACATTTCCTCCATCTGCAGCTCCCTCTGTGCACACCTTACATTTGAATGTAGCTGCCACACTGGTTAATGACCCTCTCAGACCACTACATTTTTGATGAACCCACTCAGCGCACATTGTACACTGAATGGAGTTCACTCCGACACCCTTCCTACACACAGCACAGGGCCACTTCCCAGTTCTTTCCACCTCACCACATGCTTTACCACTTGCCATCACCTACGTCTTTCCGATATTCACCTTCAGACCTTTTGTCTCCATACATTCCTTCCACGTGTTCATCTTTTCCTTCAGTCCATCCATACTTTCCGCAATCAACACCAGATCACCTGCATACAACAACTCCCACGGTAAACCCTCCTTTACGTTCTGAGCCAGCACCTCCATCACAGCTACAAATAGTAGTGGACTTAGTACCAACCCCTGATGCACTCCCACCTTCACCTCAAACTCACCACTGTTCCCGTGCTTCGTCCTTACAGCTGCGTGCGCTCTTTTGTACATTGCCATCACTACTCTGATCAACCATTCCTCCACTCCTAACTTCCTCAATGCCCATGTCAATACTTTGCATGGAACCCGATCGAATGCTTTCTCCAGATCAACAAACCCAAGAAACACCTTCTTCTTCTTCTCCATGGACTTCTCCTGCAACTGCCTCACAATGAAAAGCACGTCTGTCGTTCCTCTTCCTGGCATGAATCAAAACTGCATTTCGTCGATCTTCACTTTCTTCCTTATCCTCCTCTCCAACACCCTTTCCAATACCTTCATTCCATGCTCCAATAACTTTATCGCTCGGTACGAGCCACACTCCAGAGGGTCACCTTTCCCCTTGTATAGAGGGACGAGGGTACTCAGTTCCCAATCCACTGGAATGCGGCCTTCTTTCACCACCAGATTACAGATCTCTGTCATTCTCTTCACACCCCAACTCCCTGCTGCCTTCAACATATCTCCCACAACTCCCGTCAGCCCTCCCGCTTTTCTACCCTTCATTGCTTTTATCGCTTCCTCAACTTCCTTCTCAGTTATCTTCTCTGCCGGTCCTAAAACTGGGTTACTCTCTATGTTGCCATCCCATTCATTCTCTGTATTCAACAGCATTTCCATATATCTTTTCCATCTTCCTTTAATTCCATCTGGGTCGACAACGATTTGTCCCACTTAATCCTTCAAGCAACTCACCCCCATCACATCACACCTCTCTTTCGCTATCTGCTTTGCAATCCTGAATACTGCTTTCTGACCCTCTTCCGAATCCAAGCGTTCTCCGAACATTTTCCTACATGCCTCCTGCGCCTTTGCTACCTCTTTCTTTGCAGCCTTCCTGGCTGCCTTATAACTTTCATGCTCTGCTGTTTCTGCTCCCGTACCCTTCGCCTTCTGCCACTCCTTGAACTTCTTCCTCTTCTCGGCAATCCTCTTTCCAACTTCATCATCCCACCACCATGTTTCCGAGTGCCTCGGTGGTCCTTTTGTCCATCCACATACCTCACCAACGGCTACCAACAGACGAGCTTTCATTGACATCCAACCACTTTCAAGCTCAACCACATCATCCTCGACCCTACTCAGCCTCTCTTTTAATGCCTCCCTTACTGTCACCTCTTTCAACCTCCACACCTTCATTCTCGGTTGGTACTTCACCCGCCGAGCTCTCCTCGCACCTTTCACCCTTATGTCGCAGACAACCAAGTGGTGCTGTGAAACAGCCTCCTCCCCCGGGATCACCTTTGTGTCCCAGAGGTGCCCCCTATCTCGCCTACGCACCATCAGGTAGTCAACGGTTGTCATCGACCCACCTGACGTGTATGTAACAAGCTTATTATCCTCTTTCTGGAACTGAGTATTACAAATCAACAAATCAGCTCCATCAGCAAACTCCAAAATCCTTTCACCTTCTCCATTTCTCACACCATATCCGTAACCCCCATGAACTCCGTCAAAACCATCCATACTCCTTCCCACATGTCCATTTAGGTCTCCTCCTACCACAACAACTTCCTCATCTTTCACATTTTCAATCAGCTTCTCTATTGCACACCAGAACTTGTCCTTCTCTTCATCCCTTCGACCAACCTGCGGAGCATATCCCGAGATGACGTTCACCAAGAGCTTTCCAATCATCATTTTCACCATCATCAACCTATCACTCACTCTAGTCACGCTCACCACACTGTCTACAAACTCCTCAGAAAACAGGACACCAACACCATTCACGCCCTCCGGGCACCCTTGCCACACAAACTTGTATTTCTGTCCCTGCCTACCCTTCACCATTCTCACACCACTTCCCTTCCATCTCGTCTCTTGCACACAACATATGTCTACTCTTCTTCTGACCAATCAATACTTCCACCACTTCTCCTGATCTCCCTGTCATTGTCCCTACATTCCATGTCCCAAACCTCAGAAACCGATCTCCACTTCGGGCTGTACCCTGCCCATATGTAGTTGTAATTGTCATGGTTCTCTTTTTGGGGCAATGTTTTTTTTTTTTTAAACAATGGATGCCATCGTTTGAAACGATGAAAAGGATGGATGCCATGAATAATTCAGACTGCTTTCTTTGCTTTGGGGCAGTAAAGGCCAATGCCATTGTCAGCAATGGTGAAGGGGGGGGGGGGGGAGGGGAACGGTGATGTACGAGAGGATGAAATTGTCTTGGAGAGTTCTTTACAGACTTCCCAGCGAGCCTCCTTAGTTGAAGCAACTTTTAGAGTTGAGGAGCAGCCGAGAAGCAACAGCATTAGCCAATACTTTGGGAGGTTGATGCTGAGCATGTGAGGCAGTGCCATGATTCCTTAGAATAGTAAGGTCCATGCATTTGTATTTGAATGAGTGAAATCAAGCTCCTCAACAGTCTCCTGCCATCTTTGTTGTCTGGTCATGGACAGAGATTCCAAGAGCTCAGATGCAACATCTGGATCCCCAGAAGCTTCATACTGTTGGAGTGGGTCAGTTCCTGGCAACCAACTAGGTGTATAGCATGTGAGAATCACATGGGATGTTGTTTTTGGCTGCATCTTTCAGAATCTTGCAGAAGCTGCCCTAGCTCTTCAGGACAGGGTTGAAGCTGGTGATCTGCTCCTCGACTTCTGTTGTGAAACTCTTCCAGTTGGCTTTCCGAAAATTCCAGCGGGCCTTAGGTTTGGATGTAATCATGGGAACCTCCATTACAATGTGGATTAATGCTGGTCAATGTTGTCTGTGTGGAAAGTGTGGAAGGATCTTACGAGTTGCGTGAAGAGGGTGTCCATTACCGTCCCTGCAGACAAAACGGAGGTCTGGATTGTAGTCCTTCCTCCATCTATGTAAAAGGAAAGTGCCTGGTGCTTGGCATCTTTTTGTAAAAGAGTAGGTCTCAGGGGCCAGTATCTAAGAATGGTAATAAATAATACAGCATTGTGTGCAAAATTATATAAAAAAATTGGGAATATAGTTTATTGATCGTTTTTTTTCGTGCACCAAGCATTTTCATCAAGCATTTTCATTTTCATTTCATCAAGCATCAAGCATTTTCTTTCGTGCCTCATCACCTTCGAAAGTGTTGCGTTTACATTCTGTACGCCTGGCCATCTTAGCTACTTTACGTGCAATGTAAACGAACCTTTTCTTTGTTATCAATGGTGATCTCAAGCTTGTGGAGGAGCTTGTATGTGTAATGTATTTGGGAGGACGACTCGGCCATCCTCGTGCTTTTAGTTTTACATGAATTGACTTGGACCGGTGTGTACGGTGTGTACCCTGGTTAAAATAGGTACACCGTATCCCTGCGTGTCGTAAGAGGCGACTAAGAGGGTTGGCGTCAGGAAGGGCATCCGGCCATAAAAACATTGCCTCAAAAAGAGAACCATGACAATTACAACTACATATGGGCAGGGTGCAGCCCGAAGTGGAGATCGGTTTCTGAGGTTTGGGACATGGAATGTAGGGACAATGACAGGGAGATCAGGAGAAGTGGTGGAAGTATTGGTCAGAAGAAGAGTGGACATATGTTGTGTGCAAGAGACGAGATGGAAGGGAAGTGGTGTGAGAATGGTGAAGGGTAAGCAGGGACAGAAATACAAGTTTGTGTGGCAAGGGTGCCTGGAGGGCGTGAATGGTGTTGGTGTCCTGTTTTCTGAGGAGTTTGTAGACAGTGTGGTGAGTGTGACCAGAGTGAGTGATAGGTTGATGATGGTGAAAATGATGATTGGAAAGCTCTTGGTGAACATCATCTCGGGATATGCTCCGCAGGTTGGTCGGAGCGATGAAGTGAAAGACAAGTTCTGGTGTGCGATAGAGAAGCTGATGGAAAACGTGAAAGATGAGGAAGTTGTTGTGGTAGGAGGAGACCAAAATGGACATGTGGGAAGGAGTATGGACGGTTTTGAGGGAGTTCATGGGGGTTACGGATATGGTATGAGAAATGGAGAAGGTGAAAGGGTTTTGGAGTTTGCTGATGGAGCTGATTTGTTGATTTGTAATACTCAGTTCCAGAAAGGGGATAATAAGCTTGTTACATACACGTCAGGTGGGTCGACGACAACTGTTGACTACCTGATGGTGCGTAGGCGAGATAGGGGGCACCTCCGGGACACAAAGGTGATCCGGGGGGAGGAGGCTGTTTCACAGCACCACTTGGTTGTCTGCGACATAAGGGTGAAAGGTGCGAGGAGAGCTCGGCGGGTGAAGCACCAACCGAGAATGAAGGTGTGGAGGTTGAAAGAGGTGACAGTAAGGGAGGCATTAAAAGAGAGGCTGAGTCGGGTCGAGGATGATGTGGTTGAGCTTGAAAGTAGTTGGATGTCAATGAAAGATAGTCTGTTGGGAGCCATTGGTGAGGTATGTGGATGAACAAAAGGACCACCGAGGCACTCGGAAACATGGTGGTGGGATGATGAAGTTGGAAAGAGGATTGCCGAGAAGAGGAAGAAGTTCAAGGAGTGGCAGAAGGCGAAGGGTACGGGAGCAGAAACAGCAGAGCATGAAAGTTATAAGGCAGCCAGGAAGGCTGCAAAGAAAGGGGTAGCAAAGGCGCAGGAGGCACGTAGGAAAATGTTCGGAGAACGCTTGGATTCGGAAGAGGGTCAGAAAGCAGTATTCAGGATTGCAAAGCACATAGCGAAAGAGAGGTGTGATGTGATGGGGGTGAGTTGCTTGAAGGATGAAGTGGGACAAATCGTTGTCGACCCAGATGGAATTAAAGGAAGATGGAAAAGATATATGGAAATGCTGTTGAATACAGAGAATGAATGGGATGGCAACATAGAGAGTAACCCAGTTTTAGGACCGGCAGAGAAGATAACTGAGAAGGAAGTTGAGGAAGCGATAAAAGCACTGAAGAGTGGAAAAACGGGAGGGCCGACGGGAGTTGTGGGAGATATGTTGAAGGCAGCAGGAAGTTGGGGTGTGAAGAGAATGACAGAGATCTGTAATCTGGTGGTGAAAGAAGGCCGCATTCCAGTGGATTGGGAACTGAGTACCCTCGTCCCTCTATACAAGGGGAAAGGTGACCCTCTGGAGTGTGGCTCGTACCGAGCGATAAAGTTATTGGAGCATGGAATGAAGGTATTGGAAAGGGTGTTGGAGAGGAGGATAAGGAAGAAAGTGAAGATCGACGAAATGCAGTTTGGATTTATGCCAGGAAGAGGAACGACAGATGCGCTTTTCATTGTGAGGCAGTTGCAGGAGAAGTACATGGAGAAGAGGAAGAAGTTGTTTTTTGGGTTTGTTGATCTGGAGAAAGCATTCGATAGGGTTCCACGCAAAGTATTGACATGGGCATTGAGGAAGTTAGGAGTGGAGGAATGGTTGATCAGAGTAGTGATGGCAATGTACAAAAGAGCGCGCACAGCTGTAAGGACGAAGGATGGGAACAGTGGTGAGTTTGAGGTGAAGGTGGGAGTACATCAGGGGTCGGTACTAAGTCCACTACTATTTGTAGCTGTGATGGAGGTGCTGGCTCAGAACGTAAAGGAAGGTTTACCGTGGGAGTTGTTGTATGCAGATGATCTGGTGTTGATTGCGGAAAGTATGGATGGACTGAAGGAAAAGATTAACAAGTGGAAGGAATGTATGGAGACAAAAGGTCTGAAGGTGAATATCGGAAAGACGAAGGTGATGGCAAGTGGTAAAGCATGTGGTGAGGTGGAAAGAACTGGGAAGTGGCCGTGTGCTGTGTGCAGGAAGGGTGTCGGACTGAACTCCATTCAATGTACAATGTGCGCTGAGTGGGTTCATCAAAAATGTAGTGGTCTGAGAGGGTCATTTACCAGTGTGGCAGCTACATTCAAATGTAAGGTGTGCACAGAGGGAGCTGCAGATGGAGGAAATGTTGAGTTGGATCTTGGAGACGGCATGAAGCTGGAAGGTGTGAAAACATTTTGCTACCTCGGAGACATGCTGAATGGAGAAGGTGGATCAGACTCGGCAACGGTTGCTCGAGTGAGATGTGCATGGAAGAAGTTTCGGGAACTGAGTGGTGTGCTGATGAGGAGGAGAGTGTCGCTGAAGCTGAAGGGAAAGGTGTATGCTGCATGTGTGAGAAGTGTTATGATTTATGGGAGCGAGACATGGGTAATGAACGTAGAGCATCAGCGAAGGCTGGAAAGGGTGGAAATGCGAATGGTTCGATGGATGTGCGGAGTATCGTTGAGAGAGAGGAAGACAAATGATGAATTGCGAAAGATGATGGGAATATTGCCTGTGATTGATGCTGTGAAGAGGAACAGGTTGAGATGGTTTGGTCATGTGTTGAGGAAGGATGAAAGTGACTGGTTGAGAAGAGTGATGGAAATTAATGTAGAAGGAAGTAGAGGACGGGGAAGACCGAGAAAGACTTGGCGAACGATGGTGGAAGAAGAAATGCGGGCAAGGGGGTTAACAAGGAGAGATGCAGAAAATAGGGCAAAATGGAGAAGATTGTCATGGGGACCGCAAGGCTAACCCCCGCTCTAGCAGGGAAAATGGCCTTAAAATGCATGTTGTTGTTGTTGTTGTTGTTGTTGTATGACATCAGTCACATGGTATGGCAGCCATCTTGGATTAAGGGAAAAAATGGAAAATCTATATCGCCAGAACCACGTAAATGATTCAAACCAAAATTTACAGATATGATCGACCACCCATGAAAATAATTTCTTGAAAATGATGACATCAGTCACGTGGTATGGCGGCTATTTTGCCTGGAATCATCACTGCTTGGCAGTTCTCGATATTTTTGAAATCTTACCTTTAGCACTCTACTCCAACCTGGAAGGCTTCATTCACCCAGGATTTTAACTTCTGCCAATTTTGTTAACCTCCCCTTCTGGAAAATGATTTTGAGAGAACATATCATGGAATACAATAGTACTCCATATGCAGGGATGGCAAGGGAAAAATAGCAGTGATAACAGGCATAATTTTAACCTTTATCATTGATTTTAGAGCAATAACTTAACTAACTTAACTTAACAACTTAACTTAACTTAATAACTTAACTTAACAATAACTTTTAGAGCAATAAGAGCAATAACTTGCACTCTTCATTGCTGCATGGGCTCAAATAAGCAAGATTGGGAAGTAATGCACAATTGTGTATTATGTGAAGTACTATCACAATTAGTAGTGCCGGTTCATGTTTAAATTGTGCAATATATCAACCCTTATTCCCAAGCTCATGTATAAGAAATACTTGCATTAGCTAATGTTTAATATTTCCATGATTACCTTTTTATGTGAAACGGTCATATTCTACGAAGTGAATACACATACAGTCGTGGCCAAAAATATTGGCACCCAAGCACTTTTTTTAAAATAATGCACCATTTCTTCCAGAAAATTGTTGAAATTAAAAAGTCTTTTGGTATTCACATATGTATTTCTTTGGTTTGCAGTGGAACAAAACAAAAACACTGACAAAATTACTAAATCTCCACTTATTCCACACAGAATTCTTAAAATGACCCAGACAATATTATTGGCACCTTTTTAAAGTTGTTAGAAACAATTACATTTCAAGCAGGTGATTCTCCTTTACTTTGGAACTGAACTCACCTATGGTGAGTTGCAGGTGCCTGCAATATAAAAACTCATTCAACCAGTTTGAATGGATAAAAGGAGCCATTCTGATGTTTTGTGTCACTGTGTGTATCGCAATGAGCATGGAGAAAAGAAAGAAAACAAGAGAATTGTCTGAGGAGGTCAGACACAAGATTGTAGCCAGGCATGGACAATCTCAAGGCTACAAACGTCCATCTCCAGAGACCTTGATGCTCCTGTGTCCACCGTACGCAATGTTATCAGGAAGTTTAAGACCCATGGCACTGTAGCCAAACTCCCTGGACGTGGCCACAAGAGAAAACCTGATCGAACATTGCAGCGAAGGATTGTTTGAATGGTGAAGAAAGCACCTCGATCAACTGCAAAACAGATTCAAGCTGATCTTCAGATACAAGGTAGGACAGTTTCAACTCGCACCATCTGTCGCCAACTCAATGAAAGTGGGTTCTATGGTAAAAGCCCCAGGAGGACCCCACTGCTGAGAAAAGCCCGACTGGAGTTTGCCAAAACACACATGAACAAGCCAAAAACCTTCTGGGAGAATGTCCTGTGGACAGATGAGACGAAATTAGATATTTTTGGTAAAGCACATCATCTCCATGTTTACAGAAAACAAAATTAAGCTTTCAAAGAAAAGAACACCTTCCATGCAATCAAACATGGAAGAGGTTCAGTGATGTTTTGGGGTTGCTGTGCTGCCTCTGGCACTGGGTGCCTTGAATGTGTGCATGGCATCATGAAATCAGGAGATTACCAAGGCATTTTGGAGCGCAATGTTCAACCCCATGTCAGAAAGCTGGGTCTCCGTTGAAGGTCGTGAGTCTTGCAGCAGGACAATGACCAAAATACACTTCAAAAAGCACCCAGGAATGATTCAAGACAAAACGCTGGACTGTTCTGAAGTGGCCAACAATGAGTCCAGATATAAATCCCATTGAACACCTGTGGGGGTATCTGAAAACACCAGTTGGGAGAAGGCACCCTTCAAATCTGGGAGAACTGGAGCAGTTTGCACAAGAAGATTGGGCCAAACTGCCAGTAGAGAGGTGGAGTAAGCTCATTCATGGCTATAGGAAGTGCTTGACTACAGTTATTTTGTCCAAAGTCTGTGCTACCAAATATCAAGGGTGTCAATAATTTTGTCAATTGCATTTTTTTTTTTTTGTATACTGAATCGAGGCTCGTGAAAGAGCTAACATTTACTTCACAAACAAATCAACCAGACAAACAAAATATATAAAAAGAGGGAGCAGAAGACAAGATGGGGAGCGAAGGGGAAGCACACAAACACAACATTTGAGAGCAGGGAGATGTGTGGGCGGGAGAGGACTTGGGGGGAGGAGGCGTGGGAAGGGGTGGGAGAAGAGGGAGAAGACTTAAATCTGGACTTCCCCCATTTTGGGGGTGGGAGAAGTATAAAACACAAGGACACCAAGGACTTCCAGGACAGAAGTTGGTATTTCAAAAAAGTGGAATTGGGGTGAAATTAGCAGGTAGAAAAGATCAAGGTTTTGGATGGGGGAAGATAAGAGATGGTGGTGAACAGCTGTTTTAAAGACCTAGAGGGTGGAGTGGGATTGAAGAGAGTGAGGGAGTTTGTTCCAGAGGCAGGAGAAAAGAGGAATTAAGGAGTGAAGGTGAGCAGAGAGTCTTGATTTTGGCAGTTTAACCATAAGAGGGTTGCAGGCATATCTTGTGCGACCTGTAGGAATATTTGCGGGACAGAGCCCAGAGAGAGCTTGGGGGGGGGAGGGGGGCAAGGCCAGAGAGGAGTCGGTAGAAGACGGAAAGACCACCAACCTGCCTGCGGTGAGTGAGTGAGAGGCCCTTGGAGTTCGCTTCATCGCGGGAGATTCCAATGATTCTGAACGCTTTGGTTTCAACAGCGTGAAGACGAGCTAGGTGTGAGGCAGGAGCACCAGCCCAGAGGGGAGAGCAGTATTCCATTGAGCTGCGAATGAAAGCCTTGTATGTGGTGAGGAGCTCAGGTGTGCCAAGGAAGGACTTCGCACGACGGAGGATGCCCAGTCGGCGACTGGCTTTGGAGGCCAGATTTGAAATGTGGTTTTCCCAGGAAAGATCATGGCAGATAGTGAGACCCAAAAGCTTGAGTGACAGAACTTCTTGGAGAGGATTATTCAGAAAGTGGATGGGAGGGTTGTCCAGTCGGTCTTTTCGGAGAGACATCGTAAGAGAGTGAGATTTGTCAGGATTTAAAGACATGTTCCACTGGTTTGCCCAGTCTGTGATTTTGTCCAGGTCTGCAGAGGTAGAGGAGGCTGCAGACTGCCGATCTGAGGGATGAAGAATGGAGCGACAGAGAGTAGAGTCATCAGCAAAGAGATAGAGAGGATTTTCAAGAGATTCAGAGAGATCATTGATGAAGACCAGAAAAAGCACAGGGCCCACAACACTGCCTTGGGGAACTCCAGCCTGAACAGGAAGAGGAGATGAGAGAAACCCATTCAGGGCCACACGTTGACTACGACTAGAGAGGAAGTCTGCCAGCCATGCGTGGAGATTTCCATGGATACCAAAAGAGGAGAGTTTGGTGAGCAGAGTGGGGTGCCAGACCGTATCAAAGGCACATGATATGTCAAGGGAGACAGCTCTAATTTCCTGTTTGGCATTGAGGACCTCCATCCATTGTTGAGAAAGCAGAAGCAGCATGTCCAGAGTAGAGTGACCAGGTCTGAAACCAAATTGATGATCAGAGATCAAGCCATTGGAGAAGAGGAAAGATTTCATATCTGAAGCAATGATGGATTCCATGACTTTGCTGATAATTGGGAGAAGGCTGATTGGTCTGTAGTTGCTGGGATCTGTTTTTGCACCTTTTTGTGCAAAGCGGTGATGTTGGCAGATTTCCAAGCAGATGGCAGATGACCTTGAGCAAAAGAGAGGGTGAAGAGAACAGAGAGAGGGAGTGAAAGAGCGGAAGAACAGGCTTTAAGGACCCGTGGGCTGATGCCGTCAGGTCCAGTTGCAGAATCAGAGTCGAGGGTTGACAGAAACTTTTCCACCTTGTCAGAAGGAAAGGACACAGAGTCCAGGAGCAGCTGGGTCCGACTGGGTACGGTGGGTACAGAGAGGGATGGGTTTGGGACACAAGATTTAGAGGCAAACACAGAGTTGAGGCATTCAGCTTTTTCACGTGCGGAGTCAGCCGTGTGGCCGTTTGAGGTGAGGGAGGGGATGGAGGGGGAACAAACACCAGAAACAGATTTGACAAGACGCCACCAGGATTTGGAAGAGGGAGACAGATAAGAGAGTTCGGTCCTGAGAACGGAGAGATATTGTTTCCTGGCTCTCCTGAGGGTGGACTGGACACACACTTGTTTCTGGCTTTGTGAAAGGAAATGAGATTTCCTTCCGTTGGATTTGCTTTCCAGGAGACGAAAACAAGTTGTTTCTGGGCAATAGCCTCACCACAAGATTCCGTGTACCATGGATGGGAGGAAGGGTATGACAACTGAAGACGAGATGGGATAAATCTGTGCATGAGAGAGAGCAATTTACTTTGGAAGAATTCCCAGGATGAGTTGATGTCAGAGGCGGTAGAGATGGGAGACCAGTCCAGATGATTGATGGCTGCTTGAAGACCGTGCCAGTTGGCCTGAGTGAAATGCCAGACTCGTCGACGCTGAGGAGGCTCTCTGAGAATGGTCAGAGAGATGTTCACTTTAACAAGCACATGATCAGATGAGCCGATTGGAGCAGAAGAAGAGCAGCAGACATTTTCAGGGAAGTTAGTCATCACCAGGTCCAGAAGAGAAGATGCTCCGTTGACTGAGATCCGGGTCGGGAAATTGACAGATTGTGTCAGTCCCAGTGAGTCACAGAAGTCCTTTGCTGAAGAGCCATGGCTGGTGAGAGGGGTACCCACACCCAGCCAACTGGCATGGTGACAATTGAAATCACCACATATGAGGAAGAAAAAGTTGGGATGGGTAGATAGAAGTTGGTCCATATTATCAGACAGCGAGATGTAGATGGAGTCATCACTGTTTGGTGGACGGTACAACACACATATGAACAAAAGGTGGGAGCGAAGGGGAAGCCGTAGCCAAAGGTATTCCTGGGGGTGAGGTGGAGAGAGGGCAGTGCAGGGCGAGTGAGGAAGAGAGTTTTTTATAAAGATAGCAACCCCACCTCCAGGACGAGGCTCAGGTCTATCATACCGGAGGAGGGAGTAACCTGGGAGAGATACCAAGGAATCAGAGACATCATGAAGGAGGAAAGTTTCTGTTAAGCAGATCACGTCTGGTTTGTCAGAAGCAACCTGTATGGAGAGATCAGTCAAGTTTGAGCGAAGGCCCCGGATGTTTGAGGTCCATACTGTTAAAGAAGAGGAAGGGGGAGCATCGGATACAGAACAGGGGGGCGGAGCGGTAGGGTAAGATGTGGAAGAGGAGGAAGAGGTAGGGAGAGCTGTTGAAGGTGTGTCAGAGATTTCAGAATAGCTTGGAGAAAGGGAAGAATGAGGCAGACAAAAGGTTTGATGGTGATTGGGTGAGGCGCAGTGAGGTGTTATTTGAGGAGGGGGAAGAGTGAGGCTGCCGTCAGGATTTCTTTTTATTTTCTGATTTAAAAGGATCTATTCAATTCTGAATCAAAAACAAAAGTTCAGTAATATTAACAGTGAAATAAAGAATTGTGCAGACCAAATACTTTTGTCAATTTCAACTTATTTTTCGAGAAAATTGTGAGATATTTTTAAAAGGGCAAGGGTGCCAATATTTTTGGCCATGACTGTAAGCTATACTCAGTCTGCTGAGCATGGGAGAAAAAAATGAACAAAGAATGAATGCATGATTGAAAATTTTCACAAATTTTTATTTTCACCATTTTGAGTGGTTGTCTGAATGTATGTACTGTATTCATATCATCTCAAGTAAACTGCATGGAGTAATGAGATAGGATAGGAGAGTAGTAAGGTGGGAGTAGAGGAGAAGAGAAAGGGGAGAGAGGAGTAAGGGGAGAGAAGAGTAAGGGGAGAGGAGAGGAGCAACGGGAGAAGAGAGGAGCAAGAGGAGAGGAGCAAGGGTTGAGGAGAGGAGCAAGGGGAGAGGAGAGGAGCAAGGGGAGAGGAGAGGAGCAAGGGGAGAGGAGAGGAGCAAGGGGAGAGGAGAGGAGCAAGGGGAGGGGAGAGGAGCAAGGGGAGAGGAGAGGAGCAAGGGGAACAGAGAGCAACAAGGGGAGAGGACTCACAGGAGAGAAGACAAGGAAAGAATGGTTGGGGATGGAATGGATTCAAAATCCCATATGAATTTGTATATACTGTTGCGGTTTTAGAACCCACACTTGTATATAAACATCACGGTGTGTACCCCGGTTTAGAATAGGTACACCGTATCCCTGCGCATCGTAAGAGGCGACCAAGGGTTGGCGTCAGGAAGGGCATCCGGCCATAAAAAAAACATTGCCTCAAACAGGGAACCATGATTGTCATGGGGCCCGCAAGGCTAACCCCCGCTCTAGCGGGGAAAAATGGCCTTAAAACGATCATTCATTCATTCATTTTCATTCACTTGTATATAAACTCTTGTAAATATCCCATTATTAAAAGGTTAAAGGTAGCACCCCTAGTTAGGCCACAAGCAACACGTAGGCCACCTTAGAACTTCAGTTATTTCATTAGTATGTGTTTTAGATAAGGCCGTGTTTCCAATAGTTGAATCTGCCTTGCGTCGATCAAATAAGAGTAGGCCCATTCCATCCATTTTGCGACCTCCCTCTCCAAGTGACGCGATTACGTGCCCCGACAGTCGGTGCCTTATGGCTCTCCAATTTGTTACGTGGCTTTATTAGCAGCGTTCCCTGCCTTAGCGCTCGCCCCAGCCGCCATAAGCCACGAGGTTAAGCCCGAGAAAGGGGGCGGAACGCCGAGAAGAAGGTGTGGCCACGTCGTCCAGTCATCAAAGGCGTGGCCGGTAAGCCCCCACCAGCCAACCAGGGCTGAAGGAACATCACCAACGGGCGTGGCTTTGGGGAGCGCGGAGTGATCGCGTGGCGCATTTTATAAGCGTGAACGCAAAGCCCTTTCACGGACTTTTTTTTCGGGAGAGGAGAGCGCGCCGATTGCATTGTAAAAGGACTGATACGGAGCGCACCTTTGTGAAAGGACTCGGATGGGAGAGAGCGCATGTTCAAAGAACTTGGAGGACTTGTCGGAGGCACGCTTGTGGAGAGATACAGCAGCGCTTGTTAAGGACTTACTCGCTGGCGCTGATTAAGAGGACTTTGGGGAGGAGGCGTGTAGCACGAACGTGCAAATATTACGTACGAAGGACACCGGCTTCCCCCGTTATATAAACTGTCCGCTCGCGTCCAACTACGCGTGGAGCTGCCTGCCGGGTTTCGCCCGCTGGACCGGAGTCGACTGGAGCGTGGACCCCATTGCCGGACCTTCCATCTACCAACTACAATCCCCTTGTGAGTGTGTATGTTTGTCCTGGGGTATTAGAGTAAGACTGTTTTAAGACTGCCCTGTGTGCTGCTTCTTCCTCTTCCTTTCCTGTACATCCTTTCGTTTCCTCCTCTTTCTGTATAGTTGTAATAAACCCATCTTTGTTCTTCCTACCTTCTGGTTTCCTCTCCATCCGATCGCATCCGTCCTTTCTTCCATTGGGTAAACGTGGCACGATCAAATCGCTCAGAATCGGGTTTAGTCTCTTTGTTAATAGCTCGGATCGCGGATTGCTATCCGCTCTGCATTTTCCATCGTATCCGTGGTTCGAGCGGGAGTTATTCCCTCGTTTCCGGCCGGCGTTGGTACTTCGGTAGTAGTGAACCCCTAGGCCTAACAAACCCTATCTAACGCCGCGCCGGGAAGGATGTTATAACCCCCAGGACTCAGGTCGGCCAGCTAAAAGGACAAGGGAATTAACCCCTCCTTGTTAAGGGGAGCGCCGACGTCCGAGATCCGTAACAATACAGTACTGTACAATATAGTGAATGCAATAGATAGCCCCTGTGCCAGGTAATGTATCTGTTGATGCTGTTGCACATCTGTCCCCTGTCCACCACCCTGTTGTTGGAAGGCTGGATCTGCCATCTGTCATTCTGCTCTACCATGAGCTGTAGTCGCTGTATTAAAAAGGTGAACATGGCAAAAGTCCTATCAGCTGCAACAAATTGACCCTGGTGAAATCATGACAGATTTTGAATTAATTCATGCATATGCAGCACCCAGCTGCTAGCTCCAACATTTTCTGGGTGCTCGACTATGATGATGGATACGGTGACTGCCATTGATCCCCCCACTCCGACCCAACTGCACACTAACCCCGTAGATTAAGGCAGGAATTTAGATTCAACTCGGGTTCTTTACTCTGGCACACAATTGACGACTCTTTTTGAAAGGTGTCATTTAATCTGACATCTATGAGTGAATGTGAGCAGGTCATACAGCCAGTTTAATTTTTCCTTTGAAGGGTGGCACACATTGGTGCAACACAACACCCTGCCTGCAAAACATCTGTAGAGTTTATATATGGGCTGGGAATCATAACTAATCAAGACAGCTCAAAGGGAAGTATGCTACCTCTGAGCTATCAGCCCCAAGTTTGAAATGATTCCCCATCATAAGAAATCTGTTGAAGGAAAAACACTGATGGATCATTTTAGCGAGGAACAGCTTCTTCCATACGAGGCTGCATCAATAATCATCTTATTTTCCAAGAACCATGCTATATCCCCTCCTAGATTAGATGCCAAGAGACTGTATGTAATACATTCATCAGAAAATGCCAAACGTCTGTACATCTGAAACAACATACATAACATGTCCAAGCTAAAACGTCCAAACTTTTCTGATGCTGATATTCTGAATGCCGTTGGTGATGGTAACTTGGTGTTAGCAAATGCATATTGTTTGTCCTGGGATACAATTCTGAATTCAGCCCGCTAGTTACATCATCTATTGAGGTGTGGCGGTGCCACTGATGCAATGCTGGAGGGGGTGGGAAATGGGAATTAAAGCAGGAATTTGGAATTTGGCCAGGGTACCGGAAAAAACTGGCCTCCTCTTCGTGAAAGAACAACAGTAGGAATCTAGATGCCAGCAATGCACCTGAAAGCTTGGTCTGGCCAGTGGCCTGTATCAGTTCGGTGTTGTACTCTTGGCCAAAAGGTGGCCTTCAACAAGTAACAGGTATTTATCAATATTTTATCGACGATGTATTACAGCATTATCAGGTCTCATCATAAGCATTAATGTTGGATCTGAATAATCAACTACCTTGATTGGAAATGCTTTTGATTGAGATGTAAATGCAAGTTCCGCTTAAATAACTTTAAAAGATTTTGCTTGTGACCATTCTGTTATCAATTTCTTTTTTGTGAGTGATTACCAATGGATGCCAAAATGCAGCCAGTATTATAAAAAATCGAAAGCGAATCCAAGACCCATAAAATATGGGTTGTTAAGAAAACAGTTGCATTGATTTTTTGGACTCTCTCTCGGAACTCTCAATTATATCAAAAATTTAAGTCACCCACTTCTGGACAATGGATTTGCAGAAAAACTCATAAATACAAACAAAAACCTGTGAACCATTTAGCAGAGCAAATTGCAAATGAAAATCAGAGAAGAAAATCACCAATGACTACAAATGTTCATGCAGCTCTTTTTTAAAAGTTAGTAGCATTTAAGGAATAGCTGTGCGCATGCAGAAAAATAAGCAAAACAAAAAAAAACAGCAAAGCATATAAACAAAGGGTGAAGTGAGGACAGGTAGGAGTCCTGCGGTTTTGTGGTAAAACACCACAGAAGACTGAAAAAAATGTTGTTTTTTTTCCTCATAGCAGCGAAGGAAAAAAAAAGAAAGAAAAAATGTCACCAATCGGTGATTGAAGGGGCAAGGTGACTGTAGATTTCCAGAGCCAGCCAAGACACTTTACCTGCCTCCATGTCTGAGGGGTTGAGGGGGGAGGCATGGGGAGGGACAACACAGGTGCATGCAACAAACGATATGAGAGGCAAAACCAGACCATGCAGGTCTTCCCGCCACCCACTCCATGGCAATTGATTCCCAGTTAGGTGAATGTAGAAATGCACAAAAGTACCTCAAGAAAATTAAGCTAAAGCTAGAGAAGCATGCAGGAATGGCACAGAAAGACGGTTTCTTGCAAAGGATCTACGATGGTTTCAATAAAGTAAAACTTTACATGTGCAAATGAAAATGAAGACATCATTCATAAAATTGGTTTCAGAGTAGACAAGAACATGAAAATGAATGACCATTCTCAAAAACGGTTCATTTACTAACTGAGTAAAGTGGTGCCAACTGGTATAAAAATATTATAACCAACCGCCACAGCAACCACACCGAATGCAAATGCAATGTAGCAAAGCGATACCAATGATGCGGAACGATGTGACCCCAAAGGCACAGCGCAGCGTCGCATGGCCTAAAAGAGGCGACGCTGCCCCGATGGCGTGATGTGGCATCACGTGGCCTCAATGGTGTGGTGTGATGCAATGCAGTATTGTGCAGCCACAGTAGCGTTGCAGGAACCTGACAGCACAGCATGGTGTCACACAGCACCGATGGCACAACGTTATGTGGCCCACAACGGCGTCAAATGGAACCCACAGCGTCGGCAGCGGCAAAAAGGCACGACAGTGCAGAGCAGCATTGCACAGCGCTAGCTGAATGGCATGGCACATGGTCACAGCCATGATGACGCAGGACAGGATGGGCTCGTGCAGTCCCAAGTATGATACGTCGCATTGTGCAGCCACTGCAGTGCCACAAGGGACTGATGGCGCAGGGCGCGGCCCCGACAGCGCGATGAGTGACTGCACGGCCCAGACGGCGCGACGAGTGACACCGATGGCATGACGAGCGACACCGACGGCGCGACGAGCGACACCGAGATGAGCGACACCGAGACGAGCGACACTGATGGGCGTGACGAGCGACACTGACGGCGTGATGAGCGACACTGACGGCGTGACGAGCGACACTGACGGCGCGACAAGCGACACCGACGGCGCGACGAGCGACACAGCCGGCGCGACGAGCGACACAGCCGGCGCGACAAGCGACCTCGTGGCCCCGACGTCGTGACGCGGCACTGCATCTCATAGCCCTGATGGCGTGACATGTGGCATTACATGGCCCCAACGAAAGAGTCACATAGCACAGATGGCGTCTCCCCAAGGATGTTGTGTTGCGAGGCCATAATTATATAGTGCTGTGTGACCTTAACGATGCAGCCTTGCATGGTCTCATCGCAGCGTTGCACTGTTTGGTGTCTTTTCCTGGTTAAAATAAACCAGTGGAACTCCTTTATCAAAGAAAGTATTGATGTTCTATTTGTGGCTGTGTATACACAAAGAACAATCGACCAAAACAATTTAATTTTGTCCACGTGTCGCTGCTATTAAAATGCAGCGTTAGTGGATAAGGTAATGATAAATGCAATGTGCTTTTGCCGCATTATTCAATTTTAAGTTGCCAATAGAGACAGGGCAAAACGCAACTTTAAAACCTGCAGGAGCATCTCCAAAATAACAGGGAGGGTTATTTTTCAATATGATCTGTGTAAGAAATTATTAGATATTTCAAGAATTTTCAGGCTCATCTCATTCATTGTGCATTACTTGAATTCATTTCGACAGTAGGAGATGGTTCATTTCTCAATAAAAAAAACCCCTGTCTCCACATTATGAGCTTCCATAGTTTTCCCTAATCAGCAAGAGATATGGTTAATTATGGTCAGAAAAACATATGATGCCCCATTTCCTTTCATAATAACAAAAAGAAAAACACAATGGTACAATGAAAAAATAATTAAAAAAACAAAATAATGTAAAGGTGAGGAAGGTGATGTATGGTTTGAATTAATCGAGAAATAATCCACATCTGCCCGAGTAGTCTTAAACCGAAAAGCCATCAACAGGTTTGGTCGAATTACATTGTTTTTTACCCTCGCCTCAGGAGAGGGTGTTGCATTTGAGTCCGTTTGTTTGTCTCTCTGTCTGTCTGCACAGAATAAATATGATTTTCTCTGCAACCATTAGTCCGATTGACAGGAAATTTTCACCTTTGGTGCAACTCCACCTGTAAATTTTTTAATGATAATTATGACAGCATGGGTCACGTGGTATGGGCGCCATCTTGGAAAAACCGAAAAAAATTGCACCTCTATATCTCCGAAAGTGCTGCATAGAAAAAATTGAGACATGCTCATTGTAAAGAACTCTCCATGGGGAATAAAATATGTTAATGATGATGTCATAGGTGCCTCCATTATGACGTCATAATTCGACAAGTACAAAACTTCATCCGATCAAGATGAGATTTCTTGAGCATCATCTAGGGATAAATTGGTGTAGAAAAACATAATGATGACGTCATCGGTCACATGGTTCGGCCGCCAAATTTGTTTTACCACAAAAGCCTTAAAACCACTGAAAACACGTCATGGCGAGAGTCTGTAATCTCTGATTGCTCTTTCTAGTTTATCTTGTGATCATACAGGTAATGGACCAAAAAATGGTAACACTGTAAAGTCACTTAATAAGATGTTCGGCCACCACGTGCAACCAGCACCGTGGCATAGAGTCCACCAGCGTCTGGAATTCTGAGGGAGGGGATGGATACTGCACCATTCTTCTACGTCACTGAAGCGCCTGTCAAGCACACCCCAACAATCACCCCTCTTTCAAAGTTGCTGAGGTCTCCTCTTGCAGCCATGCTAGCCATAACGATAGGCAACCAGGCCTGTGGAGAATTTTTATACATGACCCAAAGCATACTGGGATGTTATTTGCTTAATTAATATGTGGGCCACAGCTTTGTGGAAGCTGTTGCTTTCAATATACTTGAAATCCCTCATTTACCCAGGTGTTTCCATTTTTTACCCACTACCTGTCGGTCATAATGGTCTCCAAAAATGAAGTGTTTCTTGTTTGTAATCGTGAATGAAAATGTAACTTCACATTATGCATTTTGTCACCATGCAGCATGTGCAAAAAGTGATCCAGAGGGACAAACAAGCTTCCACTTAGGCTGGGAAGTTCAACAATAGAACGGATGTGAAAAGCGGGAATCACTTGCTTCAGGAATGTGGATGTCTTCTTTGTGACAGTAATTTGGTTTGCACAAGCACAACATCAGTGCCTCATATTTACAAAAAAGGAAACTGTAATGGTCCAAGGGAAAAAGGTACAATCCATCAGTGTGTATGGTAATGCATTTCAGATCAAGCAGATTAATGGATACAAAACAACTGTATTTTATACCAAGGATTTCATTAACTTTATTTACATTCCCAATGGGTTTAATGCATTCAAAAGGCACAACAAAGTGAGTGTTGGCCAAAAAAAGAATAGAACTAGACCGGCACTCGGTAGAGCGCAGCATACCTCCACCAGGCTGAACAGTTTGTTTTGTATTCCACTGATAGGCCGGATCTGGATTCGGACCTGAACCAAAATCTAATCAGCTTGTTCTTGTCACCTAACAAACTTGTCCACCAAGTTTAGTCATAACTTGTCCACAACTTTTTTAAATACACTACATGACCAAAAGTATGTGGACACCCACACATCAAACATCTAATTCCAAAACCATGGGCATTAATATGGAGTTGGTCCCCCCCTTTGCTGCTATAACAGCCTCCACTCTTCTGGGAAGGCTTTCCACTGGATGTTGGAACATTGCTGTGGAGATTTGCTTCCATTCAGCCACAAGAGCATTAGTGAGGTCGGGCACTGATGTTGGGCGATCAGGCCTGGCTCACGGTCGGTTAAGATTTCCCTTCACTGGAACTAAGGGGCCTAGCCGGAACCATGAAAAACAGCCCCAGACCATTATTTCTCCTCCACCAAACTTTACAATTTGCACTATACATTCGGGCAGGTAGCGTTCTCCTGGCATCCGCCAAACACAGATTCGTCCGTCCGACTGCCAGATGGTGAAACGTGATACATCACTCCGGAGAACGCGTTTCCACTACTCCAGAGTCCAATGACGGAAAGCTTTACACCACTCCAGCCAACGATTGGCATTGTGCATGATGATCTTAGGCTTGTGTGCGGCTGCTCGGCCATGGAAACCCATTTCATGAAGCTCCCGACGAACAGTTGTTGTGCTGACGTCGCTTCCAGAGGAAGTTTTGAACTCGGTAGTGAGTGTTGCAACCGAGGACAGACGATTTTTACGCGCTATCCACTTCAGCACTCGGCGGTCCCGTTCTGTGAGCTTGCGTGGCCTACCACTTCATGGCTGAGCTGTTGCTGCTCCTAGACGTTTCCACTTCACAATAACAGCACTTACAGTTGACCGGGGCAGCTCGAGCAGGGCAGAAATTTGACGAACTGACTTGTTGGAAAGGTCGCATCCTATGACTGTGCCATGTTGAAAGTCACTGAGCTCTTCAGTACGGCCCATTCTACTGCCAATGTTTGTCTATGGAGATCGCATGGCTTTGTGTTTGATTACATATACCTGTCAGCAATGGGTGTGGCTGAAACAGCTGAATCCACAAATTAGGAGGGAGTCCGCATACCTTTGGTCATGTAGTGTATCATGTTATATATCGCTTTTCGCCTCATCTCTCAATGGTGAAGAATCACTAAAGAATTAAATAATTCTCGTATCCGAAACCATATTCAAATGTTCACCAAAATTGAACCAATTCTTCCTTGTCACACATTGTTACGGACCGCGGATAAGATGTTAATTTGCCGAGCGGATGGCGCCGCGGCCCTAACAGTTACCCCGACTAACCCGATTCCTGAACGTTGGCCAAAATCGCGCCACAGATATTCAATAGGGAAAAGACAAAGGCGACACGGATGTGAAGAAGAAGAAGAAGAAGACAAAAAGGTTTGAAATGCTACTAAATTTATTCCTACTATTTACACAATCAAAGAAACCAAGGAGAAGGAAGGATAATAAAACAATTTACAGAAGAAATCAGAGACACAGTGAAAATACTAGCTTATCTAACAGGCTTAACTTATTCCCTGGACAGAACAAACAAAGACGGACTCACACGGGGAATTGCAGAGTGGATTGGCTGGAAGGAGGTGGGTGGCTGGAGGGGGAGGAAGGCACGGAGCTGGCTGGAGCGTGATCCCGCACGGGACGTCGGGCTGGACCTCGACGGCCGCCAATGCCACCGATCCTGTCGTGTGCGCGGGATCACGGGTCGGAGCTGCTTGGTGGAGCCGACGCGCTGGTGGGGGGTCTGGCGTGACGGGTTCTCTCCTCTCTCTTTCTTAGTCCAACCCAGTCCAACAACTTCCTCTCTTGCTTAGTCCAACAACAACTTCCAGGCTTTTCGGTGTTCTGATCTCCTCCCTCCTCGACTCTCTCTGGGGGCCTCTGCCTCGGGTTATATAAGCCCCACCCTTGACCCTTTTGCGAACCTCCCCAAACGTTCTCTCTCTCCGCCCTCTAAAGCCAACCCCTCGTTCTGGGTTGGTCGGCAAGGGCTGGTTCACTCCTCCCCTCTATGATGAGGTGGAGACACGACCTTCTTCCCCGACCTTGCCTCGTGGCCAATGGTGGTTTTGGGGGCGATTCGAGCTAGCCCCAGCCAAAGGGCAGCAATGGCAATGAAGAAAACCGCCCAAAATGCAGTTGGCAATTGCAGCAAAGTGGACGGCAGATGAAATGCAGCAAAGTGGCTAAACCTGGCACTTGGAAGATGCCATGTCGGAGGAGATCAGAACACCGAAAAGCCTGGAAGTTGTTGTTGGACTAAGCAAGAGAGGAAGTTGTTGGACTGGGTTGGACTAAGAAAGAGAGAGGAGAGAACCCGTCACGCCAGACCCCCCCACCAGCGCGTCGGCTCCACCAAGCAGCTCCGACCCGTGATCCCGCGCACACGACAGGATCGGTGGCATCGGCGGCCGTCGAGGTCCAGCCCGACGTCCCGTGCGGGATCAAGCTCCAGCCAGCTCCGTGCCTTCCTCCCCCTCCAGCCACCCACCTCCTTCCAGCAAATCCACTCTGCAATTCCCCGTGTGAGTCCGTCTTTGTTTGTTCTGTCCAGGGAATAAGTTAAGCCTGTTAGATAAGCTAGTATTTTCACTGTGTCTCTGATTTCTTCTGTAAATTGTTTTATTATCCTTCCTTCTCCTTGGTTGGTTCTTGGTTTTTTTTGGTTTTTTTCTTCTCCTTGGTTTCTTTGATTGTGTAAATAGTAGGAATAAATTTAGTAGCATTTCAAACCTTTTTGTCTTCTTCTTCTTCTTCTTCTTCTTCTTCTTCACATCCGTGTCGCCTTTGTCTTTTCCCTATTGAATATCTGTGGCGCGATTTTGGCCAACGTCCAGGAATCGGGTTAGTCGGGGTAACTGTTAGGGCTGCGGCGCCATCCGCTCGGCAAATCAACATCTTATCCGCGGTCCATAACAATTGCACCAAGTGCAAATGACCACCAAATTTCGTCCAAATCCATCCACAACTTTTTGAGATACCTTGTTCACAAACAGTCAAGCAAACAAACAAATGAAAAATCGGTCAGAGACCGAGGACTTGCTGGAATGTACTTTTTTATCGGCCATTTTGGACAAATATGGCGGCCGAACCACGTGTCCGATGACGTCATCATTATTTGTTTTCTAAACTAATTTATTCCTTGATGCTCAAGAAATTTCATCTTGATCGGATGATGCTTTGTACTTGTCGAATTATGATGTCATAATTGAGGCACCTATGACATCATCATGAACATATTCCCCATCGAGAGTTCTTTACAATGAGCCATGTCTCAATTTTTTCTATTCAGCACTTTCGGAGATATTGAGGTGCAAAGTTTTTCGGTTTTTCCAAGATGGCGGCCGAACCAAGTGACCGATGACGTCATCATTAATTTTTTTTCTCCACCAGTTTATGCCGTCATGTCGCTCAAGAAATTGCATCTTGATTGGATGAAGTTTTGCACTTGTTGAATTATCAAATTATGACGTCATAATGGAGGCCTTGGGCCGAGATAGTTAAAAATTGGGCACAGCCTATTCCAGGAAAAGACAAATATGTGTGTAAAGTTTGGCGATTCTATGTGCAACGGTGTAGATGTAGTACTGCGAAAAAACAGACAGACAAACAGACAGACAAACCAACATTACCAAACACAACATACTTGCCGGAATCTTTTCCGGCAAGTAACAAAAAGACAAACAGACAAACAGACAGGGGTGAAAACATAACCTCCATCCACCTTTGGTGGCAGCGGTAATAAAACTGTGAAAAGATGTAAAGATAAACTTTGGCCTGTGGTATCGACACAACACAAGGTAAGCTTGCAGGTTGGTAGAACAGCGGCTAATTTAAAGCTGACATGTAATGACAATGGAATTTCTATTTATTGCAATCTTTGCTTATTAGAAAACAAGTTTGGCAAAGAAGCTGCTTACTTGGGCTCACTGAAAAAGACGTTTGATATTAACGTTGGTTATTGTGGGAGGGCGGCCTCAAAATAATAATAACAACAATAATAATAATAAGTCTTGAAGTCTTGTCTTGAAGCTACGTCCGCTGCTTATTTAATTTCTCCCGATTATTTATTTAATGCAAATGAGGGACCCTGCTTGTATTGTGGAGTTTCTGCCATGTCTCACAATTTTATATATGAAATATATATTATACGAGTATATTGTTGTTTTATGCATCTGTCTGGCACAACTGTGTGTGTGTGTGTGTGTGTGTGTGTGTGTGTGTGTGTGTGTGTGTGTGTGTGTGTGTGTGTGTGTGTGTGTGTGTGTGGCAACATATATACATATATATATATATATACGTATATATATTGTTGTGCCAGACATGCATAAAACGTACAGCAGGTTTCACATTATTTTCATCTTCTTAGTGTTGCTCTTGGCTGTGCCTGGTGGCGACAGTGGTTTTTAACGTATCTCTATCACACCAACTTCCAACTACTACGACTACTACTACTGTAATGTACCCAATTAATCCAACATTATTGTGGAGTCAACCACAGGAGGTAGATTGGCCCACGTCATGCACAAAGAGGGCCAAGGCCAGCCAATCGCCTGGAGCTGGTTAGGGTAGGAATTAGTAATCATCTACTTGTTGCGAAAGACACCGTGGGACATTTAACATACATCAAGTAATGCTCGCAGATGGGACTTCCAACATAATTCCACTTCAAGAAATGGCAACCTGACCCCCAGGGAGTGGGGGGAGCGGCGGGGGGGGGGGGGGGGGTACTGCCTGCCCAGATTGGTCTGTTGTACATATTCCGCCAGTCCAAACATTGCGGTTGATCTCATGGCACCTTATGGTGGAACCAAAATGCTGCATCTTAAAAGGCCATGCCATCCAACCCCCCAAATGCCTTCCTCCACCCCCAATGAAAAATATATATGCATCATGCAGTGAAAACTTATGAAATGT
Source organism: Myxine glutinosa (assembly GCF_964187855.1). Lineage (NCBI taxonomy): Eukaryota > Metazoa > Chordata > Myxini > Myxiniformes > Myxinidae > Myxine > Myxine glutinosa. The sequence goes on along the minus strand of NC_136267.1, from coordinate 118,002,657 downwards.
TGCTTTATTGCTTATGAAACGAGCAAACAGAAATGTATTGAAGAGTAGGTGGCCAAACTCATACATGGTTTCCAATATTTCATATCAGTTGATACCCATGCTCCATAAATAAAAGTGGCATGTCCAATCATTATTAATTTTCTCAAGTTGCAAAAGAAAAGTGTGTTTTGTTTATATCCATGATAAAAGTAGCTTCATGGGTTTGCATTTCACAAATACAATTACGAGTAGCTTAGGTTATGTCCGTGGTGAACACTTATGATGAATAAAGCTCAACAAATGTACAATGTCAAAAACATACCCTCCGGTGACTCTTCCTGCATATAGGTGCCCGTCAAGAAGCGGTGGACAAGAGCAGACTTCCCACTCGACAAGTTTCCCAGAATGCCCTGGAAAAAAAAATCATACGACAAGGAGAGGGTATAGAGAAAGTTTCCCTTCCAATCTTCTGTAACAATACTGCTCACAGTATTCAGTCATCATAAAGGGAAGAAGGGACACCAATTTCAAATAAATCTCAAAACATTTGACGATGGTTTATGCTGCTCATTAACCTTCTAAGCACTGTTGGTCATTTTAAATAAAGCAAAAAAAATTAAAACAAATTTTATGCTTAATTGTCTCTCTCTTCCTGAGCAGACGTGAAAATGTCTGTCTTAAACACAAGCACTCGATTACGGCCACAGAATATGTTTGGTGCAAAATACCACAAAGGTGCTTTATATTTTTAAAGGAATAAGCCATAATGTGCCAATAGCATAGCAAAATTACTTGACACAAGTTAACTGCATTATTACTAGCTGTGGTGGGTAGGAGTATGGGGATGTAGATGTGGCACAGGCAAGATTGGCAAGATGGCCATTACCTGTGTCATAATGACCTTGAAATTGTGAAATGATGAGGACCAAGTCCATTGTTGTTGTTTGTTTGTTTGTTTTTTTGTTTGTTTGTTTGTTTGTTTTTGTTTTTGTTTTTTTGTTTTTTGTATACTGAATCGAGGCTCGTGAAAGAGCTAACATTTACTTCACAAATAAATCAACCAGACAAACAAAATACATCAAAAGAGGGAGCGGAAAACAAGATGGGGACAGAAGGGGAAGCACACAAACACAACATTTGAGAGCAGGGAGATGTGTGGAAGGGAGAGGGCTTGGGGAGAGGAGGCGTGGGAAGGGGGGGGGGGGAGGGAGAAGTATAAAACACAAGGACACCAAGGACTTCCAGGACAGAAGTTGGTATTTCAAAAAAGTGGAATTGGGGTGAAATTAGTGGGGGTAGAAAAGATCAAGGTTTATATTTTTAAAGGAATAAGCCATAATGTGCCAATAGCATAGCAAAATTACTTGACACAAGTTAACTGCATTATTACTAGCTGTGGTGGGTAGGAGTATGGGGATGTAGATGTGGCACAGGCAAGATTGGCAAGATGGCCATTACCTGTGTCATAATGACCTTGAAATTGTGAAATGATGAGGACCAAGTCCATTGTTGTTGTTTGTTTGTTTGTTTTTTTGTTTGTTTGTTTGTTTGTTTTTTTTTGGTTTGTTTGTTTTTTTGTATACTGAATCGAGGCTCGTGAAAGAGCTAACATTTACTTCACAAATAAATCAACCAGACAAACAAAATACATCAAAAGAGGGAGCGGAAAACAAGATGGGGACAGAAGGGGAAGCACACAAACACAACATTTGAGAGCAGGGAGATGTGTGGAAGGGAGAGGGCTTGGGGAGAGGAGGCGTGGGAAGGGGGGGGGGGGGGGGGGAGGGAGAAGTATAAAACACAAGGACACCAAGGACTTCCAGGACAGAAGTTGGTATTTCAAAAAAGTGGAATTGGGGTGAAATTAGCGGGGGTAGAAAAGATCAAGGTTTTGGATGGGGGAAGATAAGAGATGGTGGTGAACAGCTGTTTTAAAGACATGGAGGGTGGAGTGGGATTGAAGAGAGTGAGGGAGTTTGTTCCAGAGGCAGGAGAAAAGAGGAATGAAGGAGTGAAGGTGAGCAGAGAGTCTTGATTTTGGCAGTTTGACCATAAGAGGGTTGCAGGCAGATCTTGTGCGACCTGTAGGAATATTTGCGGGACAGAGCCCAGAGAGAGCTGGGGGGGCAAGGCCAGAGAGGAGTCGGTAGAAGACGGAAAGACCACCAACCTGGCTGTGGTGAGTGAGTGAGAGGCCCTTGGAGTTAGCTTCATCGCGGGAGATTCCAATGATTCTGAATGCTTTGGTTTCAACAGCGTGAAGACGAGCTAGGTGTGAGGCAGGAGCACCAGCCCAGAGGGGAGAGCAGTATTCCATTGAGCTGCGGATGAAAGCCTTGTATGTGGTGAGCTCAGGTGTGCCAAGGAAGGACTTCGCACGACGGAGGATGCCCAGTCGGCGACGGGCTTTGGAAGCCAGATTTGAAATGTGGTTTTCCCAGGAAAGATCATGGCAGATAGTGAGACCCAAAAGCTTGAGTGACAGAACTTCTTGGAGAGGATTATTCAGAAAGTGGATGGGAGGGTTGTCCAGTCGGTCTTTTCGGAGAGACATCGTAAGAGTGTGAGATTTGTCAGGATTGAAAGACATGTTCCACTTGTTTGCCCAGTCTGTGATTTTGTCCAGGTCTGCAGAGAGTGAGGAGGCTGCAGACTGCCGATCTGAGGGATGAAGAATGGAGCGACAGAGAGTAGAGTCATCAGCAAAGAGATACAGAGGATTTTCAAGAGAGTCAGAGAGATCATTGATGAAGACCAGAAAAAGCACAGGGCCCAGAACACTGCCTTGTGGAACTCCAGCCTGAACAGGAAGAGATGAGAGAAACCCATTCAGGGCCACACGTTGACTACGACTAGAGAGGAAGTCCGCCAGCCATGCGTGGAGATTTCCATGGATACCAAAAGAGGAGAGTTTGGTGAGCAGAGCGGGGTGCCAGACCGTATCGAAGGCACGTGATATGTCAAGGGAGACTGCTCTAATTTCCTGTTTGGCATTGAGGACCTCCATCCATTGTTGAGAAAGCAGAAGCAGCATGTCCAGAGTAGAGTGTCCAGGTCTGAAACCAAATTGATGATCAGAGATCAAGCCATTGGAGAAGAGGAAAGATTTCATATCTGAAGCAATGATGGATTCCATGACTTTGCTGATAATTGGGAGAAGGCTGATTGGTCTGTAGTTGCTGGGATCTGTTTTTGCACCTTTTTGTGCAAAGCGGTGATGTTGGCAGATTTCCAAGCAGATGGAAGATGACCTTGAGCAAAAGAGAGGGTGAAGAGAACAGAGAGAGGGAGTGAAAGAGCGGAAGAACAGGATTTTAGGACCCGTGGGCTGATGCCATCAGGTCCAGTTGCAGAATCCGAGTCGAGGGTTGACAGAAACTTTTCCACCTTGTCAGGAGGAAAGGACACAGAGTCCAGGAGCAGCTGGGTACGACTGGGTACGGTGGGTACAGAGAGGGATGGGTTTGGGACACAAGATTTAGAGGCAAACACAGAGTTGAGGCATTCAGCTTTTTCACGTGCGGAGTCAGCCGTGTGGCTATTTGAGGTGAGGGAGGGGATGGAGGGGGAACAAACACCAGAAACAGATTTGACCAGACGCCACCAGGATTTGGAAGAGGGAGACAGATAAGAGAGTTCGGTCCTGAGAACGGAGAGATATTGTTTCGTGGCTCTCCTGAGGGTGGACACACACTTGTTTCGGGCTTTGTGAAAGGAAATGAGATTTCCTTCCGTTGGATTTGCTTTCCAGGAGACGAAAGCAAGTTGTTTCTGGGCAATAGCCTCACCACAAGATTCCGTGTACCATGGATGGGAAGAAGGGTATGACAACAGAAGACGAGATGGGATAAATCTGTGCATGAGAGAGAGCAGTTTGCTTTGGAAGAATTCCCAGGAAGAATTTATGTCAGAGGCAGTAGAGATGGGAGACCAGTCCAGATGATTGATGGCTGCTTGAAGACCGTGCCAGTTGGCCTGAGTGAAATGCCAGACTCGTCGACGCTGAGGAGGCTCTCTGAGAATTGTCAGAGAGATGTCCACTTTAACAAGCACATGATCAGAAGAGCCGATTGGAGCAGAAGAAGAGCAGCAGACATTTTCAGGGAAGTTAGTCACAACCAAGTCCAGAAGAGAAGATGCTCCGTTGACTGAAATCCGGGTCGGGAAATTGACAGATTGTGTCAGTCCCAGTGAGTCACAGAAGTCCTTTGCTGAAGAGCCATGGCTGGTGAGAGAGGTACCCACACCCAGCCAACTGGCATGGTGACAGTTGAAATCACCACATATGCGGAAGAGAGAGTTGGGATGGGTAGATAGAAGTTGGTCCATATTCTCAGACAGCGAGATGTAGATGGAGTCATCACTGTTTGGTGGACGGTACAACACACATGTGAACAAAAGGTGGGAGCGAAGGGGAAGCCATAGCCAAAGGTATTCCTGGGGGTGAGGTGGAGAGAGGGCAGTGCAGGGCGAGTGAGGAAGAGAGTTTTTTATAAAGATAGCAACCCCACCTCCAGGACGAGGCTCAGGTCTATCATACCGGAGGAGGGAGTAACCTGGGAGAGATACCAAGGAATCAGAGACATCATGAAGGAGGAAAGTTTCTGTTAAGCAGATCACGTCTGGTTTGTCAGAAGCAACCTGTATGGAGAGATCAGACAAGTTTGAGCAAAGGCCCCGGATGTTTGAGGTCCATACTGTTAAGGAAGAGGAAGGGGGAGCATCGGATACAGAACAGCGGGGGGGGGAGCGGTAGGGTAAGATGTGGAAGAGGAGGAAGAGGTAGGGAGAGCTGTTGAAGGTGTGTCGGAGATTACAGAATAGCTTGGAGAAAGGGAAGAATGGGGCAGACAAAAGGTTTGATGGTGATTGGGAGAGGCGCAGTGAGGTGTTATTTGACGAGGGGGAAGAGCGAGGCAGAAGGTTGAGGGAGATGAAGGTGAAAGTTCTTCACCGTGTGGTCAACGTGTGACCCTGAATGGATTTCTCTCATCTCCCCTTCCCGTTCAGGCTGGAGTTCCCCAAGGCAGTGTGCTGGGCCCTGTGCTTTTTCTGGTCTTTATCAATGATCTCTCCGACTCTCTGGAAAATCCTCTGTATCTCTTTGCTGATAACTCCACTCTCTGCCGCTCCATTCCTCTTCCCTCAGATCGGCAGTCTGCAGCCTCCTCACTCTCTGAAGACCTGGACAAAATCACAGACTGGTCAAACATGTGGAACATGTCTTTCAATCCTGACAAATCTCACACTCTTACTATGTCTCTCCGAAAAGATCGACTGGACAACCCTCCCATCTACTTTCTCAACAATCCTCTCCAAGAAGTTCTGTCGCTCAAGCTTTTGGGTCTCACCATCTGCCATGATCTTTCTTGGGAAAACCACATTTCCAAGCTGGCCTCCAAAGCCAGTCGCCGACTGGGCATCCTCCGTCGTGCGAAGTCCTTCCTAGGCACACCTGAGCTCCTCACCACATACAAGGCTTTCATCCGCAGCTCAATGGAATACTGTTCTCCCCTATGGGCTGGTGCTCCTGCCTCACACCTGCCTCGGCTTCACGCTGTTGAATCCAAAGCTTTCAGAATCATTGGAATCTCCCGCGATGAAGCTATCTCTGAGGGCCTTTCACTCACTCACCGCAGGCAGGTAGGTGGTCTTTCTGTCTTCTACCGACTCCTCTCCGGCCTTGCTCCCCCAGCTCTCTCTGTGCTCTGTCCCCCAAATATTCCTACAGGTCGCACAAGATCTGCCAGCCACCCTCTGATGGTTAAACTGCCGAAATCTCGGCTCTCTGCTCACCTTCACTCTTTCATTCCTCTTTTCTCCCGCCTCTGGAACAAACTCCCACACTCACTTCAATCACACTCCTCCCTCCAGGTCTTCAAAACAGCTGTTCACCACCATCTCTTATCTTCCCCCATCCAAAACCTTGATCTTTTCTACCCCCACTAATTCACCCCAGATCCACCTTGTTTGAAATTCCAACTTCTTTCCTGGAAGTCTTGGCAGTGTCCATATGTTTTATACCTCTCCCACCCACCCCCCCCCCCCCCTTCCCATGCCTCCGACCCAAAGCCCTCTCCCTCCCACAGTTCTCTCGATGTCTCCATGTCTCTCGGTCCCTGCTCTCAAATGTTGTGTTTGTGTCCTTCCCCCTCTCTCCCCATCTTGTCTACCGCTCCCGATGTTATTTGTTTTGTGTGTCTGTTTGCCTTTCTGTGTGATTAATGTTCGCTCTTTCACGAGCCTCGATCTTGTATACAAAAAAAAAAAAAAAAAAGTTGGAAGGGGGAAGAAGCGGGGAGGACGCTTTGAGGAGGAGGGGTGAGAGGGGAGTCTAGGAGGGGAGGAGCGAGGGAGAGTCTCGGAGGGGAGGGGTGTGGGAGGAGATTTGAAAGGAATGGGTGATTGGGAAGATTTGGAGGGGAGGGGCAAGGGGGAAGATTTGAAAGAGATGGGTGATGGGGATGATTTGGAGGGGAGGGGCAAGGGGGTAGATTTAGAGGGGAGGGGTGATGGGAAATGGGATTTTGGGGTGATGGGATTTTGAAAAGTGTACGATTAATGGGAGACGAACATTTATTGCAAAATGAGTTTCTTGAGACATTCGAGTCAAAAATACGTTTGAGGACGCTGGAGGGAGGATGGAGTGCTGGAGAGTTTAGGGAATGAATGAAAGATGCACTATAAGAGATGGAATTTTTTTTTGGAATGAATAGATTTGGTGAGCAAGTCGAAAGCATCCTTTTATAGAAGAAGAAGAAAAAGGTGTTATAGAATATGACAGAATACAGGTCTTCAGGGGTCAGATGAGACATTTTTTAACAACGTGATCACGTGATCACAAACAACGTGGTCGAAGAACGAACGAACAAATAAGAACGAATAAACAAATAAGAACAGAAGGAAATGTTTTTTTGTTTTTGTTTTTTTTTGAGATTTTAAAACAAGGAAGTATGGGATGAAAAGACCGTGAAAAACAGAGACCGGAAAGTAATTGCAGCGCGATCGGAGAACCGCTGAGACAAAAACAAAGCCTCAAGCCAAGGTCGGACACGGTAGCCTAGTACTACACTTAGGCCTCAGAATACGCGATACGAAAGACCGACGATTCTGTACACAGGTATGAAAAACCAACGCCAAGAATACTATTAAAGACACCCCAATAGGTACATACACCGAGAGAAAGATAGAGTTTCGACAAAAACACAATTGTGAAAAGTTACTTAACTTCGAAAGCGAGCGCGCATGGACAGCTTTGACGAGACGAGAGACGTCGAGAGACGAAGAGACGAGACCTTCCTCATATGTGGTTTCAGGTCCAGTGATCCAATGCTTTCTTAATGTCAAATTGACAAACATAGTGACCTCTTCATTTGTGTGTATAGTTGTATGGGTGATTAGATGACATTGACTAGAACGGCACTCGTCGACGTCACAACGTCGGCTGATATGCCTCCGCCCACATTATTACATCATTATAATACTCGTATCAAGTTTGATTTAAATCCATTCAGCTGTGTCCGTTAGCACATTTTTACCTGACATGACCTTTGACCTATTGACCCCAAAATTTAATGGGTTCATGTTTACATCATTATATATACCTGTACCAAGTTTTCATTTCAATCCCTTCAGCTGTTCACAAGTTCTCACATTTTTACCTGACACTGCCGTTTTACCAAAACACTTGCCGTTCTCAAGTTATAGACGTATTACAGAATCTGACCTTTGGCCTTTAACCTCGGGACACCCAAAATCTAATCATTTAATCTTTACATCATTATACATATCTGTACCAAGTTTGAATTTGATCCCTTATAGATCTATTACAGGTTTCACCTTTAACCTTTGACCTTTGACCTGTTAACCCAAACTCCAAACAGTTAATCTTTACATCATTATACATACCTGTACCAAGCTTGAATTAGATCACTTCAGCCATTCTCCAGTTATAGACCTATTACAGACTGACCTTTGATCTCTTGACCCCAAAATCTAATCAGATCATCTTTACATCATTCTACATAAGTGTACCAAATTTGGTCAGAATCCCATCACTGGTTCACACGTTATCATGGTAACAGTATTTTTACCTAACATGACCTCTGACCTTTGACCTCTTAACCCCAAAATCGAATCAGTTCATCTGTACCTCATTATACATACCTGCACCAAGTTTGACTAATATCCCTTTAGCGGTTCTCAAGTTATCGTGGTAACGAAAACCTATCACGGACGGACGGACGAACGGACAGACAAACTGAAAACATAATGGCTCCGTCCGGCGACGCATAAAAAAAATTGCATTCATATTTGAGAAATCTCTTTGCCTCTACAAAGTTGTCATGGGAATTTTGTTCACGAATTTCTTTCACTCAAATTATACAGCTTTTCCGTTTGTAGTACAGGTATCCAACAACAAATCCAGGATCATAAAATCCAATATTTAAAATTTTTCCAATGCAATCCAATCTGAAAACAGCCAATTTTTCAGGCTAAAACTATAACTTTGAGATAAAAACTAATTGTTCTTAACCTTGGGATACCAGAATGCCAAGCGCTCAGACGGCAAATGTTCACTACTCCTATTGCTCGATAACTTTTTATGTTTGCAGGATAAATGAATGTAGTGGTGTATATGAATATGAATGAATGAATGAAAGATCGTTTTAAGGCCATTTTTCCCCGCTAGTGCAGGGGTTAGCCTTGTGGGCCCCATGACAATCATGGTTCCCTATTTGAGGCAATGTTTTTATGGCCGGATGCCCATCCTGACGCCAACCCTTAGTCGCCTCTTACGATGCGCAGGGATACGGTGTACCTATTCTAAATCGGGGTACACACCGGGATCATTCATCCCAGCAAGCTGGTACTCAATTTGCCGACCTCGGAAGGATGACAGGCTGAGTCAACCCCCCTGGCGTTAATTCAACTATCGACCGGGATTCGAACTCAGGATCCTAGGATCCCAGGCCTGCACCCTAACCGCTAAGCCAACACCAGGTGTATATAATCCACTAAATTAACACAGTGGATACATATTTGTCAAAAACAGTCCAAAATACTTTCATTCTTTGTCTTTTATCATGAAAACCAGGATATCCTGAAAACCGGCAACCCTTTGGTCCCAATGTTCCCAGGTTTGTGATTGGTTACCTGTATATGTTAAATGACTTATCTGGTAGAAAATATGTTAAATGACCTTCCTCTTTGCAGGTGACTCCACATCCCACTGCGAGGCTGGCAACAGCAGCTTCCCTCTTAGTCAAGTTCAGTATGTCCAGATTTAAAGTTTCGTTGGATTTTTTGGGGGATTTGGAAAACTATACATTTTTGGAAACTATATTGTACAGTCAGTCAGAAAACCAATGTTGCTATTTGCACAGACTCCTGTATGGCGGCCATCTTGGATTTTCAAAATTGCCGCCGAAGAACTAATTTTTCTCAATATCTCAGCTTCTAAATAACAGAGCTTTGATTCTAACGGCTAAACATACATTTTCAAGGGCCCCGAATCCAATGGTAACAAGTTCGATAAGCTAGACATGACCATAGAGCTCCTATGTGGCGGCCATCTTGGATTTTTCAAACTGGCCTCCGTAAAATTGATGTTTCTCAATATCACAGCTTCTAAACAACAAAGCTTTGATTCTAACGGCTAAACACACATTTTCAAGGGCCCCGAATCCAATGGTAACAAGTTCGATAAGCTAGACATGACCATAGAGCTCCTATGTGGCGGCCATCTTGGATTTTTCAAACTGGCCGCCGTAAAATTGATGTTTCTCAGGATCTCATCTTCTAAATAAGACAGAGCTTTGATTTTTCTAAATCCCAAAAACAATCCAACGAAATCTAAAATCTGGACATGCTGAACCTGACTGTGTTGACTGTAATGAGAAATACTATTCTACTGCGAGTGTTTTGCCCTTTGTGGGCCTTTGTGGCATACTGCCAAATAACACACAGATACTCCTAATGTTCATGAGAGAGATCAAATACAAGCGGCTCTGGCCCCGATACATCGCAGACATGTATGACCTAAGAACCAATCACCCTAGGACCTGGCAATCTATCAGTAACCAAGAATGACATCCCGTTTGTATCCATTGGACCAGATCATGCATGTGAACATCTGAACAAGCTGATGAAGATTCACTCTGGACTGATTGGCATCTCTAATAATGCCAATGCTAGACAGAGGTTCTTCATGGTTTCACCAGAATTATCACGCCTGTCAAAAGACTTCAAGAGTCAGTTTGGCCTGGAAGGTGACAAGATCACAGAACATCATGACCTTGGTCCAAGTGCAGTCAAGAGGGAGCATGAAGCAATCAACAAGATCAAGGCTGCGATACTGAGTCACGGGAATCCATTGGACACTGAAGGTGACAAGCTGCACAATGTGATAACGAATGCTTACATCCCAGACGAGTATGTACCACAGATCTTGAACATTGATGTCACTGGTCAGAAGTTGTATGAAGACTACGTGTCGGAGCGTATCAATGGAGATGTTAGCCTTGGGCACCAGTCAAGAAGGAGAACAACAAGATGTTCACGTCTGGGAACAAGAGAACCACAGTGAAACTCAGAGACAGGACTGTGGATCTGAAGGAGACTAAGGAACTGTACGGAAGGCTCATGGTCCTTGCCAAGTCAAACAGAGACGTCAACCAGAAATATGCCATCTGAAATTACGAGTTCACTGTGACACCAAGAGCACTGTTCGCTCCAGATGGGACAATTCTTCCATGCACTGACAAGTCGAAGTTAATTCATCTCCTCGACAAGTTAGCAAGAGCAGAAAATCACCCCGAAGATCAGCAGCAGACACCAGCTGCAAGTGTTCTACAAGAAGATCCAATGGACACAAGAACTATGGCATCCACATCTAGTAAACCTACAAGTCGGAAGATTGCACTGGTGGATGGGATGGTACTTGTGTGTGCATAAGCTGACAAAGAAACCAGCCACTGTAGTGAAAGTCAACGATCTGGGTGAATGCTTCAATGACAGACTCATGTCTCTAACAAAAGATTGTGATGAGATCATACTGGTCTTTGACACGTACAAAAACGATTCTCTGAAGAGTGCTACCAGGGCTAAAAGAAGGCAAGGAAAGGATGCAGTACAGTATCAAGTCAGAGATGACACCAACATCAAACACATCCCAATGAGCAGATTCCTTTCTCATGACAAAACAAAGGCTGATCTGACTGACTATCTGGCAGCGAAAACTCTAGAATACAACAGTCACTCATCCAAGTTGATCATCACGTCTGCTTCAGGGCATACGAGGAGCAACAGTGACCTGCTCTTCGAGGACAACAACCTTGAAGAAGCTGACACCCTGTTGATCCACCAGGCCGTGCTGGCATCCCAGTGAAACCCACATGATGCGCAGTTGGTGTTCTTCTCTCCCGACACAGATGTCCTGGTACTAGTCATAGCAAACTATGACCTACTGCTGAGGAATACATCCATTTCCATGGCCTCTGGAATACTTCAAATAGAGCCACTGTGGACAGCTCTAGGGGTCGAAAGAGCAAAGGCGTTGCCAGCCATTCATGCTTTCACAGGGGCAGACAACACTGGGAGGTTCTCTCGAATAGGCAAAGCAACCTGGCTGCATGTCTACCTCAAAGCAAGTGAAGATATCATAGACACCGTGCGAATGCTTTCAGATGCAACTGAAGTGACGGAGGACATGTTGTCCACACTAGCTAACTTTGTATGCGCTGCTTACTCTCCAAATGGCATCCACATCGACAGCATCCCCGAACTACGATGGTATCTATTTTGCAAACACATGGCAGAAAGTGACAGGCTTCCTCCTACTCTTGGAGCTCTCAAGCAGCACATCCTTAGAGTCCATATCCAAGCCAGAGTGTGGGGTCAGGCAAGCATTGCTCAACAGGATCCTCAGCTGAATCCCCTGCAAAACGGCTTTTACAAAGACACGGATGGACAAGTGAAACCAACCACAACTGAGGAACCTCCAGCCCCCAAGGCCATCATTCAAATGGTTAGATGTCAGTGCAAAACAGACTGTTCTTCATCTAGATGTTCCTGCAGAACAAACAACTTGGCTTGTACAGACCTTTGTCAGTGTGACATCCAGTGCCAAAATGATGAGGACTCTCAAGATGCGATGAACGAAAGCGATGATGAGGATGATGATGACTTTACTCAATGATGAATCAAAGCTCTGTGCTCTTTAGAAGGTGAGTTACATCAGTTTTACGGCGGCCAGTTTGAAAAATCCAAGATGGCCGCCACATAGGAGCTCTATGGTCATGTCTAGCTTATCGAACTTGTTACCATTGGATTCGGGGCCCTTGAAAATGTATGTTTAGCCGTTAGAATCAAAGCTTTATGTTGTTTAGAAGCTGAGATATTGAGAAACATCAAGTTTACGGCAGCCAGTTTGAAAAATCCAAGATGGCCGCCACATAGGAGCTCTATGGTCATGTCTCGCTTATCGAACTTGTTACCATTGGATTCGGGGCCCTTGAAAATGTATGTTTAGCCGTTAGAATCAAAGCTCTATGTTATTTAGAAGCTGAGATATTGAGAAAAATTAGTTCTACGGCGGCAATTTTGAAAATCCAAGATGGCCGCCATACAGGAGTCTGTGCAAATAGCAACATTGGTTTTCTGACTGACTATACAATATAGTTTCCAAAAATATATAGTTTTACAAATCCCCCAAAAATTCCAACGAAATTACATAGTGAACCTGACTATCTCTGCTACCCTGGAAACTATCAGATTCTGGTCTAAAACTTGGAATGTGCCCCTTTCAATCAAAGTTAATTTCGAATTCTTACCATGTCCATCCAGAAACGATCGTCAACCAAAAACACAGGGCATCCTCCATCATGCCTTGAAATCCCTTCTTGGAATGTCTGAACTTCTCACAGCCTACCAAGGGTTTGTATACACAGTTCAATGGAGTAATGCTCTCGCACTGCCACTTCACACCTGACACTCCTGTGCAATCCAATGCTGTAATCTTCATCAGTGTCTCCCACAAAGAAGCACAAACACTAGGAGTCTAGGACCGGCTACTTTCTTATCCCAGACAGTTGGTAGACTCTCTGTTTAAAACTGCCTCTCCCCGGGTATTTTGCCCTCTGATTTCATCCATCCATCCACTTAGTGTCATGATGCCAAATTTCAACAAATTTTCTTGTGAACCTCTCAAAATGCAGGCTCACATCCACTCCTTTATTCCTCCTTTCTCCACTTTGTGTAACCTCCTTCCTCAGTCTGTGCATTCCCACTCTTCCCTCCTAGGCTTCAAATTGACCGTGCATCAACACCACATCATTCATCCCCAGACAACTCGATGACCTTTATGGTCCTCAATAACCCTCCATCTCTCCCAAACCCTCTCTCTCTTCCTAACCACCCCCCTCCCTCCCTGCAATCCCCTTTACCTCTCTCCATATACATTTGATGGTTGCCGTTTCCATCCCTCGACTCTCTCTCCTCATGTTAATTCATTTTGTTGCATCCACGTGTTGTTCTAATACCAAACAGTCAGTGTGATACTTTCTACCCTCTGTCATCTTCCATGAGCCTTGGCTTTGTCCACCAAAAAAAATTGGGACTCAGAGCAGTTCAGCAGATTGCATACCAGCCAATTGGATCGGTCCATGAAGTTTGATTTTGAACACCAAGATCCGACTTCAAAAAATCTTCCTGGTTATTTGTCAGCAGGAAGTTAGATTGGGCACTGCATAATGTATGCTGTCATTTCAAGGAGAATGTTAAGCTAGCTGTTTCATCTGTTCATACTCACCTATGAATGTTACATCTCATGGTAGATGTTGCACAAAGTGGACCCTTGGGACAATACTACACCATAAATGACATCTTCCTTCCTTCTTGTTGCCATGACAGAATACATATAACATAGAATACATAAGATGTGTGTAGCATCAGAATACATAAAATTACGAGTATATCAAGAGCGTATAAAAATTTCAAATTTCTACAGCAACTGCAAGAACACCAAAGCCCCATTCACACCACACCTGCAAGTGCACCGCTATGGGAGAGATGCATCTCTCCTCTGTTTTGTTTTTCACAAGAGAATAACAGCAATCAATAAGTACCACAAGCAAGCATATACAGTCACGCGAAAAAATAAATTCCCCCCCTTGTAAAGTTTTGACTTTTTCAACATATTTCAACATACAGGATTTGATCTTCATTTCAACAATATTGATAGATGAAGGTGATATAATATAACAAATATCATGAAACATTTACATTTTGTAGTCCGCAGCCGTGATGCTGACGCCCCCCCCCCCCCCCCCCCCCCGAATTTCCATGTTTTAAACGTTTCCCAGTGTGTACCCTGGTCAGAATAGGTACTGCGTATCCCTGCGTGTCGTAAGAGACGACTAAGAGGGTTGGCGTCAGGAAGGGCATCCGGCCATAAAAACATTGCCTCAAAAAGAGAACCATGACAATTACAACTCCATATGGGCAGGGTGCAGCCCGAAGTGGAGATCAGTTTCTGAGGTTTGGGACATGGAATGTAGGGACAATGACAGGGAGATCAGGAGAAGTGGTGGAAGTATTGGTCAGAAGAAGAATGGACATATGTTGTGTGCAAGAGACGAGATGGAAGGGAAGTGGTGTGAGAATGGTGAAGGGTAGGCAGGGACAGAAATACAAGTTTGTGTGGCAAGGGTGCCCGGAGGGCGTGAATGGTGTTGGAGTCCTGTTTTCTGAGGAGTTTGTAGACAGTGTGGTGAGTGTGACTAGAGTGAGTGATAGGTTGATGATGGTGAAAATGATGATTGGAAAGCTGTTGGTGAACGTCATCTCGGGATATGCTCCGCAGGTTGGTCGAAGCGATGAAGAGAAGGACAAGTTCTGGTGTGCGATAGAGAAGCTGATGGAAAACGTGAAAGATGAGGAAGTTGTTGTGGTGGGAGGAGACCTGAATGGACATGTGGGAAGGAGTATGGATGGTTTTGAGGGAGTTCATGGGGGTTATGGATATGGTGTGAGAAATGGAGAAGGTGAAAGGATTTTGGAGTTTGCTGATGGAGCTGATTTGTTGATTTGTAATACTCAGTTCCAGAAAGAGGATAATAAGCTTGTTACATACACGTCAGGTGGGTCGACGACAACCGTCGACTACCTGATGGTGCGTAGGCGAGATAGGGGGCACCTCCGGGACACAAAGGCGATCCCGGGGGAGGAGGCTGTTTCACAGCACCACTTGGTTGTGTGCGACATAAGGGTGAAAGGTGCGAGGAGAGCTCGGCGGGTGAAGTACCAACCAAGAATGAAGGTGTGGAGGTTGAAAGAGGTGACAGTAAGGGAGGCATTAAAAGAGAGGCTGAGTAGGGTAGAGGATGATGTGGTTGAGCTTGAAAGTGGTTGGATGTCAATGAAAGCTAGTCTGTTGGGAGCCGTTGGTGAGGTATGTGGATGGACAAAAGGACCACCGAGGCACTCGGAAACATGGTGGTGGGATGATGAAGTTGGAAAGAGGATTGACGAGAAGAGGAAGAAGTTCAAGGAGTGGCAGAAGGCGAAGGGTACGGGAGCAGAAACAGCAGAGCATGAAAGTTATAAGGCAGCCAGGAAGGCTGCAAAGAAAGAGGTAGCAAAGGCGCAGGAGGCATGTAGGAAAATGTTCGGAGAACGCTTGGATTCAGAAGAGGGTCAGAAAGCAGTATTCAGGATTGCAAAGCACATAGCGAAAGAGAGGTGTGATGTGATGGGGGTGAGTTGCTTGAAGGATAAAGTGGGACAAATCGTTGTCGACCCAGAGGGAATTAAAGGAAGATGGAAAAGATATATGGAAATGCTGTTGAATACAGAGAATGAATGGGATGGCAACATAGAGAGTAACCCAGTTTTAGGACCGGCAGAGAAGATAACTGAGAAGGAAATTGAGGAAGCGATAAAAGCAATGAAGAGTGGAAAAGCGGGAGGGCCGACGGGAGTTGTGGGAGATATGTTGAAGGCAGCAGGAAGTTGGGGTGTGAAGAGAATGACAGAGATCTGTAATCTGGTGGTGAAAGAAGGCCGCATTCCAGTGGATTGGGAACTGAGTACCCTCGTCCCTCTATACAAGGGGAAAGGTGACCCTCTGGAGTGTGGCTCGTACCGAGCGATAAAGTTATTGGAGCATGGAATGAAGGTATTGGAAAGGGTGTTGGAGAGGAGGATAAGGAAGAAAGTGAAGATCGACGAAATGCAGTTTGGATTTATGCCAGGAAGGGGAATGACAGATGCGCTTTTCATTGTGAGGCAGTTGCAGGAGAAGTACATGGAGAAGAGGAAGAAGTTGTTTTTTGGGTTTGTTGATCTGGAGAAAGCATTCGATAGGGTTCCACGCAAAGTATTGACATGGGCATTGAGGAAGTTAGGAGTGGAGGAATGGTTGATCAGAGTAGTGATGGCAATGTACAAAAGAGCGCGCACAGCTGTAAGGACGAAGGATGGGAACAGTGGGGAGTTTGAGGTGAAGGTGAGAGTGCATCAGGGGTCGGTACTAAGTCCACTACTATTTGTAGCTGTGATGGAGGTGCTGGCTCAGAACGTAAAGGAGGGTTTACCGTGGGAGTTGTTGTATGCAGATGATCTGGTGTTGATTGCGGAAAGTATGGATGGACTGAAGGAAAAGATGAACAAGTGGAAGGAATGTATGGAGACAAAAGGTCTGAAGGTGAATATCGGAAAGACGAAGGTGATGGCAAGTGGTAAAGCATGTGGTGAGGTGGAAAGAACTGGGAAGTGGCCGTGTGCTGTGTGCAGGAAGGGTGTCGGAATGAACTCCATTCAATGTACAATGTGCGCTGAGTGGGTTCATCAAAAATGTAGTGGTCTGAGAGGGTCATTTACCAGTGTGGCAGCTACATTCAAATGTAAGGTGTGCACAGAGGGAGCTGCAGATGGAGGAAATGTTGAGTTGGATCTTGGAGACGGCGTGAAGCTGGAAGGTGTGAAAACATTTTGCTACCTCGGAGACATGCTGAATGGAGAAGGTGGATCAGACTCGGCAACGGTTGCTCGAGTGAGATGTGCATGGAAGAAGTTTCGGGAACTGAGTGGCGTGCTGATGAGGAGGAGAGTGTCGCTGAAGCTGAAGGGAAAGGTGTATGCTGCATGTGTGAGAAGTGTTATGATTTATGGGAGCGAGACATGGGTAATGAACGTAGAGCAGCAACGAAGGCTGGAAAGGGTGGAAATGCGAATGGTTCGATGGATGTGCGGAGTATCGTTGAGAGAGAGGAAGACAAATGATGAATTGCGAAAGATGATGGGAATATTCCCTGTGATTGATGCTGTGAAGAGGAACAGGTTGAGATGGTTTGGTCATGTGTTGAGGAAGGATGAAAGTGACTGGTTGAGAAGAGTGATGGAAATTAATGTAGAAGGAAGTAGAGGACGGGGAAGACCGAGAAAGACTTGGCTAAAGATGGTGGAAGAAGAAATGCGGGCAAGGGGGTTAACAAGGAGAGATGCAGAAAATAGAGCAAAATGGAGAAGATTGTCATGGGGACCGCAAGGCTAACCCCCGCTCTAGCAGGGAAAATGGCCATAAAATGCATGTTGTATTTACATTTTGTAGTCAACTGTATAATTTAAATAAACATAAATGCAAATTTCGCATGTGCTAAAAGTAAGTACACCCCTACATTTATCACTACTTCAAATACCTAAAATTAGAATCAGGTGCACCAGCTCAGGTGCAATTGATTAGAACATCGTTAGAGAGGATCTTGGAGGAACCTGTCTTATTTAAACCTCAGACATTTAATTTGGTTTGCTCTTTGTTGTTGAAGTGTGCGGCGACACAATGCCAAGATCAAAAGAGCTCTCTGAGGCCTTCAGAAAGAAGATCATAGATGCCTACGAGTCTGGGAAGGGATTTAAAAAGATCTCCAAACAATTTGAAATCAATCATTCCACTGTCCGGAAGATCATCTACAAGTGGAGAAGATTCCAAACAACTGCCAACTTGTTCAGGCCAGGCCGCCCCAGCAAGTTCAGCCCGAGAGCAGACCGCAAGATGCTGAAATAAGTCTCTAAGAACCCCAGAATGTCATCACAGGACCTACAGGTAGCTCTTGCCACTGTTGATGTGAAAGTGCACGAGTCTACCATTAGAAAGAGGCTGCACAAATTTGATCTACATGGGAGGTGTGCCAGGAGGAAAACTTTGCTTTCCAGAAAGAACATCAGGGCAAGACTAAAGTTTGCCAATGAACACCAAGGCAAATACCAGCACTTCTGGAACAATGTGCTCTGGACAGATGAGTCAAAGGTAGAGCTATTTGGCCACAGTACCAGAAGACATGTTTGGCGAAAACCAAAGACAGCATTTGACCACAAGAACCTGATACCAACTGTAAAGCATGGTGGTGGAAATATTATGGTTTGGGGCAGCTTTGCTGCATCAGGGCCTGGGCAGCTCACCATCATAGAATCCACTATGAATTCTTCATTGTACCAGAGGGTGCTTGAGGATAATGTGAGACCATCTGTCGGAAAGTTGAAGCTCAACCGAAGGTGGACCTTGCAACATGACAATGACCCTAAACAAACCAGTAAATCCACCAAGGAATGGCTGAAAAGAAAGAAATGGAGGGTTCTGGAATGGCCAAGTCAAAGCCCGGATCTAAATCCCATCGAGATGTTGTGGGGGGATTGGAAACGATTTGTGCATGCAAGAAACCCCTCAAACATCGCACAGCTGAAAGAATTCTGCATGGAGGAGTGAGCAAAAATTTCTCCCAGTCGATGTCAGTGACTGGTAGACAGTTATAAGAAACGCCTACTTGAGGTTGTTTCTGCCAAAGGGGGCAATACCACCTATTAGAGCCAAGGGTGTACTTACTTTTTCCACAGAAGGAAATGGCATCTCTGTTAATTTTTTGTTGAATAAATTATTGCAAAGTCAATCTTTCATTGTTTTTTGTTCAATTAGATCACCTTTATCTAGAGATACTGTTGAAATGAAGATCAAATATCGATATGTCCACATATGTTAAAAAGATTTTAAAAACTTTTCATGGGGTGTACTAACTTTTTCACATGACTGTACCTAAATGAAACAAGCGTTACGCCGAGGTCCCCCGTCGGGGAAGTGATGTGAGTTGACAAAGTGGAAGACACAGAAAACATGCTATGATATGATATTTCGCTCACAAGGTTCAGACATACATGGAGGCGGCCATCTTGGATTTTGACGTGGCAACCCAATTTTCAATAGCGTTCTTCCTTATGCCTAGATACAGCCACACACCCAATTAGAAGTTGGTACTTCGCTTATTTTTCGAGATATTTCGTTCACAAGGTTCAGACATATATATGGTGGCGGCCATCTTGGATTTTGACGTGGCGACCCACTTTTCAATAGCCTTCTTCCTTATGCTGAGGTACACCCACACACCAAATTAGACGTTGGTACTTCGCTTATTTTTCAAGATATTCATCTCACAAGGTTCAGACATACATGGCCGCAGCCATCTTGGATGTTGCCGTGGCAACCCAATTTTAAACAGCGTTCTTGCTTGTGCCTAGATACACCAACACCCCAGATTAGAAGTTGGTACTTCGCTTCTTTTTCGAGATATTTCGTTCACAAGTTTCAGACATATATATGGTGGCGGCCATCTTGGATTTTGACGTGGCGACCCAATGTTCAATAGCGTTCTTCCTTATGCCGAGATACACCCACACACCAAATTAGAAGTTGGTACTTCGCTTATTTTTCAAGATATTCATCTCACAAGGTTCAGACATACATGGCGGCGGCCATCTTGGATTTTGACGTGGTGACCCAATTTTCAATAGCGTTCTTCCTTGTGCCTAGATACACCCACACACCAGATTAGAAGTTGATACTTCTGTTATTTTTCAAGATATTCATCTCACATGGTTCAGACATACATGGCATCAGACATACATGGCGGCGGCCATCTTGGATTTTGACGTGGGTTGCACCCACACACCAAATTCGAATGCGGTCCTTCGCTTACGCACGCACGCACGCATGCAAACACGCACGCCCGCACACACGCACGCACGGACGCACGCACGGACACACGCACGGACACACGGACAGAGGGGAAAGCCATAGTCCCCCTTTCGCTACGCTGTGCGACGGGGGACAATAATCGAGCCAGAAATGATGCCTGTAGTACTCTTACAACTTCTCTTCAGCACAACATAATTTATGCCCGTCAATGATCCATTATCACAGAAAGGCGGCTCAACGGCATATTCCTTCACCTTCTGCACGCCGAAACAAAACCCAAGTTTCCTTTTGCACATCACAATCCTTCAGATAACATCAACCCCCATTCTTTAAAAAAGTAAAATTAAATTACTCACAACTTTCAAATCTTGCACGCTTCGGCTGAGCGTCCATTCTTGACTGTTGACAAAGGAATCTGAGAAAGAAGAGCAGAAAGTTTGTTGCTTATAGTACAGCGGATAAGCTCTCATATTTTAACAAATTGTGCATTTTTTGAGAAAAGCATGAAATTTCTAGCATAGTTAGTATATACCACAAGGTTTATTTTCAGATGTGGAGGGAAGTCAGATTTGACCTCTGAGGACCGTGAGAGGTCAAATCCAAAATGGCCGCCAGTCCACCGGGTCTAATGTTCAAACGCGCTTATAGGTGTCATTTCCAACTAAATTGGGGATTCCCATTCATTTGGTGATACTTTTGAGATCGCCAGAACTCAAGGACATGCATTTAGGTCACGGTCAAGGTCAAATTACGTTAAATATCTATTTTTATGATACTGCAGTTGGAACTGCTATTGGAAAAAGTTCATTTGAACTTTTAAAACTTTATTTTTTTAGGTGCAGGGATAGGTACAGAACACCCAAAGACCAGAAATGATGAAAAAAAAAGTGTTTACACTGCAAGGAATGATGCAATAACCTCTGAAAAAATAACTGTAGTTAACCAAGTATGTCCACCAAAGCTTACATTAAATCAAGTGCAATGATGAAAATTGGTAATGATCTAAATCTAACAGTCTCCAGAACAGAAGCACAGTGCAGTGCACTTGAATGCAGCTTTGGCACACTTGCAGCGTCCAGTGCACCCTTTCTTGCAGCCACAGTCGATCAATTCATGGCACGATTTTGATGCTTCAGGAAGAGTGGTCCAAAGAGGCTGCCACCCAGTTGTCTACTTTGTCCAGCCCCAGTCAGGTGGGTCTGGCATCTCTGGATCCATGACCAATGCCTGGTTACAACAGTTGGCCTGGTAGCAAGTGCGCTTGATGTGCTGCTTGAGTGTTGCCTGGGTTGGAGGAATGTTCTCTGGAGTTCTACACTTCTGTGTGAAGAGCTGTTTCCTGGCATCATTCACTTCCGTGCTCTCACTGGTTCTATCGTACATCAGCACCACAAATCGCTCTAGCAGTAACATTGAGCCTTCACTGACCTCACTTGGCATGCCTAGGAGTTCATTGAAAGCATCATTCACCTTTGGGCATCCCCAATTTAGTTGGAAATGACACCTACAAGGTTTTTCTACACTATTTGGTTCCAAAATTAAGCGCGTTTGAACATTAGACTCGGTGGACTGGCGGCCATTTTGGATTTGACCTCTCACGGTTCTCAGAGGTCAAATCTGACTTCCCTCCACATCTGAAAATAAACCTTATGGTATGCACTAACTATGTTAAAATTTTCATGCTTTTCTCATAAAATGAACAATTTTTGTGTTTATCTGCTGCACTATTATTGCACCTGACAAGATATGGAGCATAAGATGGAATAAAGATGAACATCAGTGAAAAACAAAACATTCTTTTTTCTGTTCACCACTGGTGCCATGTCATGGCCATTACACAGGAATTTCACCAAAGTTACTCTTGGCTAAAAGAAAGGCCTCACAGTACTGAAAACATGAATGAATGTGTACAAGAATGAGATAGTAACACAAAGACAAAACAAAAGATACCATCAGAAGCCCAAGATAAAAATACCACGATAGAAAAAATAGGAATCCTTTTATTCTTGCACTGGTTGAAAGAGCTCAAAATGGGAGGTTCAATAAGGAATGCCTTGAGTTGTATACACCTGGTGCTCCAAGAAAAGAAGAGTTAAATGAGTATAAAAACTTGTTGAATTATTTTTATGGCGTAGCCCATCGGGCAGAGCCGTCTAGAACAGTGTTTGTCCATCCGTATGTCCCCTCAAACGTATACCAATCAGAGCAGATTCCGTTCATGCCGAAATTTTGATTTATATGCCGTTCATGCCGAACATATCGTCGAACCTGTCATATATCACAATTGCCAAGCTCTACCTTGACGTTTTTCATTCTGTGTGACACACCAACAAACCGATTGTTAAAATGACCATCAAATATTGAAAGCATCGGTGTCATGTCTCTTCCAACAATACGGTACGTATAGGCCTTAGGCGTTGTGCATCATCTTCGGACAGCTTCTTTTTTTTTTCTTTCTTTTTTTTAATACAAGATCGAGGCTCGTGTAAGAGCTAACATTGATCACAAAAAGACAGACTGACACAAAAAACATAAAACATAATAAAGGGAGCAGGAGAACAAGATGGAGAGCAGGGACATCGGGAGATCTGTGGGAGGGAGAGGGCTTGGGGGGAGGAGGCATGGGAATGGGAGGAGGAGGGTGGGAGAGGTAAAAAACAAATGGACACTGATGGGTGCTTGATAAAATTACTCTTGAGGGGTGCCTTGACACTGAGGGGTGACAAATGGAAGGGTGCCTTGCATTGAAAGTTTTCCTCGAGGATATTTCTGATTTTGCTCCATCCATTTTCCCTTCTATCCTGACAAGTGCCCCTGTCCCTGCCGAGAAACATCCCCATAACATGATGCTGCCACCACCATGCTTCACAGTATGTATGTTGTTCTTTGGGTGATGTGCTGTGTTGGATTTGTGCCAAACATAATGTTTTGCATTTAGGCCAAAAAGTTCCATCTTGCTTTTGTCAGAACCCAATACTTTTTGCCACATAGCTTCAGAATCTCCAGTGTTTTTTTGCATACCTCCAACGGGACTCAATGTGGGCTTTTTTAAGGAATGGCTTCCTTCTTGCCTCCCTACCGTACAGGCCAGACTTGTGGAGTGCTTGGGATATTGTTGTCACATGCACAAAGCGACCAGTCTTTGCCATAAAGGCATATAGCTCTTTAAAAGGTGTAATTGGCCTCTTGGTGGCCTCTCTGATCAGTGTCCTCCTTACTTTGTCATCCAGTTTGGAGGGACTGCCTGATCTCGGCAGGGTCTTGGTGGTACGATACACCTTCCATGTCTTAATGATTGTCTTGACTGTGCTCCAAGGAATATTCAAGGCCTTTGAAATATTTTACACGAATCTCCTGATCTGTGCCTTTCCACAACTTTATCCTGGAGGTCTTCTTTTTTTTTATACTTAGGAAAAGGCTCATAATAGAGCTGACACATACACACACATATACACACATATACACACATATACACACATATACACACATATACACACACATACACACACACACACACACACACACACACACACACACACACACACACACACACACACACACACACACACACACACACACACACACACACACACACACACACACTTAACACAGCCACTGAGCTTGGGGTAAGTGACGTCACTACCGCCACTTCCTGGGATACTCTCGGTACCAGCGACATCATAACAATGGCACTGCTTTTCTCGCCGTACTCAGCGGGGCATTTCCTCAAGAGGAATTTCCTCCTCCCCATGGATGCCAACCGATGGGGTTTCTCTGTGCTCTATCCTTTTCAAGGAAGGAAGCAGCACATACCATTTTTGAAGTCTTTGGTATGACTTGAACCAGTCCAAACCGAAAGGATGTTTTTAGGAGACACCATCTCCTCACTGGATGGCTGATGGCTCCCTGCAAGAGCTCATCCACCCTTTTCTAGGTGTTGTTTTTGGTCCTGGCAGGGTGTCACAGTCACCCTCCCCACCAGCAAAGCCAGTGAGGTGTGTCGGTTTACTCGCCGACAACGCAACTATGTGGCAGGTTGCACTGGGTTACATGTTAGCAGTGGCAATCCCAAAAGACTAACAATCTTGTGAAAGCTCTTTGGTGCTCATGGTTGAGTCTTTGCTGTGAAATGCACTACCCAGCATAGGAAACCAACAGGAACAGCTGATTTTATTCTGGAATAATCAGAATCACTACAATTTAACACAGGTGGAGGCCAATTAACTTGGTGTGTGATTTTGAAGGTTATTGGTTATTTACACTGAACATGAACACCGTGTTTTTAACTGAAACCAGTGAGCTAAACAGCCTCCCAAATTTACAATTGCTCAGGGTTCGAAATAAGTGGTGGCCCTAGTGCCAAATGCCACCAAAAACTCTATTTGGCCACCAAAATCTGGTCCTCGGTGGCCCATGTGGCCACTTGTCAAAATCATCGATGTATTCGGTTGTTATTTATCATTATGCAATCTTGAGCAACTAAACTTGCCAAGGGGACTATGGGGTCATACGGCAAAGGATGTATTGACTTCATTTTCTCTCCTCACCAGGAGTTCCGAAGGTTAGGCAACGCAAATTATCTTCGTAAACATGTACTGCTTCTGTATCACTGCTCTGGTGATGGTGTTCAGGGGTATTACGAATGACACTTCAGAACCCTCAATTGTATCACGAGTAAGAAGACTCAATGTTATTTTCGCATTTACTCTGCCTACTTTGGTTTGGAGTTCAGACTTCACTTGACTGCAAAAAAAAAATTCGGAGGAATTCCCGTTTTATCATCTGTTTCCACCTTGGGAAGGTGTATATATATAGCAGCTTGAGCGTCCGTTTCACTGCATGGTGCTTTTCTCTGGCCGCTTCAAATGGTACAATAAAATAATAGTACAATAATTGGCAATAATATAAAGAATAGCGTGATCCCCCCTGACGCTCCTGTGAATATATTCTAAATTATTTTGGGATTATAATAACGGTAATTAACCCCCGAATGATTAATCTCACCTGACACGCCAGCTCTAAACAAACTAGCACAAACAGCTTATCCAGAGGTGTCCCATTACGAAACAGCTTGCCAAGATAGCCGTCCCTTATCAACCGTTTCCATGGAGCCGAGTGCTAGCTTAACAGTCTGCTTAAGCCACTTGGTGAGCACTCTACAAGCTGCTTGGTAATGAAACACACCGAATGAGCTGTATCTATAGACCGATCGGATAAGGACGATCATGCCCCCTTCGCCGATAGGCGGCGCTCTTGCGTCCGCCATTACTGGGAGGCGTCCCGATCCAAACTTAACTCCAGCTGGCTGCGCCAGCACAACTATCATCGTGATCGTACATGAAAAGTGTCCATGATAATCGTTCTCAAGTGTTTCTCTATACGTGTGGAGTGGTCGTGGACACCTGGCACCTGAAGGCACACGATACAAACCCCGTTTTCGACGATATCGCCGGGCGCCGCAGGCGCACGGCCATGCTGCCCTGAAGGCACCTGGCACCTGGGGGTACCCGGTTTCCACTTCCACCTGCACCAAACCTATTTTGTTAGCAACCGCGTACCCTATGCTACGCCATGCCGAGCCCCCTTCCGCCTTAGCCCCGAGTTTCTCGACCACTACGATAACGACTCCTCTGACCGACCCGACTAGGTGCCCGTCCCTTCATCGACTCCTCCATATGGCCAGGTCTTGGCGGCCGTACCACAGCCGCCCCGCATGGATTCGTCCCTCAGAGTCCACCTCCGCCCGGGCCGGCCACATCTGGCAACTACGGCTAGGCCCCGAGTGGCCACTGCCGAGCCCCAAGTTCCTTGATCACTAGGGTCGTGACTCATCTGGCAGACCCGACTGGGCCTCCGTCCCATCGTGCGGGCCGCCTCACCGGCTCCTTATCGCTTCATCGACTCTTCCATACGGCCAGGTCACGGCAGGTGTATCACTGCCGCCCCGCATGGATTCTTCCCTCAGAGTCCACCTCCGCGCGGGCCGCCACACCGGCTCCTCAGCGGTCGTATCGTCCACGATTCCATCTTCTCCGATGAATCTAACAAACAAATATATTTTGTATCGATATTCTTTCGGCAAAGTGAACTGAAACCGGTAACTGCACGTAATCTGAACGCTGGAGAGCAAGCCAAATGAAGCGGACGCCTCCCAACTATGGCGGCGTCTATAGAGGGCGCCCGTCCATTGAACCCTCCGTCGGATCGGTGTATAACTGGAGCGAACCCCGCTGTGGTCATATGTAGGTAGCGAGTAGCACCTGCGATTAGTCATTACCTCCATCTTGGATTACCATAGCCCAGGGAGGCTGTTTAGCTCACTGGTTTCAGTTAAAAACATGGTGTTCATGTTCAGTGTTGTGTTCTCCCTGTGATTTCGGCTACAATCAGAGGCATTCCTGTGAGTTGAACTTTCAACTGTTGAACATTGAGTTGAACTTTCAAAGTTGAACATTTATGTCAAATTTTCGTTATGGAGTGACACGTCACGGAGTGACATCTGACTCCTAATTTGAGTGTTAATTAAGCATAGAAGGACAACTCGTATTTTTTTCAATTGGTTTTGAAATAATCTTCATACAGGTAGCTTCTGATGGATAGCATTTGTTGACTTCATACCAATGAATTGAGAGACTAATGAATTAATAGTTCTTTGCATTATCGAGGGCCTATTTTACTGCACTTTTCAGTAGAATGACTTAATTTATTGCAACGAGTGATGTAAGCCAACAGAGCAAGCTAACTCAGTGATCTTGATATTATCTGAAAGTACATGTTTTCAGCTTTCATTTGGTACATAACATGAACTTTTTCAGTCAAATTTAAAATTTGCCCTCTGTGGACCGTTTCTCGTGGAATTACCCCTAAGTGTTATGGATTCTCTTGATGTTTTTATTTATTTATTTTTTTCATTTAAAAAACCCCAAACAAAGAGCTCTCTATCGAATCAGCGTTGTATGGGGTAGAGCTAAAGCAAGGTATTACTGTAATAAGAAACTGGTCGACTGATTAATTTGCCAGTTCCACATTATGATTAATTTGCCAGAAACTAGTATCATGACCTTTGAATAATTCATAGTTCCACATTACATCTAGCATTTTCCACTTTAATACTTCACTGCCTACAGTCTCTGACCTCCATCCACCTTGTTACCTGCAACCACAACTCTAACAATCTCCCCCAATCCCAGCCCCTTCTTCCACTTTTGTTTCTCCAACATTTGATAACCCAACATAGGCTGACAGGACAGCTTAGATCATAGTGGGGAAACAGGTTGGAGTCGATACATGCAAAATCGTAATCGTCCTTTCACCGGCATTAAAAATCTGCTTTCACAATAACAAATACAATAAACTAAAATCGTGAAAGCTTCACAATATATATTTTCATTTGAGTTGAAGGAATAGAAATGCAATAGTAAGGGGAAAAGAAGATGGAAGAAATGTACAGTTTGCCTTCGGCATGTGCACCAAAAACAAGCATTTCCTGGGAACAGCTGCTCAACTTTGGTAAGGAGACTCAGCTGAGGAAAGCAGCAAGAAAAGTAAACAATTACATTGCCTCATCCTACGCCATATATGTCGAGCATCTAGCTCCTCCACGAACCTAGACTTTATATAAAGAAGAATGGCTCATGTTCACAGCATGTTTGACATCGTCCATCTGGTACCTGGTAAATATTAGTAGTAAACATAGCTTTCCATCTAATTCTCACGTGATCTCTCTGACCTACAGCTTTGACAGACTGCTATGACAATACCCCCAGTACACCAAGTTCTGAATCACTGCATTGGTTATGTACTTGCACAAGGAGGTGGCATAACAAGACAATATAAGTAATCTGTGCATTTTTATCAAATATAAACATAAATGTCAACAACATTTCAAGACTTGATACAAACATCTTTAGTCTTTTCCTCAAAAACACCATGGCATACTGTATTTGATGCCAAAAAGAAAAAAAACACATTCCAAACCCACTCCATCATTTATTTTCATCATCACACAGCGAATGTTGAGAAGTAAATACAAAAAAATTAACGCAATGAAGAAAACGATGTCCACAAGGGCTCAAAAACAATAGCTAAGAACTGCAAAGAAGAGCAATAACAATTAATGCATTTAAAAGGGGCAGAGGCCTGTGGAGAAATAGGAAATAAGTAAATAACAAAACTCCCATCAGCCTAGAATGCAGAAAACAATATCCAATGGAATATGTTGCCAAACTGCTGATTCTGAGAACTACATATACTTGAGATGGGCAATCATGGGCGATGAAGGTGATCAAGCTTCATTAAAGTTGTGGGTGTAGTTTCGGATAAGAGGGCAAATACCTATTTGGAGGGGGGGGGGGTGAACCCTCATAGAAGACCCCCTTAATGAGCGCAGATTTTGATGCAGTCAATATACCCTCGTTAGGCATCAGATATGAAGCTTGTGGCCAAGTTTCATCAAAAGTGTGTGTTTGCTTCAAGCGATAATGACCGAAGTGTTTACAGACTCATTGACTCACTCACATAAGATCGCATAAGCTCACCGGACAAAAGTCCAGGTGAGTTAAAAATTGAGAGCGCGATATCCCAATGTGTCCATATGTCCATATTCAGTGTCCATATGTTTTATACCTCTCCCACCTCCCCCCAAGCCCTCTCCCTCCCACATTTCTCTTGATGTCCCTGCTCTCAAATGTGTTTGTGTCCTTCCCCATCTCTCCCCATCTTGTCTACCACTCCCCTTATTTTGTGTTTTATGTGTCGGTTTGACTTTTTGTGTGATTACTGTTAGCTCTTTCATGAGCCTCGATCTTGTTTACAAAAAAAAACAAGCGTTACGCCTCGGTCCCCCCCCCACCCCCCTCCGTCGGTGAAGTGACGTGAGTTGACAAAGTGGAAGACGCAAGGCGGCCATCTTGGATTTCGACGACGTGACCCAATTTTCAATAGCGTTCTCCCTTATGCATAGATACACCCATACACCAGATTAGAAGTTAGTAGTTCGTTTATGTTTCAAGATATTTCGCTCACAAGGTTCAGACATACATGGCGGCGGCCATCTTGGATTTTGACGTGGCGACCCAATTTTCAATAGCGTTCTTCCTTATGCATAGATACACCCACACACCAGATTAGAAGTTGGTACTTCGCTTATTTTTCAAGATATTCCGCTCACAACGTTCAGACATACATGGCGGCGGCCATCTTGGATTTTGACGTGGCGACCCAATTTTCAATAGCGTTCTTCATTATGCGTAGATACATCCACACACCAGATTAGAAGTTAGTAGTTCGTTTATTTTTCAAGATATTTCGCTCACAAGTTTCAGACATATATATGGTGGCGGCCATCTTGGATTTTGCCGTGGCGACTCAATTTTCAATAGCGTTCTTCCTTGTGCCTAGATACACCTACACACCAGATTAGAAGTTGGTACTTCGCTTATTTTTCAAGATATTCTTGGGTTCAGACATACATGGCGTCAGACATACATGGCGGCGGCCATCTTGGATTTTGACGTGGGTTGCACCCGCACACCAAATTAGAATTCGGTCCTTCGCTTACGCATGCACGTACGCACACACGCCCGGACACTCGGACACACGGACGGAGGGGAAAACCATAGTCCCCCTTTCGCTGAGCGGTGCGACGGGGGACAAAAAAAAAGTCCAGTTCATATGTCCTTCTCACAGCAGTACTCGTCTCCAGAAGCTGAACAAATATTCAGACAATTGGAGACAATGTGAAGACATTTTCTCGGGCCAGGAAGAGTTTGTTTGCAATCTCTACAATCAGCCACAATGCCGTGATGTAAATGAAGCTCTGTAAATGAAGCTCGTTAGAACAATCTGTTCACGATAAAATGTCGAATCGATGAAGTTCTCCCACCAAACAGATTGTCCGAGACAGCACACCTTACGAGCCGCTTATCAGTGTGCGATTTATCGTCGATGTCTTGACACCCCAATCAGTACCCCAAGTCCAGCGAATCATTGATGGAAGATTGAGAATGAATGCCTCAATACACTGGATGTGTGACGCTCCACCCTTCTGAGAGTACTCCAGAATGTGCATTGTGAATGCCACCACAGTAAATGCCAACGCACAAACTGTTCCTGCATCAGAGCCTCCGTTGCACTGACCTTTGCGGGTGCAGCGATTGCTGCGATAGTTAAGAACACATGACCAGTGATGATGAGAATGATCCTGGAGATGAGTCCAGCGATGAGGATTGATTAGACTCATTTTCTGACATTATTACCTCTGCCACCAAAGGTGGATGGAGGTTATGTTTTCACCCGTCTGTTTGTCTGTACATTTGTCTGTCCGTTTGATTGTGAACAAAATATCTCAAAAAGTTGTGGACAGATTTGGACAAAATTTGGCAGAGATTATTAGATTTTAGTATGTGACAAGGACGAAATGTTTAGAATTTGGTGAAGATCCGGATTCGGATCCGGCTACTGGATTTTTTAAGTGATTCTTCACCATTGGGAGATAGGGCCAAAAACGATACATAGCAGGATATCTCAAAAAGTTGTGGACAGATTTGGACGAAATTTGGCAGAGATGATTTGATTTTAGTATGTGACAAGGACGAAATGTTTAGATTTTGGTGAAGATCCGGATTCGGCTACTGGATTTTTTAAGTGATTCTTCACCATTGGGAGATAGGGCCAAAAACGATACATAGCGGGATATCTCAAAAAGTTATGGACGGATTTGGACGAAACTTGTTGGACAGGTTGTGTGTGTGACGAGGAAGAATCGATTCAATTTTAGTGAAGATCCGGATCCTGATCCAACTAGTAGATTTTTTTAAAGTGATTCTTCACCATTGAGTGATACTAGGGCATGCCCGTACTATATATAAGCTAGGACGTGCCCGTACGTGGGTGCCCGTTCCTTGCCAAAAAAAAAAAAAAAAAAAATTTGTGTAGGGGTGTGTGTGTGTGTGTAAACATCCTAGGGCGTGCCCGTACGTGGGTGCAAAAAAACATGCGTGCAAACAACAACAACAAAAAAAAACTTTGAAACCACGTGGCAGTAACGACCACAGAACCCCCCCCCCCCTCTATTTACATGAATGGTTTGGTCCATTCGCAACGACCACAGAACCCCCCCCTCTATTTACATGCAATGGTTTCGTCCATTCGCAACGCCAAAGCGAACGGCGAACGGCTAAATCGCCATAGCTCGGTAAGTACTTGTCCGATTAATTTCAAACCTTGAAAAGGCACATCCTCGGGTCCCCAGCAATATACCTGGCAAGTTGCAAGTATATCGGACCCGTGGTTGTCGAGAAACAGCGGTCACAGACAAACAAACAAACGTACAAACAAACACACAGAGATTACTGGAATTATAGATAGACTAGGGCATGCCCGTACTATATATATATCTAAAAGTATATCCCCCCCTCTATTTACATGCAATGGTTTGGTCCAAAGCGAACGGCTTGCGAGTACGGTGACAATCCCCCCCCTCTATTTACATGAAATGGTTTGGTCCAAAGCGAACGGCTTCCGGAGTTTGGTAAAGAAATCGCCATCGCGTGCACAAACGCGCAGGAAAGCGAATGAATCGCAAATTCGTTTTTATTAGTTTTAAAACATAGTTTAACGCCAACATAGTTTGCAAACGTGAAATAAATGAATACGCTCTCAAATGTGCCATCCGAGGCAGAGTGTGTCCGCCACGTTCGGCACACGCGATAGTTCGCTGCTCTCTGATTGGTTGAATCGTTTTTTGGACATAGCTCGGTAAGTAATTGTCCGATTAATATGAAACCTTGAAAAGGCACATCCTCGGGTCCCCAGCAATATACCTGGCAAGTTAAAAGTATATCGGACCCGTGGTTGTCGAGAAACAGCGGTCACAGACAAACGTACAGACAGAGATTACTGGAATTATAGATAGATGGCCAACCAGGCGGAGGTATGCTCTCAACTGAGTGCCGTTCTAATTAACTTTGTGATACATTTTTGTGTCTTATTCGAGATTCGGCTGTTGAAATTGTGGAATGATGACATACACCAATTAGTGATGATGACGTCATCACTAATGAGTACACATCACATTTGAATCGCAGCATAGTATCTTTGCATTTCCTTTGTTCCAATTACACGCTATGTCTGTGCATTTGCCACCATAACTCTTCCATGTCATGTAGAAATATCGTATTATGACAAACTTAATGCAAATCCGATTATGTCTTAAATATAATGAATATGCATTGTAACTACTGAGAACATTCCACTTTTGTATTCCGCATTGTCAAATTATTATTATTATTTGCATTCCCTTGGTTCGCCTCACTCCAAAATGTTTAGGATTGACTTTGGCGGATTTTTTTTTAATATACCAATTTGATGACGTCATAACTAATTAATGTACATCGCAATCAATTGTAACATTGAATTCTTGTATTCCTCATACTTGAATTATGTAAAGTTGATGCCTCCCATGTCGAGTTGTTAGGCATTAAACACCCAATATTGATTCTACATATTGAATGGCCACGTGCAAATTTCATGACGTCATAGAAAATTAATATGCAACCCAATAAGCGGGAACATTTGATTTTTGGAATCTACGTACTCGAATTAGGAATAAAAAACAATTTCCAGTTTGCCGAAGAAATTTTGCATCCAAAATCATTTTAAAGCCTCTGAGATTTTGGCCCACGGTCTACATAGCAATAGTTCTACGTGGCTCAACATGCACCTCTTTGGTGTGCAATGAACATTCACAAAGGATCACCCATATTGTCCGCATTACTGATCGCTCACACATACAAAGCGGCCCTTCATGCAACCAGGCTTGGCTTAAATACATCCACCAAGAATGGAGCCAGTAATGCGAACTTGTGTCCTCTACAAATGTTGGAGTGCATGCCACTTTGTGGCTTGTCGTTCGTTTTGCCAGCCGACTGTCGCAAATGCCTTGGCACAAGTCCTTGGCTTAGCTACATTCCTCTACGGTCTGTTGCATGTACCCACTACATTCCTATCTAGAGCTGGCTCGTTATCATAAAGAAATAACGATGAATTAAAGTCACACTTTGGATGACCCTTTATTACCTCCACCACCGAAGGTGGACGGAGGTTATATTTTCACCTCTGTCTGTCTGTCTGTCTGTCTGTCAACAGGATATCTCAAGAAGCTGTGGCCAGATTCGGACAAAACTTTGTGGACAGGTTTGGGTGTGTGACAAGGACGAATTCGTTCAATTTTGGTGAAGATCTAAATCCAGTGTCAGTTCCCTTGACTGGATCTTCACCAAACTCGAACTGATTCGTCCTGCTCATACTCCCAACCTGTCCACCAAAATTCATCTGAATCGTCCACAACTTTGAGATATCCGATTAAAAGATAGACAAACAGACAGGGGTGAAAACATAACTCCCATCCACCTTCGGTGGCGGAGGTAAAAAGAGAAAATTTAAAAGCAGAATCCAACAACAACATTAAAAAAATCCAAGTACAGAGCGGATTAATATTGTTTCTCACCGGGAAGCTGCAAAGACAACAATCACTACCTATCTACATGCCTACATACTTGCCTGCCTATTGGCCTGTTAGTCAATCCTCATCGTTGCTGTCTGAGTCCTGGGTTGAAGACACCAAGAATGGGATTGTTAAAGCACCACAGAATGTGACGAGTATTGTACCGGCATTGTAAGTCTCAGATTCCAATCAACTACTTATGGCAAAGGAATGTGACAACCGCTTTATTGATTGGTGGTTATTAATGGACGTTTATTAATGAATGGGGAAATTTTTACCTGGATGGTCACGATGATGTGGGCCGCAAAGAAATCTACATTATATTGGACAGTCAAATGGGATACAAAGGAAGGAACACCTCTGAGGCATGAACCTGAAAAAAATGTATGAAACTGCATTGGTGACATGGGCCAAACAACCATAGACTGGGGAAGCTGCTGGGAGGGGAATAAACTGGACTTGAAAGAAGAAATGTGATGGCCCTCCTCAGACCCACCACGCTTTTCATTTTTTTGTAAATAAGTTGATGATTATTGAGTATTTTTGTGGTACTTATAAAGTGCTTAGTGGGGAATGTGTAGAACAGATTTTCGATGCATGGAATAAGAAAATAAACTTTTAAATGAAATATGGGGTTAGACCATGAGGGTTGTGCATTGTTAAATGGGTGACCTAACGCTGTCCTGTCTGCAGACTTGGGGAAGAGCCTTCAGTGGAAGGCAACAATGTTATACAGATCTAGTACAGGAAGTAAATGGGGACAGGGGACAGTTTGGACGACTGGTAGTTATTGAATAGTGCGTGTTAGAATAAATCTGCCATAATCAAAATAAATGTCATATGTGACAAGTCAATGTCGAAGACGGCCTTCATCGCCCCACCATTACCCTCCCTGCCAATACTCTGCATATTTGTGGCATAACTTGCTGCTGCCAACGGACCAATCAGCGGGATCATACCAGATCATACCAGCGCCTGACGGTCTCATAAGGACCATCGGACGGGCATTCTTACTATAATTCATGGGCCTGTGTGTGTGTGTGTGTGTGTGTGTGTGTGTGTGTGTGTGTGTGTGTGTGTGTGTGTGTGTGTGTGTGTATGTCAGTGTGTGTATGCGTGTGTGTGTCACACTACTCTTCCAACAGTTCTAGGCCGATTACATCCAGACTTGCTACATAGGATCAGCATGACCTGAATTAGTGCATAAGGGTGTTTTTATCTTTGCCATTGGTCTTGGGGGAGGGGCACTAAACTTCCGGAATTTTTTTTTTAACGATTTTTAAAATCACTATTTTATTTATATTGAAGTACAATATATACTTAAACACTGCACGGGGTAACATGTTCTATGAACTCTTTAGTTTGGTAATTCAATGATCGCCTCCTTGTTCTTTCCCTCCCATATAGACGCAACATCAACTCATTGATCTCTATTTGAGTCATTCAGACCGCTATCGATCGCTGATTGAAACATTGCAGAGTTGGCTTGAAATTTTCTTCAGGATATTTGGCCAGGAGCACATAATGTTCATTAGTAAATTCACCTCTTCACCGGTTAGAATTACCGCTCAGGTTCATCTTGATTATGACCCTGGCGAGGCAAGGTGCTCAGCTGCACCGCTCAATTGGCTGTGAACGTTCCAAATTGACCTGGGTACTGGAGTGGATTGGCCCTTATAATCCGACTTGGAATGTCTCCACCGATTGACCAACTCCACCCTTTAGACTGCTGAGATCCCTTAGACTTTTGAAGACCCTTTAAGTCCCCCAAGACTCTTAAGACCACCAAGACCCTGAAGATCCAAAACACCCTGAAAACCCCGAAGACCCTTAAAGACTCAAAATACCCAGAGGACACAAAATAACCGGAAGACTCCAAACACACAAAATACCCCAAATACCAAAAATAGCTCAAAAACCCTTAAAGACCCAGAGGACCCAAAAGACCCCGAAGACCAAAAATACCTAAAAGACCCTTAAATACAATGATGAACCAAAAGACCATGAAGACTTCAAGGACCAAAAAGATCCCGAAGACCCAAAATATGCTAAAGACCCAGAAGACCCAAAATACCCTGAATACCCAAAATATCCTGAAGACCCATAAAGACAAAAATACCAAGTCCACCTAAAAGACCCCAAAGACACAAAATACCCAAAAGTCCCAAAAGACCCTGAAGACCCAAAATACACTGAAGACCCTGAAGACCTGTAAGACCCATAAGACCCTCAAGATCCTTAAGATCCTTAAGACCACTTTTACCTTTAAGACCGTTTCAATACTTTAGACACCTTGAGATCCATTCACCCTTCCAACCTTTTATACCATTTAAGCATTTACACCCGTTAAGTCCCTTTTGACCCCTTAGGCTTAGACCTTAACATAATTTAGACCCCTTACACCCTTCAGACCAATTAGACAGCTTTGACCCTTGACCATTTAGAGCTTTACACCACATGGACTTTTTTTGATTACAAATAAATAATATCACCAATATTAGAAATAAATTTGTACAGAAGAAATGTTTGTATTATGATTGGTGTAAATAATGACAACACAGAAACTCAATTTCAGTGAGGTCATTTTCCTGAGTTTGAACAAGCACGTGCCTCTGCGGGGACGTGTGGTGAGGCGAGCGCAGTGAGCCGAGCCACAGGTATCTAATATATAACGCTATTTCTAAACACTGACTGACTCAATCACTCACTTACTCACTGATATAAATGTTTAATACCTTCTAAGTGGCATAGAAAGCTGAAATCTGCAGCTCGAGGCCATTGTCCCAGGGAAAAAAGAAAATCACAAAATAGTCTGAAATTGTCTGCAAACGAAATTATCCACGAATAAGACTATGGTTCACTGCTGGTAGACAATAGAGCTGACACTAGAACTGGTTGCTAGGCAATGGTAACAAGCGCCACTTCTGCCTTATTTTATAACTTTTGCCGTGTTTTCATAAAAAAATACTGTAGCGGTAAACTTTT
Organism: Myxine glutinosa; assembly: GCF_964187855.1. Taxonomy (NCBI): domain Eukaryota; kingdom Metazoa; phylum Chordata; class Myxini; order Myxiniformes; family Myxinidae; genus Myxine; species Myxine glutinosa. The sequence goes on along the minus strand of NC_136267.1, from coordinate 117,966,166 downwards.
CAATAAAGAGCCCATTCCTAATCACTAATTGTTGATTTACTTTAGTTATTTAGCTGTTTGCAGAATGCAAGCACAATGGGCTTTTAAAACAGTCGACAGACACTGGACTTTATACATTAGAAAGGAAGCCATTGAAGACCTGAGTGGAAGTACTTTAGTCACTTTTTTGGCAAAGTGAGTTGGAACCATCAACTCAATCTCTAGTAAGGTAACAATCCATTTCTGTAATAATTTTATATAGTGTTATTTTATGACTGAAGTACTTCTTCCACTCATCTTCAATTGCAAGTGATTCCTATGTACCTCTAGGTCTCTGATATTCTGTAAATATTGCTAAATAGCGAGGTTACCCAGAGTTGCCCAGTTCTGTCTGAATCCTGTTGGAATTTTGAAGACATTTGAGCGATTTTTTTTTTTTTATCACACAAAAAAAAAAATCCTACTTTTTTTCAAAATCTTCCAAAAAAATATTTTGCCAAAAGCACTCCCCAGCACTCACTGATGGAACCTTTGAAAGTTTGATGAACATCCGTTTGCTCATCTCTGAGAAAAATGGTGATACAGACAGACAAATAGCTATCTTATAATACGAGTGCTAACTACGGGAGCGGCAGGAAGGATCATTCCTCTTTGGGGTATATAGATTACAGTCGATCTATGGTCGGGTCTCAAGAACATTGGGTGTGTGTTCATTTACCAGGTTTCTTGTGGAGAGATCGCCAAGTGGTTTAAGCATTTGAGCAAGCACTCCATTCAAAACCGTTAAGGAATGGCTGGCTGGGCAAGCGCTAGCTAGCTGCTTGGTAAAGGAGCACAACCCGAGCTTCTCCCTTTGTTTCGTATCAAACAGCAGGAGCGAGTTTCAAAAGTTCGCTACAAAAAATGCCACAGTAGCGGCAGAAAGGGCCATGTTATTAACCCAACATTTGTGGGTTATATAGAGTACAGTAGATCTTCGCTCAGTTCTGTAAGTAAACCTTACTTCACGGATGTCGGGATTCCTCCAAATTTCTTATTTTAGTGTTATAAAGAGCATTAGCGACTGTTTAAAAAGCTAAGCATACGTGTTTGTGGTTTATAAATATTTTTACTTCCTGTAGAAGCCGTTGCTCCCATGGAAACGTCATTATAACCATAAGCTATTTATACACGTTATCACTGCTGGAAAAACGCCTTGGGGAAGTGGGACATTATTAGTATCAATATTGTTTTGTAATGACATTAACAATATGCGATTATCATTAATTTTGTTATTAAAAGCGTCTTTGGAAAAAGGCCACGATAAATCTTCTTCTTTGGACAAACGCCACGATAAAGCTAATTTAACATTGATATACACCTCAACACGCAACACCATTGACGGCAATGGCGGGGAAACCCTCTCTGGGGAGAAAACCCCTTGGGGATGGGGGCAAATAAATGCGCTACAACCTTTATTATGTAACCCTTCGTCATCCTGTCAAGTTTGGTTGAGATTGGATAAGTAATGACGGAATGTATTGGCGTCAAAAATTCATCAGACAGAGACACGAAAAGGCATATTTTAGTATGATCAATTACTCTGCTGAAATGCCCTCTGCTGGTTAGGGCAGGAATTTATCACTTGTTCATGGTGCCGGCGACAACACGCTGACTCTTCACGATCTTCAACATCTACCAACTAATGCTGGGAGATGAGGTGCCAGTTTAACGTCCATCCAAGGGACGGCACACACATTGATGAATCACCTTGCCTGTGAAACACCGGGATGACAGTTACCAGATTGAACTGACTGGTTAAAAAGTTAGTCTTACGTCTTTGGTAACTTGGAGAGAACCACAATGTGGCGTCCAAGTTCCAAGTGCGTCAAAACATGGGTAATCGGATGAGAATCTGGATCCAAATAAAACATGGACTGTATAAAGCACTAAATGCAAACCATAAACCTGGAAACAAAACCACCACTGGAAGGAAGCCATAACCAGTAAATATGATGTTTCATCATGAAGGCTACTCCCTACTATTAAAAGACATTAAATGTTTGCTGAACTTTGGCCAGTTGATGTCATACCATGGCTAACTAAACACAGCGAGTTTTTTCTTCTTTTTATGTTGAACGCTCCAGTCATGGAATATATAGTCCTCATCGAGGCCAGGCCTTAAATAAAATAAATGCATTGACAAATGTGAGGAAAGATAAATAAAAGATAGAGAATGTAAAGGTGAGGAGTGAAAATGAGTAAGAAAAGTGTATGATGAAAAGTGTATGTTGAAAAGTGTATGTTGAAAAGTGTATGTTGAAAAGTGTATGTTGAAAGGTGTATGATGAAAAGTGTATGATGAAAAGTGTATGATGAAAAGTGTATGTTGAAAAGTGTATGATGAAAAGTGTATGATGAAAAGTGTATGATGAAAAGTGTATGTTGAAAAGTGTATGATGAAAAGTGTATGATGAAAAGTGTATGATGAAAAGTGTATGTTGAAAAGTGTATGTTGAAAAGTGTATGTTGAAAAGTGTATGATGAAAAGTGTATGATGAAAAGTGTATGATGAAAAGTGTATGATGAAAAGTGTATGTTGAAAAGTGCATGACGTTTGTTTGCAAGAAAGAGAGAATAAAGCTAATCCGGTAGGTTTAATCCCTACATATTCCTTTTATTATGAAATAGGGTTGGCAGGATAGTATCAAGATATGCATACCCTCCCCTGAGTCTTGACCCAGCTGTAAACGGACCGCTTGGTGTTTCGAAACCCTGGTGATCAATCAATGTTTGTGCCGTCGCTTAGATAGACTTTAACTGGGTGTTCCATTTGCTATCATTAGTTGGTAGATGTTAAAGATCCCACGCCCCACGGTGTCCTTCACGAATAGTAGGAGAGCCATCGCTGCCACCCGAGCACATTCCAAATTCCTCCACCCTCGGTCGAGTACTCTACGTTGTAGCAGCAAACAATTCAGGATTGTATCCCTTGGCCAAAGAAACTGCTTTAGCAGAACCGGTGCTCTTTGAAAAGAGTATGTATGCTACATGCTGAATGATCCGCAACATAAAATGAATGAAAAAAGTTGGATAAAGAATGCATAACTAAGGTATGTGCAACTTTATATTCCTGTTGCCATCTTTTACAGATCTTTGCAGCACAACTCAAGGACAGATTTGAAAGCACCTTAGTTTTAAAGACAATGAAAAGAGATGCAAAACGGAGCTTCATTCCCCATCTGCCCTCCCCCGATGCCCTTTTTAAGTGTAAAACATTTTGCTTCTTGACAATTGTAAGTGGTATATTCTGGGCCACTTGCGTGATTTAACAATAGTTTATGACTGAATATGCCACGTGCAAGAAGCCAAGTAGAGCATACAGGTTGTTTTTTTTAAACGGTGAAAAAAACAGATAGTCGACAGGGAGAGGAGAGTGGTCTATACGGTACTACACGGTCAAGGTTTGGTGTGCGGAATAAAGATGTGCTGATCGCTCTTTGGAACAATCAGTCATTCTGGTGAATTATCTGTCCTTTGACATAGTAATGCTTGCTGTAAGCTCATGGAACTTGTGATGCACTCCCACCAAGAGCAGCACTACACAATACACATTTATCTTATTATAATAGAGCAAACGTACATGGTTATGTCGTTATGTATTGTTGCGGTTTTGAGAACCCACACAGGTAACATCATTAAAGGTTAAAGGTTGCACCCCATAGTTAGGCCACATGCAACACGTAGGTCACCTTAGAACGTTAGTTATTTCTTAGTATATGTGAGATAAGGCCATTTCCAATAGTTATCATCTGCGTTGTGTAAAACAAATAAGAGTAGGCCCTGTTCATTCTGCAGCCCTCCCTCCAATCGACTCCATTGCACACCATCCAGTCTGCACCCCATGCCCCATTGCGCCCATCCAGTCTGCACACCATTACCCGTCGCATTAGGACGCTCAAACCAGCCCAAATGCCACGAGGTAAGGCCCGAAAAGGGGGCCGAGCGCAAGAGCGGGGGTGTGGCCACGTCAAGCAAACATCAAGGGCGGAGCCGGTAAGACCCCAACAACCAACCAGGGCTGAGGCGACATCGCCTGACGGGGTGTGGCTAGAGGTTCCAGAGGGTTCGCTGGGCGTGGCAATAAAACCCGTTGCGCGAGGCCCCCACCTCAGTTATGAGGAGGACATGTGCTGAGTCAGATCCCCAAGGAAAGCGCTGAACCCGAGTATTGAGAAGGGAGAGGTGCTCGTCAAGTTTGTGTGAAGAGTATTGAGAAGAGAGCCCTCTGAAGGACTTGGTGGGAGCGCATTGCATTGCTGGTTTCAAGGACTCGATTGGGAAAGGCGCTTTGGTGACATCACTGGGAAAGCATTGTGGAAGTGGCGCATTGTACCGAGCTATACCAGGAGCGCGTATTAAGGTGCCGGTACAACTATTACGTACGCCAGTATAATCGCCAGCTTACCGATCCCCCCCATATAATTGTCCGATCCGCGCCACCGACACGGGGCAATCTTGCCTGCCGTCTACCATCACCATCTGCTTCGTGGTACGAGTCGGGGACCGGAGCGAGCTGTGGACGCCATCGGTGGACCCTCAACCCGACCATCTACAAACCCCGTGTGAGTCTGAGCCTGAGTGCAAGCGGGCCCGTGTCCAGGGATAAATAAGACTGTATAAGGCTGCCCTGTGTATCTGCTTCTTCTTCTTCACTGTACATTTCTTCTTCTCTTCCTCTTCTTATTTGTACAAAGTGTGTAATAAATTCCTTGTTCTTCCTGTTTTCCTCTTAATTTGACCGTCTTAGTGATTTCTCCATTGGGTAAGCGTGGCACGATCACAACCGCTCCAATCGGGTAAATTCCCGTTAACGGCCCGAATCGCGGCTCGCTTTCGCTCGGCGTGTCCACTGAAACCGTGGTTCGAGTAGGGTTATTTCCTTGCTTCATGGCCGGTGTTAGTACTTAGGTAATAAGACTAATTCGGCTTACAACCCTATTTAACACCGACCGGAAGGAACGTGATAGCTCTGGATCGCGTCGGCTAGTAAAAAGACAAGGGGATTAATCCCCCCATTGGTAAGGGGAAGGCCGACGTTTGGAGATCCGCAACAGTATGTTTGTTTATATGCGACGAAAACGTCTTCTTCTTCAAATAAAATTAACACCATCTTAATTACCCCTCTTAATTACGTTTAGACTGCTGAGACCCCTCAGACCTTTGACGACCCTTTAATGCCCCTAAGATCCTCAAGACCACCAAGACCCTGAAGACCCAAAATAAACTTAAAGACCCTGAAGACCCCAAAGACCCAAAACACCCCAAAGACCAAAAATACCCTTGAAGGGCCAGAGGCTCAAAAAGACCCCTGAAGACCCAAAACACCGCAAAGACTCAAAACACCGCGAAGACCCAAAACACCCCGAAGACACAAAACACCCCGAAGACACAAAACACCCCGAAGACACAAAACACCCCGAAGACCCAAAACACCCCGAAGACCCAAAACACCCCGAAGACCCAAAACACCCCGAAGACCCAAAACACCCCGAAGACCCAAAACACCCCGAAGACCCAAAACACCCCGAAGACCCAAAACACCCCGAAGACCCAAAACACCCCGAAGACCCAAAACACCCCGAAGACCCAAAACACCCCGAAGACCCAAAACACCCCGAAGACCCAAAACACCCCGAAGACCCAAAACACCCCGAAGACCCAAAACACCCCGAAGACCCAAAACACCCCGAAGACCCAAAACACCCCGAAGACCCAAAACACCCCGAAGACCAAAAACACCCCGAAGACCAAAAACACCCCGAAGACCAAAAACACCCCGAAGACCCAAAACACCCCGAAGACCCAAAACACCCCGAAGACCCAAAACACCCCGAAGACCCAAAACACCCCGAAGACCCAAAACACCCCGAAGACCCAAAACACCCCGAAGACCCAAAACACCCCGAAGACCCAAAACACCCCGAAGACCCAAAACACCCCGAAGACCCAAAACACCCCGAAGACCCAAAACACCCCGAAGACCCAAAACACCCCGAAGACCCAAAACACCCCGAAGACCCAAAACACCCCGAAGACCCAAAACACCCCGAAGACCCAAAACACCCCGAAGACCCAAAACACCCCGAAGACCCAAAACACCCCGAAGACCCAAAACACCCCGAAGACCCAAAACACCCCGAAGACCCAAAACACCCCGAAGACCCAAAACACCCCGAAGACCCAAAACACCCCGAAGACCCAAAACACCCCGAAGACCCAAAACACCCCGAAGACCCAAAACACCCCGAAGACCCAAAACACCCCGAAGACCCAAAACACCCCGAAGACCCAAAACACCCCGAAGACCCAAAACACACCGAAGACCCAAAACACCCCGAATACCCAAAAGACCCCGAAGACACCAAAGACCCAAAATACCCCAAAGACCCTGAAGACCCAAAAGACCCCGAAGACACCGAAGACCCAAAATACCCCAAAGACCCAAAACACCCCAGAAATCCTGAAATACCCTTAAAAGCCCAGAGGATCCAAAAGACCCTGAAGACTCAAATGTCCCTGAAGACCCAAAACACCATGAAGACCCAAAAGACCCAAAAGACACCAAAATGGTCAAAGATGCCTATCCCTCTGAAACGACGTGTGGTGAGGGGCGCAGAGCGTGCCGAGTCACGCTAGTGTAGCGAATCTTAATCTCATTGCCCCCACCCTCCTCCCCCTTCGCCACCTCCGCCACACTAACTGGCATACCCAAAGCACAACTACGGAATTTCAATTCATTCCATGCAGCAGTTTAGGAGTGCATGTCGGTCAATCAAAAAAATTAACTATATATTATATATATATATATTATATATATATAATATATATATATATATATATAACCCACAACACAATTCTCAAATCCACAACAATATATATATATATATATATATATATATATATATATATATATATATTGTAACGATTTTGAGAAGTGTAACGGGTTTTGGGAAGTGTAACGGGTTTTGAGGAGTGTAACAATTTTGGAGGAAGGGTAACGGATGTGAAGAGTATGGTTTTGGTATGGTAACATCCTGGTAATGTAAATAATGGTCGCAGCCGTCCTCCTAATTAATTTCATAGAACATACACGCAGGTCACGATATATCTTTTAAATAGTGTATTTCCTTATTCCATGTAGGCTAAGTATGTGTTTTCCACTAGATTGACTTTGCATTGTATCAAACAAAATAAGCGTAGGCCCTTCCAATTTCCCCAAAACCTCCCTTCCATTTGCCTTCCGCATTTTGGTCGGTTTTTCTCTTCAACCACCATTGGCCACGAGGTAAGGTTGGAGAAGAAAGGCGTGTCTCCACCTCGTCAGAAGAGGGCAGGAGTGAACCGGCCCTAACAGCCAATCAACACCGCGGTGAGTGACCCGGTAGGCGTGCCCTCGGAGCCGGCGGCTTAATTCCGCCGGAGGTGATAAAAGCGACTGCAGGGGACTGCTTTACGAGTCCAGATGAGGGATGACTGGAGATGAGCTGGAGAGGAGCAACGAGGCTGCACCAAAGAGAGGCCTTGAGAGATACGCTGGGGGATGACCTGGAAGAGGAGCGCAATCCACCGCAAGCCCTACCTACCTACCTACCTGCCTGCCTGCAATACCCCCCTGTCGTTGGAGAGACGCGCTGAACGGAGGGAGACGGCTCCACCCCAGGAAGAGGAGCAGGTGTGCCGAGCCAGCGCGTGACGGCCGCGGATACGCGACGGAGGTTTTCCCGCCAAAACCGCGAGGGGTGCTGCGGCCTCCGACTTTGCCTTCCTCTCAAGCAATCAACCTCGACTCCTCGAGCCATTACCTGCCTGCAATATCCACCGTGTGAGTGTGAACGTCCTGTCCTACTCGTTTGTCTTGGGGATTAAGTAAATGAAATAGAATAAGTTAACAATGCACTGTGTGACTGCTCTTTTCCATCTATTGCTGTAAATAATATTGGTCGCTCTAAAATATTGCTTGTGTGTGTATAATAAATCTGTTCTTCCTCCAAACTCTGTCTTTCTTCTCTCTTCTTCTCTTTCGGTCGCTTTAGAGGTTTCCCAATTGAATATCTGTAGCGCGATTAGTCAACGTTCGGTTGGAATCGGGTTCTAATCGGGGAGTAACTGTTCGGACGCGGTTAAATACACCACCGCTCGGTAAAATAACATCCAAAAACCGTGTCCGTAACAATTGGTTGTCAGGAGGTGGGATTCGAACCTGGGACTAAATTTATTTAGCCCAAATTTTGGACACCAATTGTGTTAGTACCGTAACAATTGGTGTCGAGGAGTCGGATTCGGACCCGGGACTAAATTTGTTAGGCCCAAATTTAAAAAAAAAAAATCTTGGTCAAAATTACGAGCTGCCAAAATTGTGTTGTTTTATAAAACCCGAATTTTGAGATCGCGCCATGGACAATCAAGGCGATCGGATGTCGGTGGGGGAGATAGACGGGTTAGGGGTAACCCAGGAACCAGGGGAAATGTATGTGGAAGAAAGGGAGGAGGAGAGCAATGAGGAGGCGGTTGAGGGAGTAGCAGGCGTGCAAAATGGCGCCTTTGCGCACGCGATTACAGCGGCACCCTTTGTACTAACGGTGGAAAACATGCAATCATTTATGGCTGGAATGGAGGCCATTGTGGACAGAACGATAAAGGGAATGAGGGCTGATAGTGCGAAAATGGAAAGCAGAATGATGGGGGTAATGAGGGACGAAGTAAGGGGTACCGGTGAGGGGTTAGACAAGAAATTTGGGAAGTTAGACAATAATTTTAAGGAGTTAGACAAGAAATTTGAGGGGTTAGACAATAATTTTAAGGAGTTAGACAAGAAATTTGAGGGATTAGACAATGGGATAGAAGGGGTGAAAAATGGGTTAATGGGGGTAGAAAACAGAATGGCCGCTCAAGAGAATCAGTTAGAGGGGGTGAAAAATGGGTTAGAGGGGTTAGAAAATAGGATGGAGGACAAATTGCGGGAAATGGGGGAACAATCCGCCCGGGAAATCGAACAGATGGGGAACCAGATGGAGGAAATACGACGAGGTGTAAGTGAGGAGGTCTCTGGGCTACGCGAGGAGGTAAAGCGAGGCGAAAAGCGTATCGAGAAAGAGGTGAGAAATAATACGGTAAAGTTACAGGGGGGAATAGAAGATCTGACGGAGGAGGTGGAGCAGCTGACAGAGGGACAAACTAAGTTAGTGGAGCAGGTTCAAAAGAACACTGCGGTACTAGGAGGGTTAAAGGCGACACAAAAAGAAATTAAAAACGAATTAATAGCGACGCAGAGGCAATGTCAGATGGTACGGGAGGAACTGACAATGAGGGTGGAGGAGGTGACAGAGATAATGGAGACAAAGGACCGGCAGGTGAGGATGCACGTAGAAACGGTCACGGTAGCCTTAGAGGACGAACTTGAGGAGACGCACCGGGAAATAAAAGAGGTTAAACAAAAATTAGAGGAAGTGGGAGAAGAGGTGAGTGAAATTAAGAAGGGACGGACAGAAACTAAGAGAGAAATCCGGGAGGAGGTGATGGAATGTGTACAAGGTCTGTGTTCAAATCATGATGCGGTGCTCACTAACCAAATAAAAAGTTTGCAGGTGGCAAAGGAGGTGCGACGAGGTACGGAGGTGAGTGGCAATGTACATGATGTGAGGGGAGATTCAGTCGGCTTGGGGATTGGTTTGGATCCGGGTGTTCGTGAAAGGCCGTTGGTGAGGTGTGTGACAGGACAGGTGTGCGAAAAAAGGGGTGTGCGAGAATGTCCGACCATGGGGTGTGTGAGGAAAAAGTGCACGCCGAGGAGTGAGTGTGCCGTCAAGAGTGAATTGGTCAAAGCGCGTGTGCGAGGGAGCACAGGGAAGCGCGGTGTGGTGAGTGTTACGGAGGAAGTAACGAAAAAGTGTGCGCGGGAGGACGCGCGAGAAAGGTGTGTAACGGACGGGTGCATGGGGAAAGCGCATGCTGTCAAGAGTAAGGGAGAATGCATGCCTGTGGTGAGTGTTACGGAGGAAGTAACGAAGAAGTGTGCGCGGGAGGATGCGCGAGAAAGGTGTGTAACGGACGGGTGCATGGGGAAAGCGCATGCTGTCAAGAGTAAGGGTGAGTGCGCGACTGAGAGTGGAGGTGAGAGTAGTGAGAGTGAAACGGAGCGTGAGCTGGTTGTGATAGGTGAGCGAGGATGTACACCTGGGATGGAAGGATGCACACCTGGAATGGTAGAGCGTGAGTGGGAATGCACGCTGGAATTGGTAGTGAGACACGTGGTTGGGTGTGCGGGTGAGAGCACACCTGTGATCGTCACAAAGGAGGTGACCGAGAAAGGGGCGCGAAGCGGTGTATTGGTGAGGTGTGCGAGCAACGAATGTGTGCCAAAGTGTTCGGTGGTCAGGTGTGTGACCAAGTCGGTGAGCGGAGTGAGTGTACCGAGGTGTGAAAGAAAAGGTACGAGGAGAATGGGAACGGCTGCATGTATGAGCAAGAAAGAGGTAGCGTATGCATGTAAGCCTGCAGGTGAAGCGTCGACGGTAACCGGGTTAAAGGTTAGGTCGACTTTTAGCCGGATCGGGCCCTCGGTGCGTGCCGGGCTTCGCGTGCCGCGAGAACCAGCGGAGATCCGAGCCACGGCGGGTTCGAAAGGACCGCCGTGCGCGATCCACGCTGGGCCTCGCGTGGAGCGGCCGCGTCCGGGCTCCACAAGGCGGAGCGGGCAGCTCGATAGGAAGGGTCGTCATGGCGACCACTTTCTATTGAGACGTGCCGGCAGGTCGAGATCGGGACATTGGATGGCTCCACGCCGAAGTGGTGCATGGGATCTCGGCCCGGGTAAGCCTCCGTCCCTGCCCCGAATGCGGGACGTATCCAGCCGCTGGCAAAAAAAAAAAACGACCCGCGTTCATTGCTCGGCTGTACGAAGCCGGGCTGTAGATGTGAATTGGCGCACCGAGAGGATGTAATAAGTAGACGGGTGATGTGAATTGGCGCACCGAGAGGATGTAATAAGTAGACGGGTGATGGTGATAGTGATAGTAGTGATTTGAAACGAAATTTAGAAAAGTGAATAGAATTGGCAGTAAATGGAAAATTTTTGAATTGTTGGATTTGGACGAGCGAAATTGGTAGTGAGAGACCCCCGATGTGGTGGGATGGCAAATCCACCATCCCTCACAGGTGGGGGCAAATGCGCTATAGATTATGGGGTTTATGGCAGTGAAAACGAGCCAGGGAGGGCTTGGATAATGATAGGGATCTAGCGAAGATGACCTTAGGTAACGATAAGGTTAGTTAGTGACTGATACCTGTAGTGGGGACGCAGGTAGGTTAGTGTGGTTGATAATGACGTGGGAGCGCAATAGTTTAAAGGGACGACTGGGAAGCGCAAGTTTCAGAGGGGAGGAGTTAGCTGAGATGATGCCGTGTGTGGGAGTGATTGAACAGGTGTGATTGCACAGGTGTGCAACTGAACAGGTGGATGGAGCAGTGTATGAGTGAGTGATGGTGATTGTGTATTGTGATGACCAAGTGGTCCAGGAAGAAAGGAGGGTGCAGGTGGCACCAGGTGAGATTGCACAGGTGTGCAACGACAGGTGAATGGAGGGCAGGTGTATGGAATAAATGGTATGGAGTATTGGAATGGATGGTCGTGGAGTGAGTATGGTGGAAATTGTGGAGTGGAGTGGATGGTGCGAAGGTGTGAATGGGGGAAGAGTGGACCCCCATCACGGATACCCGGGGCGGGTAGTGTAAGTGTTAGGTAGAGGGTATAGGTAAATTGTAGTTGGATATTGGCATCTGTGGTGCGGGTGACAGAATGGTATGTGGATGGGTGCGTTGGTGTTGTGGAAATGGCTGGGCGTGTAGCCTGTTAGTGTGTGTAGTTGGTTTGGGCACTCCACCACTGTAAGGATGTCGGCCAGGTGAGGCCGCAGGTGGGCTCTGGGAGCCGGTAGTAGTTGTGTGGATGGGGCCCGAGGATCCGGAGGACGGACCCGGGTAGCCCAGTGCCAGAGGGCACCGAGTGGGGTGACAGAGCCAGGAGGGGCCTGCCCCAGTTAGATAGGTTAGGGTGAGGAGCTAGGTAAGCTCGGGTGGCAACTGCAGTGGTGGAGGTGTGCAGGTGGGTAGACCTGTTGGGAGAGGTACACGTCGCAGCCCAGAAATTGTGCTAGAGCACCGGGAGATGAATCGGGGGAGTGAGACCCCAAATTGAGGAGCACCACAGTTTGGCCAATGGGGATTGGTTATTAGAACCCATAGTGTAAGTTGGCCAATGGATTGGCAGGGAAAGACCCCGGGTAGTGTAAAGTGTGTTAAAGTCATTTAGAGGATAGTTAGGATGAAGGATCTCCTCGCACCATCTGCATCCACTCACCTGAGGTGACAGGTACTCCACACCATGCCATGTTTTGATTATTTTTTATGATGCAAATGTTTGGATTGTGAGACGCATCATGACGTGGGTGTGACATTGTGCTTTGATGTTCCATCTCTGCCTCCTTATGAGGATTGATGATGAATTTGGTGATGGCAAATTTTGAAGTAAAGGGATTGTGGGGACGAATTTGGTATAGGGGAAATATGGGGAAGACGTGACAGTAGTGACGAATTTGTAAATGGGTAGATTTTGTAAATATGGGGTAAGAGCAAGGGTAGTGTAGGTGACAGGGGGGTGACGTACGGTAGGGACGAGCTTTCTCACTTCGCCCTCCGTACGCATTTCACCTTGCATTGCCTTGTTTGACGTGTACCCTTGTGACCTTACCCCTCGCTCAATTGTCTTTCTTTTGTCTCCCACATGACCTGTGCGCCATTGGGTGCCGAGGGGAGCGTGCGTGAGGTGGCCATTGTGCGCCCGAGATTCCCAGAACCAGCATGCATTGCGTTGATGTACCACTTTATGGACCGCTGTTCTGCGGCCAAGTACCACTTGATGGACCCCAGGTTCTGGGGCAGGGCACCTCTGTTGGAAACCGGCCATAGTGGCCAGGGAATCTTGCTTGCGGACCTCGGTAAGGTGGCACCTATGCCAAAGAGGTGGACCACCCTTAGTTGGCCCCTGAGGCCCTAAATAAAAATGGACACAAGTTGTGCTTTTTATTATGTCCAAATAGGCCGCATGAAGCCTGAAGACGTCAGGAAGAACATCGGCCCAGCAGACAAGGAGAAGACCACCACCAGTTGTTTTGTTGTGTTTATTATGAGCCATGGTGACCGCACCGGATGGTGCTTTTGGGTGCTTTGTGGTGTTTGGGTGCTTTTGGGTGCTTTGGTGGTACTGGTACTGGTGCATCGATGCAATGCGTGCTGTCTCCTCCCTCCCAACAGGAATTTCTTTCTCTTGTTCCCTAAAAAGAAAAAGAAAAAAACACACAGGTCCTGGGTTGCGTTGTAAATAAGAAATCACGTCATTGTAAATAATGCTCCCCACCGTAAATGTATAGTTTCAGAATAATTCCGTAATTCGGTTAGCTGTGGGCTTGAGTCTGTTAGACAGGATGCAATGCAATAGGGGGACATACTTATTTGTGTTTTAAAATTGTCACACTCAGGGTCAGGTTAATTGTAGAGGGAATTACACCTACATGTCACACTCAGTTAAGTCTAGTAGGCCCGAGGACGTGCCTGAAGAAAGGAGGGTGCAGTGTAACGATTTTGAGAAGTGTAACGGGTTTTGGGAAGTGTAACGGGTTTTGAGGAGTGTAACAATTTTGGAGGAAGGGTAACGGATGTGAAGAGTATGGTTTTGGTATGGTAACATCCTGGTAATGTAAATAATGGTCGCAGCCGTCCTCCTAATTAATTTCATAGAACATACACGCAGGTCACGATATATCTTTTAAATAGTGTATTTCCTTATTCCATGTAGGCTAAGTATGTGTTTTCCACTAGATTGACTTTGCATTGTATCAAACAAAATAAGCGTAGGCCCTTCCAATTTCCCCAAAACCTCCCTTCCATTTGCCTTCCGCATTTTGGTCGGTTTTTCTCTTCAACCACCATTGGCCACGAGGTAAGGTTGGAGAAGAAAGGCGTGTCTCCACCTCGTCAGAAGAGGGCAGGAGTGAACCGGCCCTAACAGCCAATCAACACCGCGGTGAGTGACCCGGTAGGCGTGCCCTCGGAGCCGGCGGCTTAATTCCGCCGGAGGTGATAAAAGCGACTGCAGGGGACTGCTTTACGAGTCCAGATGAGGGATGACTGGAGATGAGCTGGAGAGGAGCAACGAGGCTGCACCAAAGAGAGGCCTTGAGAGATACGCTGGGGGATGACCTGGAAGAGGAGCGCAATCCACCGCAAGCCCTACCTACCTACCTACCTACCTGCCTGCCTGCAATACCCCCCTGTCGTTGGAGAGACGCGCTGAACGGAGGGAGACGGCTCCACCCCAGGAAGAGGAGCAGGTGTGCCGAGCCAGCGCGTGACGGCCGCGGATACGCGACGGAGGTTTTCCCGCCAAAACCGCGAGGGGTGCTGCGGCCTCCGACTTTGCCTTCCTCTCAAGCAATCAACCTCGACTCCTCGAGCCATTACCTGCCTGCAATATCCACCGTGTGAGTGTGAACGTCCTGTCCTACTCGTTTGTCTTGGGGATTAAGTAAATGAAATAGAATAAGTTAACAATGCACTGTGTGACTGCTCTTTTCCATCTATTGCTGTAAATAATATTGGTCGCTCTAAAATATTGCTTGTGTGTGTATAATAAATCTGTTCTTCCTCCAAACTCTGTCTTTCTTCTCTCTTCTTCTCTTTCGGTCGCTTTAGAGGTTTCCCAATTGAATATCTGTAGCGCGATTAGTCAACGTTCGGTTGGAATCGGGTTCTAATCGGGGAGTAACTGTTCGGACGCGGTTAAATACACCACCGCTCGGTAAAATAACATCCAAAAACCGTGTCCGTAACAATATATATATATATATATATATATATATATATATATATATATATTGTTGTGGATTTGAGAATTGTGTTGTGGGTTTTTTATTATCGTCGTAATGAAGCTTGTGTAAATATCACCCTCCGCGTTGTGTGTAAAGGTCAAAGGGCGTCCCTTAGTTAGGTCATATACAATCACGTAGCAAATCATAGATTTCCTTTTTTAGTCGTTATCTCCTTATTCTGTGTATTAGGTTAAGGTTCTGTCTTCCATTAGTTGACACTGCATTGCATCAAATTGAACAAGATAGAATCCCTTTTCAAATTCCCCAAAGCCTCCATTTCCAACCGAATTCCCCTTTTGTCAGCCATTGCCAACTGCATCGGGCGGTTTTCTGCATTCGCCGCTGCTGCTTTGGGACCGTGTTTTTAGCCGCAAGACTCCATTGAGCACGAGGTCATCTCGGAGCAGAAGGTGGGAGGAGTCAGCCCAGCGCCAGGAACAAGGCGTGGCCTTGCCAACGCCTCCTCTAGGGGCGGGATCGGTGAGCCCTCGCGACCAATCAAGGCCGAGGCGAGCTCACCGATGGGCGTGTCCTGGAGGCCGGTGGCTTGATCGCCCCAGGCGCGATAAAAGCGCGCGCGCAGGCCTTTTGAGAGGGACGGCAGATGCATGAGAGAGTTGGCAGTGCACCGAAGCCCAGTCGAGTCCAGTCCAGTTGAGGAGGAGCGGAGAGTCCAGTGGAGCGGCTGACCAAGGAAGCCCCCACAGCAGATGAGTGAGGAGTCCACCGCCGTTGAATCCACCGCAGCTGGGTGGGGTTGAGTTTCTAACGGCAGTTCGACCCGCGGCCGCGAAGCAACGCCGCCGGACGAACGAGAGTGTGGAGAGTCGGCGGCTGCTCCCTCCCGGCCCGATCGTCCTCTTGTCCGAGCTGAACTTCCCTCCTTTCCAGCCACTCGTGCCTGCCTTCATTGCCCATTCGTGTGAGTCTGTCTTTGTTTGTTCTGTCCTGGGTTTGTAAGTAAGACTGCCATAGGTAGGCTAGCGTTGCACTGTGTCCTTCTGGTCCGTCCCTCTTTCTGTAATTATTTTCTTATTCTTCCTTCTTCCTTGGTTTCTTCGATTGTGTAAATAGTAATTAGTAAATAAATCATATTTGTATTTCCCACCTTTGTTCTGCTTCTTCTTCACATCCGTGTCGCTTTAGTGATTTCCCAATTGAAAACCTGTGGCGCGATTTAGGCCAACGTTCGAGAACCGGGTCTAGTCCTTGTTAATAGTTCGTGCCGCGGTTGCTAAAACCGCTCGGCAATTAACATCTGTCCGCGGTACGAACGGGGCTGCGCACCTGCCTTTCCGGAGGTAGCTGTGTAGCGTCAGGAGCGGAGACGGCCAGTGAAAATAGAAGGGGGGATTAACCCCCCCCCCCCCCCCCAAGGGGAGTGCCGTACTCCGGTTCCGTAACAATATATATATATATATTGTTGCGGTTTTCGAACCCACACTTTTGTAAATAAATAATCACTTGTAAATATGACATTAAAGGTTAAAGGTTGCACCCCTAGTTAGTCCAAAAGCAACACATAGGCCACCATAGGAACTAAGTTATTTCATTATTATGTGTTTTAGATAAAGCGGTGTTTCCAATAGTTGAATCTGCGTTGCGTCAATCAAATAAGGAGTACACCCTTTCGTCCATTTTGCGTCCTCTCTCTCCAAGCACCGCCGTTACGCGCCTTGCCAGCAGCGTTCGCTGTGATACGACGCCATTAACCATGCGGTCGGCCCGAGGAAAAAGGGGGCGGAACGCCAAGAACAAGGTGTGGCCTGTCAACCAGCTGTCAAAGGCGTGGCCGGTAAGCCCTCGCCAACCAACCAGGGTTGAGGTGAGATCGCCGAAGGGCGTGGCTTTTTGGCTGGCGGAGTGATCTTGGCACGCGTTATATAAGCGCGAGCGCAAAGCCCTATTACGGACTTGCACGGACTTCTTCTTTTGGTGAACTTGATGAGAGAGCGCTGAGTGCATTGCGAAAGCCTATATGGAGCGCACATTGACAAAGGAGGACTCACTCGCTGGCGCTGAATAGAGAACGAGAGAGCGAGAGAGAGCGAGAGAGAGATTGACTCGACCATACGTTCATTACATACAAAGGACCCGAGCCTCCCCCCCCCCCCCCCCCCCCCACCCACCTATGTAAGGTCCGGTCGCGTTCCAACTACGTGCGGAGCTGCCTGCCGGGTTTCGTCCGTGGGACCGGAGCCTGGACCATCTACCTGGACCTTCCACCCTACCAGCTACAATCCCCGTGTGAGTGTGTATGTTTGTCTGGGGTAATAAGTTAAGAGACTATGATAAGACTGCCCTGTGTCCTGCTTCTTCTTCTTCTTCTTCTTCTTCCTGTACATCCTTTTGTTTCCTCTTTCCTCCTGTATATTTGTAAATAAATTACCTTGTTGTTTCTTGGTTTTCCATAATCCGATCGCATCCGTCCTTTCTTCCATCGAGTACCTGTGGCACAATTAGGAACCACTACAATCGGGTTTAGTCTTTGTTAATAGCTCGGATCGCGGATTGCTAACCGCTCGGCATTTACCAACATATCCGTGGTTCGAGCGGGAGTTATTCCCTCGTTTCCGGCTGGCGTTAGTACTTAGGTAGCAGCGAACCCCTAGGCCTAGCAAACCCGAGCTAATACCGACCGGAAGGAGCATTATAACTTCCCAGGACTCGGGACGGCCAGCTAAAAGGACAAGGGGATTAACCCCCCCCCCCCCCTTGATAAGGGGAGCGCCGACCCCCGAGATCCGTAACAATATATATATACAGTGAAACCTTGACTTACGAGTGCACCAACTTACGAGTTTTCCGAGATACGAGCCGTCGCTCGGGCGGTTTATTGCTTTGTGATGCGAGCCGAGATCTGAGTTACGAGTTTACGCCACCCGCCACGAGGTGGCCCAACGAGCGTTCAGGTCACGTGGTTATCTTGCCGTGCAAGCATCTCTGCCGTATATCGCTGCTGCTTTGTTTTCGCATTTTGTTTATTTTGGAAAATTTCTTAGTTTTAACCATGGGTCCTAAGAAATTGAGTGCCAAGGGCAGTGCTGAGAAGAAGAGGATGATGTGCTTGGATATAAAACACGTAATCGTCGAAAAACATGAGCGAGGTGTGCGTGTTGTCGACTTGGCGAGGCAGTACGATCGTAGTACTTCTACGATATGCACGATTTTGAAGCAGAAGGAGTCGATAAAGGCTATATATAACGCCAACCAAGGGTGTTACGATTATTTCAAAGCTCCGGACCTCTGTCCATGAAGAGATGGAGAAGTTGTTGTTTGTGTGGTTGACGGAGAAGCAGCTCGCAGGAGATACCGTGACCGAGAGCATCATGTGTGAGAAGGCCCGAGACATTTACGGGGATTTGGTGCAGCAGGCGGCGGGAACATCAACGGACGAGGCATCGGAAGTCATTCAAAGCCAGTCGGGGATGGTTTGATTATTTCAAGAAGAGGACCGGCATTCACTCCGTCGTCAGGCATGGTGAGGCAGCAAGCTCGGATGTGAAGGCAGCTGAAGATTTTATTATAACTTTTGCCGAACTGATAGAAGCCGAACGATACATCCCCCAGCAAATCTTCAACTGTGACGAGACAGGGCTCTTCTGGAAAAAGATGCCGAGGAGGACGTATATAACGGCAGAGGAGAAGAGCATGCCAGGCCACAACTTGTTCAGAGGGCCGGCGATAGCTTGCCTTCTCTTTGTGGAAGACACGGTGAGATCCTTCACATCCAACAACTAATGGGACGCAAACGGGGCGCCCAGTTTAGCGGTACACACATTGATGAATCACCCTGCCTGTGAAACACCGACATGACAGGTTATAGCTGGGTCGGGATTCAAACCCAGGCTGGACAGTTTAGAGTCAAGTGTGCGTACCTCCAGTCCAGGCCATCCTGCCAACTTGTATGCTGCATACAGGTGAAATATAAAGCGTGAGATATTTTTATATATACTGTATATTTCAAAAAAAATTGGTGTGGTTTTTGGCGGGCTGGAACGGATTAATAACATTTCAATTCATTTTAATGGGGAAATTTAATTTGAGAAACGAGCAAATTGAGTTACGAGCTCGGTCACAGAACGAATTAAACTCGTAAGTCAAGGTTTCACTGTATATATATATATATATATATATATATATATATATATATATATATATATATATATATATATATATTACATATATATATATATATATATATATATATATATACATACATATATATATATATATATATATATATATATATAATATATATATATATATATATATATATATATACATATATACATATATACATATATATACACATATATATACATATATACATATATATACACATATATACACATATATATATATATATATATATATATACACACACACACACACACACACACACACACACACACACACACACACACACACACACACACACACACACACACACACACACACACACACACACACACACACACACGGCCGTCAAGAGGGGTGGGGGGGGGGGCAGGGTGGGTCGCTGCCTTGGGGCCCGGGGTCCGTTGAGAGGCCCGAGCTTCTTCTGTATTTTTTTTTTTTAACTATGTACAGTGAAACCCCTCATCGGCCCATCCACAATTCCTCATCATTATAAACCCAGAAGCTGATTTTGCTTTCCTTGCCGGTTTTCTTGCCAGAAACAAAACAACATTTGCCGCTGTTAATGGTAGTTTCAAACTTTACAGAAAATTGTTATTAACCAGAAATGTGTGTTACAAAGAAATGGGTTTGTATCCTCCTTGTCCAAAAAAAATTATTAACCCTCTTCTCACGTATTGTTTTGCCAATCTTATGGAGAAAGTGTTCAACAGTCGAGGGTGTGAATTGACTCGATTGGTCCAAACGTCCTGCTATCTCCTTTATTTTCGATCATACGGCTAAATAAAAGTGACCATTGTTTAAAAAAAAGTTTTTTGTTTTTAATTAAAGAAATTTCCTTAAAAAGTTATAAAAGGGAGAAAGGGTGGGGGTGGGGGCCCCTCAGATGTCTGCCTCAGAGCCCGGGCTGGCTCAATGCCCCTACACCTACACACCTACACACACACACCTACACACACACACCTACACACACACACCTACACACACACACCTACACACACACACCTACACACACACACCTACACACACACACACACACACACACACACACACACACACACACACACACACACACACACACACACACACACACACACACACACACCTCATTCAACAACCAAATACAAGCTGTCCTATGTTCCAATAACTTTAAACGCAGCAGAAAACGAACAAATGCCTCATCTCCATTGTAATCACTTCAGGAACAGACCAGAATTAGAACCATCATAATCTGTCCAAAATGGCTTACAGGAGCAGCCAGGCTCTCATTATGTTCATTATGATATCATTGCTTTTGCGACATCACCTTGAAATATCATCGTGTATACCTCGTGGACTACAGCTTTGTGACAAGAGACAGCCATGTTGGTAGGCCACTAAAAAAAGAAGAAAGAAACACCCATTAACCATGACTGCATGCAAGTGTGTTCTCCATTTTACGTTGATAAGCAAATTGCCCCAAGCAAACTTTATAAACTCTGCACGCCAGGTAATATCTCATGAATGTGCAGCTTGGTACTTCACAGTTTAAAAAAAAAAAAAAAAAAAAAAAAAAAAAACCCTACCTCTTATCCTTGCTTGTGCAGTTTATGACAGCTGTTATTTTCAACCACTTGGGAAGTCGTCTCTTTTGCCTGCCTTACAAAATCTTGCTCTACTCTTTGGCAGTACGTATAGAAACGTGGCTTGTGGTAATTGCTGCACACTTAAGTGCTAAATTAAAAAAGAGTAAATTCAGAAAGTGAGCAAATCCTACTGTTAAAAGAGACAAATTCTCTGTATGTGTGTGTATGTACATGTATGTATGTACTGTACATCTGAAGGTCATATAAAAAACAAGGCTGGGCTGATCTCAAGGCAAGAGGCAGATTCCCAAGGACCAGCGGCAAGTTGGTTGGCTCTCTATTTCATACTTGACCTTGTATCTGGCCTTTCTCTTCATGCCCTCTCCTATCTCTGCCATCCCCAAGTCACCACAGGTCATCTGCATTCTTCAAGAAACCCTCAGCTATTCATTCTCCCAAAGTCCAAGCTGGTCACCCATCTGCATTCACTGAATCACACCATCAATACTAGAACGGCACTCAGTAGAGAGCAAACCTCTGCCTGGTTGACCATATCACTCAATGGTGAAGAATCACTTTAAAATTCTACGAGTTGGATCCAGATACGGATCTTCACCAAAATCGAATCTATTTGTTCTTGACAGACACCTAACCGGTCCACCAAGTTTCGTCCAAATCCATCCATAACTTTTTGAGATATCCTGCTATGTATCGTTTTTGGCCCAATCTCCCAATGGTGAAGAATCACTTTTAAAATTCTAGTAGCCGGATCCGAATCCGGTTCTTCACCAAAATCTAATCATTTCGTCGGCGTCACATACACTACATCTGTGCCAAATTTCGTCCAAATCCGTCCACAACTTTGAGATATTTTGTTCACAAACAAACAGACAGGGGTGAAAACATAACCTAAATCCACCTTTGGTGGCGGAGGTAATTACCGATCATTTTACCTGCATCACCTCCAATGTCATTTCCTGCATTTCCTGTTGACTTTGCAACAGACTTTATAACTGAAACTGGGCGATGGCTTCGAGACTTCTTTAAAATTAGTTGAAGATTTCCCAGCAGGATAATGTACTGTATTCATCACATGTCGGTTTGTGGTTCAACTCTTACACTGAAGTAATGACTCCCGGAATCATCTACTAACTCGGAAAGTCTCCATACCAAATGGTTCAAATGAAAAGTTTTATTTCTGTTAACACAATACCAACCAATGTTTGTTCTTCGCCATTTTTATTTGTATTTTTAATTCATTTTATTTTCCTTATTTTTCTTTGTCCTCTTCCTTAAACTATTACGTCACTTATGACATTTACACCCTTCCCAATACATTACTCACACCTCTGACCAACAGGTATTGCTCACCTATAGCATGTCAACAGTGAGGTCAATGGTAATGTGACACACCCAATATTACCCCTGCCCATCTCCAATCACTTTCTCTCTTTCTCTGATAGAGGGAATAGACCAAAACGTCAGCACTTTGTGATATTTTAGTGCGATCAACCTTAACCATCTTATTCTCATACCTGGAATTCGAACCTAGGATCAATCTTAGCATCATATGGACATATATGTGCTGAGATGGGAAGATAACACAGGTCAACACAACCAGGCAGACTGGAAGGGAAAAAAAGAAAGAAAGAAATTAAACCAGAAATGGAATAAGATGCTAATACATTGATAGATGTGCCTCCGCCGGTGTCAGATGTTAACCCCCACCTCCCCCCCCCCCCCGTTACATTCGATCTCAATTAAAGGCTGCACTAGACGACACTTGGTAGAGAGCATACACCCGCCAGGCTGAACGGTCTACGTTTTGTATCAAACTGATATGCCAGATCTGGATTCGGACCTGAACCAAAATCGAATCAGCTTGTTCCTGCCGCCTCTAATCACCCAAAATCGAATCATTAAATCTTTGAATTACAGTCCATACTCGTGCCAGGTTTGGTTGAAATCCCTTCAGTGGTTCACATGGTATTGTAGAAACAAAATGATTTTCTATTAGGTCGCATGTCCTTTGACGTTTCAAACCCAAAATGTAATCAGTTCATCTTTGTGGTACAGTATTTTTCAAACAGATTGTTCAGGTTGAGGTCCGAGCTATTAGATTGATAGATCAATACACATGATTTTACCATTGCAAGATATTCCACCACGACCACAGCTTCCACAGATATTCCAACAGATATTCCAGATTGCCCACTTGGTTCTGATCAAAATTTCAATTGGTGTGTCGATGTTCATTTCGGTCCCACCAACACGAGAGAGCATAAAACCAATCTTGTTTATTTCCTGACAACTTGCATAGGCAAACAACTCATCATTTCTGTATTGTCCCCAATGCCACAATTTGACGTTTTAATTGTTAGAAATGGGGGAGAGGGGGAGGTAGAGGATAAAGATACACAAGTTGCGGCTGCACTTTCAAAACTGGAATTGTGTGGAATCTGCCTGGCCTGTGTTAAAAGGCAAAATAATTTCCACCACTACCAGGCACCAATACAACCACACCAATACCAACACGAACACCAACACACAAGAGTGAACATGTAATTTGCCTTTACCAAATCAGGGAATGAACTAAGAGCCGACTATGAACAATGGTTATACCCAGAGAGCACTACCAATCACTGCAAATTAAGCTATGGTGCTCTGCCAATCACCCTCGTAGTTATCACGTGATCCACCACAACACCTTCGCATGATGCCAGCTGGTTCACTACCTCCACTTATTTGATCCAGAACCACTGCTCACCTCAACTCATTTGCTCCTCTTTTTTCCCAGCTTTTGAACCAACTTCACACTGTCTTCAATCTTGTTCTTCCCTCTAGGTCTTCAAGAAAGCTGTTCATCACCATCTCAGATCATCCCCCATCCAAAGCTATGATCTTCTCTAAACCTGTTAAACCACCCACCCTCCCAAATCACAATGTTAAACCACCTCTTGGTGCATCTTCCTCTACCCTTCATTCTTACCCACATCCATTGCTTGTCCATCTCCCTCTATTTTGTCCGTCAGCGCAGCTGTTGCCATTCCCCTCTCTTGCTAGTGTTCCTTTTCCGATGTTGCGTCCTGATCCGTTCTGTGTTGTAGTTTTTCCAGGGACCTTGACTTTTTATTCAATAAAAAAAATTTAAAAAAAATGCTGTCCCGTCAATTAAATATTTTCATGTGAATGCCAAAACTTTACAATGGATAAAGATTAATGGCCATTAGTGTGGACTAGATACTGTGGATAATCTGTGAACACAGAGAAAATAAACTGTGCCACCATAACAAATCATCATTTAAGTCAATCAACATCATAAACTTTAGAAAGCAAGTTAATTGTTTGAATTCATCAATGAAAGAGATTCCTCCTTTAGAGGCCATTAGAGGCTTTAAAGGCTCCCCTCCCCCAAAATGCATTATGGATATTTAATTCAAAAGACAATTATTCAACGAATAAGATCAAATAGAGACGGCAGTGAGACTACTTGTGCTTCGATTATTACTGCATAAGCACGAATGACGAATCACATCCTCAAATTCAACCTAAAACCAAGAGACATCCCATTGGCATACCGGTACACTCAGAAATGAGATGCCACAAAAAAAATTTCATTCTCATAGTCAAGAGTCGATGTTATACATGCTTGAGCGGCCTTCAAGGTCTGACAGCACCACACAGGAAATACTTTTATAGCTGTCCACCCAAGCAAAAATAATATAAAGACGTCGTGACACTCAAATCGTTGGTCCAAGACACAAACTTGTGGGCAATTTTTTCTCAGACAGTTTGAAACAAGGAAACTGAAAAAAAACATCATGAGCATGTCAGCAAGCAAGGTGCCTTCAGAAATTATTCACACCCCTTGACTTTTTCACATTTTGTTGTGTTACAAGCTTACAGCCTGAAATTGTTGCAGTCACAAATTATTTTTTGTGACTGATATACGCATGATACCCCATCATGTCAAAGTGGAATTTCTTTTTTTCTTTTGAATTTTTTACAAATTATTTAAAAACGAAAGCTGAAATGTCTTGAGTCAATAAGTATTCAACCCCTTTGCTATGACACTACAAATTGAGCTCAGGTGCATCCAATTTCCTTTGATCATCCTTGAGATGTCTACAACTTGGTTGGAGTCCACTTTTGGCCAATTCCATTGATTGGACATGATTTAGAAAGAAACACACCTTTCTATATACTGTTGTGGCCAAACATATTGGCACCCTTGCACTTTTTTCAAAGAATGCACCATTTCTTCCAGAAAATTGTTGAAATAAAAAAAACAATTGGTACCCACATATGTATTTATTTGGTTTGCAGTGGAACAAAACAAAAAAAGCAGAAAGGAAATTACTAAATCTTAGCTTATTCCACACAGAAATCCTAAAATGGCTCGGACAATATTATTGGCACCTTATAGAAGTTGTTAGAAATAATTAGATTTCAAGCAGGTCATTCTCCTTTACTTTGGAATTGAACTCACCTATGGTGAGTTGAGGGTGCCTACAATATAAAAATCACTCATTCAACCAGTTTCAATAGAGAAAAGGAGTTATTCTGCTGTTTTGTGTCACTTTGTCTACCACAATGAGCATGGCGAAAAGAAACAAAACCAGAAAATTGTCTGAGGAGGTCAGACACAAGATGGTAGCCAAGCATGGACAATCTCAAGCCTACAAGTCCATCTCCAGAGACCTTGATGCTCCTGTGTCCACCGTACGCAATGTTATCAGGAAGTTTAAGGCCCATGGCACTGTAGCCAACCTCCCTGGACATGGCCACAAGAGAAAACCAGTTTCAACTCGCACTATCTGTCGTCATCTCAATGAAAGGGGGTTCGATGGTCGGAGACCCAGGAGAGCCCCAATGCTGAGAGAGAGACATAAGAGTTTGCCAAAACACACCTGAACAAGCCAAATTCCTTCTGAGAGAATGTCCTGTGGACAGATGAGACCAAATTAGACCTTTTTGGTGAAGCACATCATCTCTGTTTACAGAAAACAAAATGAAGCCTTCAAAGAAAAGAACACCTTCCATACAGTCAAACATGGAGGAGGTTCAGTGATGTTTTGGGGTTGCTGTGCTGCCTCTGGCAATGGGTGCCTTGAATGTGTGCACGGCATCATAAAATCAGGAGATTGCCAAGACATTTTGGAGCGCAATGTTCAACCCAGTGTCAGAAAGCTTCGTCTCCGTCGAAGGTCATGGGTCTTGAAGAAGGACAATGACGCCAAACACACTTCAAAAAGCACCCAGGATTGGTTCAAGACAAAACACTGGACTGATCTGAAGTGGCCAGCAATGAGTCCAGATCTAAATCCCATTGAACACCTATGGGGAGATATGAAAACAGCAGTTGGGAGAAGGCACCCTTCAAATCTGGGAGAACTGGTGCAGTTTGCACAAGAAGAGTGGGACAAACTGCCAGTGGAGAGGTGTAGGAAGCTCATTCATGGCTATAGGAAGCGCTTGACTGCAGTTATTTTGCCAAAGGCTGTGCTACCAAATATTAAGTCCAGTGTCAATAATTTTGTGAATGCCATTTCTTTTTATTTTCTAATTTAAAAGGGTATATTAGGTTCTGAATCAAAAACAAAGGTTCTGTAATATGAACAGTGAAATAAAGAATTGTGGAGACCAAATACTTTGGTCAATTTCAAGTTATTTTTCCAGCAAATTGTGAGTTATTTGAAAAAAGTGCAAGGGTGCAAATATTTTTGGCCATGACTAAGGTTCCACAGTTGACAGCGCATGTCAGAGCAGAAACTCCACCATAAAGTCCAAGGAACTGTCCATAGAACTCCGACAAGGAATTGTGAGGAGGTGTAGATCTGCGGAGGGTTATAAAACTATTTCTATGGTGTTGAAAGTTCCCAAGAGCACAGTGAGCTCCATCATTAAGAAATGGAAAGAATATGGAACTACCCAGACTCTTCCTAGAGCTGGCCGGCCGACTCAACTGAGTAACAAGACAAGAATGACCTTAGTCAGGGAGGTGACCAATAACCCAATGACCACTCTGACAGAACAACAGAGTTCCTTGGCTGAAATGGGAGAACCTGCTAGAAGGACAAGTCACAGCAGCACTTCAGAAATCTAGGCTTTATGGGAGAGTGGCACTGCTGAGAAAAAAGCACATGAGAGCATGCCTGGAGTTTGCAAAAAGGCATGGGAAAGACACTGTGGTCTGTTGAGATGAAAATTTAACACTTCAACCTGAATGCAAAGCGCTACATGTTTGATGGAAAACCGAGTACAGCTCATCATCCATCTAACACCATCCCTACCGTGAAGCATGGTGGTGGCAGCATCATGCTATGAGGATGCTTTTCAGCAGCAGGGACTGGGAGACTTGTAAGGATAGAGGGAAAAATGAATGGAGCCAAATACAGGCAAATTCTTGAGGAGAACCTGCTTCAGTGCAAATGACCTTAGACTGCAGCAAAGATTTACGTTCCAACAGGACAATGACCCCAAGCATAGCATATAGCCAAAGCTGCATTGGAATGGCTTCAGAACAAGAATCTGAAAGTCCTTGGGTGGCCTAGCCAAAGCCCAGACTTGAATCACATTGAGAATACTAGGGCATGCCCGTACTATATATATGCCCGTACTATATATCTATCTAAAATTATATCCCCCCCCTCTATTTACATGAAATGGTTTGGTCCATTCGCAACGCCAAAGCGAACGGCGAACGGCTTGCGAGTACAGTGACAATCCCCCCCCTCTATTTACATGAAATGGTTTGGTCCATTCGCAACGACCACAGAACCCCCCCCTCTATTTACATGAAATGGTTTGGTCCATTCGCAACGCCAAAGCGAACGGCGAACGGCTAAATCGCCATAGCTCGGTAACTACTTGTCCGATTAATTTCAAACCTTGAAAAGGCACATCCTCGGGTCCCCAGCAATATACCTGGCAAGTTTCAAGTATATCGGACCGGTAGTTGTCGAGAAATCGTTGTCGCATACACACATACACACACACATACACACAGAGATTAATGGAATTATAGATAGATGTGGAAAGACTTCGCTGCCAAAGGCGCTTCTACAAAGTATTGACTCAGGGGGTTAAATTAAATGTTAATTTTGTAAATGTAAATTTTCTTTTGTAAAACTTTTGTAAATTAGATATTTCTGTATTTCATTTTCAATTATTTTGTAAAAAAAAAAAAAAAGAAATCAAAAGAAATAATTCCACTGACATTATGGAATATTATGAGTAGATCAGTGACAAAAAAATCTCAATTGAATCCATTTTAAATTCAGGCTGTAACACAATACAATGTGAAGACAGTTAAGGGGTGTGACGTGAATACTTTGTGAAGGCACTGTAACTCCGATAAATCTCCTGAAGCAACAGTCGATATCAAATAAGATTGGCGTAAGGGTTCCGTTTTGATCAATATATATGTATATATACATATTATACATACACAATGTATATTATATACACATTCAAGACATGCATTAAAGCAATAAACAGGTTCACAAGAAGCCAATGATCCCATTTGGGAGCAAAATGGCATTGTAGAAACAACAATAGATATGGAAAGTATAAAAAGCCTTCAATTGTTTGTCAGACAACAATGCACGAGACATGCACCAAAGGCTAGATAAAAAATGGTTTCGAAAATTTGATGCTATTATTACTGCAGGCGACAGCACCTTGAACAATGTCAACAAAGCAAGGCCGCAATCAATCAACACTACATATGGCAGGCAATCTAGTGGATCTGCGTGCAAGAAGAAAAAGGAATCTCTAATTTGAATGTTATGATGTATTATTTTGTTTCAAGAGTACTATACAGTAAAAAAAAAACACAAATAAAGGTGCTTACACATGGGGTTCAAAGGACAAAATTATTACTACATTGAAAAGGCAAATCCTTCATACACATTGTCAAAAGTTCTTCATCTTGTGGATATAATGGTACACAGACAGCAATTCACAGATCCAACACAATCCGAAACTAAACGGCACTCAGTAGAGAGCAAACCTCCGCCTGGTTGGCCACATCACTCAATGGTGAAGAATCACTTTTAAAATTATACTAGCTGCATCCGGATCTTCACCAAAATTGAATCGATTCTTCCTTGACACACACATACAACCTGTCCACAACGTTTTGTCCAAATCCGTCCATAACTTTTTGAGATTTTTTTTTTTTTTGTATACTGAATCGAGACTCGTGAAAGAGCTGACATTTACTTCACAAACAAATCAACCAGACAAACAAAATATATAAAAGGAGGGAGCGGAAGACAAGATGGGGAGAGAAAGGGAAGCACACAAACACTTGAGAGCACACAACATTTAAGAGCAGGGAGATGTGTGGGAGGGAGAGGGCTTTGGGGGGTTGATATCCCACTATGTATCGTTTTTGGCCCTTCCTCCCAATGGTGAAGAATCACTTTAAAATTTCTAGTAACCGGATCCTAAGCCGGATCTTCACCAAAATCCAATCATTTCGTCCTTGTCACATACGCTACATTTCTGCCAAATTGCGTTAGAATCCGACCACAACGCTTTGAGATATTTTGTTCACAAACAAACAAACAAACAAACAAACAAACAGACAGACAAACGGTCAAACGGACAGACAGGGGTGAAAACATAACCTCCATCCACCTTTGGTGGCAGAGGTAACAACCAATCAAATGCTCATACAGGGTAATCTACCTGCAACAAAAATAAACTGACACCACATGTTGACAACTTCAACGAAATGACACTCTTCGGGTTTACGCAAAGTGAATGACACCTAGTATCCTGAGAGGGTCACTGCAACTTCCAGCTAAAAACACAATTTTTTAACTTTCCGTAATCTTGTGTACCCACATTAACTGGACCTAACCTCACCCTCCTACTTGCAGGTTACTGCGTTCCCTACCCTCCCCTCCTTTCCTGTTTGTTCAACTGTGGCCCCACTGTGAGTATTTTGCCATTTTACCGTCTGTCTCCTCGTCATTCTATACAAAAAGGCCTGATTGAATCATCAGATTAAGAGACAGGACAGTCTTGTTGATAAAAAAGACAGGTCCACTTTCAAATAGACAGACATGGTGGTGGTGGTGGTTTATACGCAGCGTGTGGCTGTGGCTGCTTGGCTGCATCATTTTTGGGGGTGCTGCTGTTCCACTGATGCAATTCCCCTTCCTGCCACCCCCCCCCCCCCCCCCATTCCCAGTAAGCTGGTACTCATTTTGCCAACCTCAGAAGGATGACAGGCTGAGTCAACCCACGTGATGTTAATTCAACGGCTTCACATTCGCCCAAACTTAGGACCGTAAGATCACGTGTCAAGACACGTGTCAAAATGTCAAAATAGAATAGATCACGTGTCAAGATAGAACCAAGACAAGCCAGCTACCTTAATCATTAAACCACCAGGCTAGGGAATATGCAGAGGATTAAAATGGACTCGGATTAAAATGGTCTTTTTGTTGGGAAAACAAATTTATTTGAATTTTCCAGAAACTCTCTGGAAGGCTTTGTGGCATGGTCATGATCACAGTGGAGTCCCCGCATCATCAAAGTGGCACCGAATCATAATAATATTTCAGCGGCCAAGTAACCCAGCATCTCATTGGGTATCCGATACAACCCATCGCCCCTGATCGTAAAACACCATTCGCCCATGATGATGAACCGTTTTAAATATTAAACAGCAGCATACATTCACAGCAACACATTTCAAGCTCTTAAACTCAAATTTGATGTAATAATTCTGAACCTTTTCACATTACTCAAATGAGAGTTTATGACTTGACAAAAAGAAAACAAAAAGCAGTCAACTTTAGCGAGAAGTAGCCATCATCAAGTTGCCCACGGCGACCTTTGTCATGAAAATCTCTGGTGTATGACCAGGAAACAGGAACAAGCAAGTCGAAGTTAAAGCAACAACACTCAATCAGTATCCAACTTCATGAAACTTCTCTTTGCCACCTGCCTGAAGCTTTCCCATTGGAGATAACTCTCAATGACATCATGCAATGTTTACTCTGGGAATTCTGGGATAAAGCTAGAATCAAGTGCGGCATCTTCATTTTCAGATGCTGTGTACAACTCAAGCTGGCCAGGTGGTACCGATATTTACTCTTTGAAAACATGCAGAAAGTAAAACTGCTGCATACCAAACTTCATTGCAACAACCATGTGTTGATTGGTTGTTACCTCTGCCACCAAAGGTGGATGGAGGTTATGTTTTCACCCCTGTCTGTTTGTTTGTGAACAAAATATCTCAAAAAGTTGTGGACAGATTCAGAAGAAATTTGGCAGAGGTATAACGTATGTGACAAGGACGAAATGTTTAGATTTTGGTGAAGATCCGGATCCGGCTACTAGAATTTTTTAAGTGATTCTTCACCATTGGGAGATAGGGCCAAAAACGATACAAAACAGGATATCTCAAAAAGTTGTGGACAGATTCGGACGAAACTTTGTGGACAGGTTGCGTGTGTGACAAGGACGAATCGATTCAATTTTGGTGAAGATCCGGATCCGGATCCGGATGCGGATCCGGCTACGATGAATTTTTTAAGTGATTCTTCACCATTGGGAGATAGGGCCAAAAGCGATACAAAGCAGGATATCTCAAAAAGTTGTGGACGGATTCTTTTGATTAAATGTGATTCTGTATTGTGATTTTCTGGTCTACTCTGGGATACAAAACGTTAACTGTTCACCTGGCAGAGGTATGCTCTCTACCGAGTGCCGTTTCTCGTTACATTTCTATTTGTTACTAACCAATCGTAAGAGGGAGAGGTTGAAGGTGGGTTTGATTCAAAATAAAATCATCTCGGTCAAAATGGATGAACATGGTGCAGTTTGCATTTTGCTGGAGGAATCAAATCCTATATGATCAAAGACCTGCGCATATTTACACGTTTGAATGAATGGTCTAAAGTAGTAAAGGAATACAAACACAACTCAAAATTGTGCAATTTTACAGTTGGAGCTAATGTATCCTGGATAAAAATCAGGCAGAGTTTGAATCGACTGCCACTCCTCATTCCAAATAATTACTCCCACCAGGGAGTAATGATGCATTCGATCGTGTGTGTGTGTGTGTGTGTGTGTGTGTGTGTGTGTGTGTGTGTGTGTGTGTGTGTGTGTGTGTGTGTGTGTGTGTGTGTGTGTGTACGCGTATGTGTGCATATGTTCGTGTGTTTGTGAACAAGATATCTGGAAAAGTTCTGAACGGATTTGGATGAAAGTTGGTGGGATGATTGCCCTTTGGATAAAGAATTGATTAGTTTTTGGTGAAGCTCAGGATATTATTCCCGATCCAGGAATTTTTACCATTGGAAGATAGGGCTCCAACTTGACCCACGGCGGGAGTATGCGCGCTCTACTGAGAGGCGTTCTCGTTCACCAGATGAATGTGCCTTCACTACACGACAAGCAAAGTATACGTACTTTAAAACTAGAAATGCTGATGGATACAAAGAAAAATGCTTTTTGTGGTTGTTACTCGGTAGCCTGTTTTAAAATCAAAAAAACCCTTACCTTTGTTTGGATCACCATGGTTTTGGACTCTGATATAATGGAGAATTCCCTACAAGATAACCATATTCACAGATCATTGACTGGTTGTCAGCAATGAAGGAGCACAGTAAAATAGCAATGATTATATCTTCTTCCTCTTCCTTCTCTTCCCCATATAAGGGGTGAAATCAAACTGCAGCAAGCTTTAACACTGCCTTGCCCACGATACTCCTCCACTACCCCATGCCCTCAGCCAACTCTCTCCAATCTCCAACCACCCCCTTATTGATATCCCTCCCACACAATCATCCCATCTCAACCGCAGGGTACATCAATTCCTCCCACCTTGCTCCCTCAACCTATCTGCTCTCTTCGTCATTCTCTCTCTTCCTCATCCACACAAAGTGTCCAGCCCACTTCAGACAGCCAGTTACCAATCTCCATGTCAAGTTCATCTGCACAAGAATCTCCTCCCTCAGTTCATCCATCCTCCTTCTATCCACCCTCTTCACTTCCGCAATCCTCCTGACCCAGTTGTTCTCACAGACCCGCAGCCCCTGTTGGTGTCTGTCCATACATACCACCATTGTCGAGACCATAATAGTAGTCCTCTTGTATAATTTTGTCATGTATTTGACACAAATGTATGTATTTAATTTAATTTAATTTATTGTTGATTAATTAATTAATTTAATGTTAATGAAATTGTATTATGTTGAATGTTACGTTAATTTAATGTTAATGTTAATGTGAATTTGAATTTAATTAATGTTTTTTATTAATTAATTAATTAATTAATGTCTGTTTTTGATACGAGTTAATGTATGTATGTAATTTGTCATGTATAATAAAGGTCATGTATTTGGCATCACACAAGACACCAAGACGTTCCCTTTCAATTATCTTGATATTTTTCTGTCTGCCATTACTCCCTCCAACCTTCTCCATGCATTCACACCCACCCGAATCCTATTCAGCACCTCTGCCAAAAATAGTAATTAATCACCAGATTTGGTAATTAATGAAATATATTCAGATCGATGGCCTTAAAACGATCATTCATTCATTCAGATCATATACATGTATGACAAATGCCCTATTAAGCAGTAAAAGCAGCTTCATAAACTAAGTGTAAATTTCTGGAGTTTTTTTATTTATTTGCTCAATGAGGTACTGCAAACCCATTTTGACACAATAAACACACCCTGTTGTTTCGAGCAATTTCTGGTGGGTACAACTACACCAGGAGCCAAATTGATTTAGTTCCTCATCCCTGTTCCTCAAACATGAAAGGTTCACATATGTGAGCAGGTAGCAATAATGCATCACAAATCGCACTTCTCAGGAGAGCACAGATTGTACCGATTGAGAAGTCTGAGATAAGATCTGCTGTTTTGCTTGCAAAGCAATACTGACCGTTGCATCAGATTTGCAAAATAGCGATCGTCCATGTTTCCTATACACTCGCACACGTTCATCGTGGGTGGTGAGTGGCCGAATTGATCGTCCAAAGCCGAGCAAACCCTGCTGCATCTGTCATGCCAACTGCATGGCAGTGAGATTAACTAATCACGTCCTAAGAAAGAGCATAGTGGCTGTAAAGGAACAGTAAGTACAGCCAATCACCAGCACTGGCGCAAGCTCCGAACAAGGAATGTCAACTTCGTGCAACAAAACAAATCGCTGCTTTTTTGCCGAGAGTAAGTACTTTTGTGCAATGTTTGTTCCGCTGTAAAGCGCTTATGGACTCATACCGAGGAAGTGTTTCGCTAACTGCGGAATTATTATTGCTACATTCACCAAACATAGCAACAGCAAGCTGTCAGTAAATCCTTCATCACAGGGTCCTATCTTTAGCACACAATCAGGGGAGTGTACAGCCAACGGCTGCACACACAGCACTCCATTCTCCCCATATGTCATCCCAACAGCGAAACATTTGGCCATTTACACACAACTCTTCAATTAGAGGCTGTCTGAGACGTTTTCTGCCTTTGACCTTCCGCGTCCAGTATTTCTGGGTTCACACTACACCAATCATTTTGCCCATTCCACACAAACACCGAAATGGTGAAGGACGACGTGCTTGGTGTGGTTTTGTATGCAACCTGTGGCTGCTGGTTGCATCATTTCTGGAAGCACTGCTGTGCTGATGATGCAGTGCCCCTCTACCATGAAACTGGTACTCGTTTAGCCGACCTCGGAAGGACGACAGGCTGAGTCAACCCACCTGGGGTTATTTCAACAGCACGACAGAGGCTCAAATTCAAGACCGAAGACCTCAAGCCAGCCACCTTGACCGTTAAAGCCAACACCAGACCTAAGCACATGCTGCTAAGACCCTTCAGCATGAAAAGATAAATGCAATTCTGTTGAGGGAGATAAATATTGACTTTGGTTAACTCACTACTTGTACTGCGACTGCTTATATAACGGCCCCAATATTTCCCACCTTCTTGTGGGGTCAGTTGGGGAAAGAGGTTCGCCCAACTCAGTTTCGCCCAACTCGGTTTCGCCCAACTCGGTTTCGCCCAACTCGGTTTCGCCCAACTCGGTTTCGCCCAACTCGGTTTCGCCCAACTCGGTTTCGCCCAACTCGGTTTCGCCCAACTCGGTTTCGCCCAACTCGGTTTCGCCCAACTCGGTTTCGCCCAACTCGGTTTCGCCCAACTCGGTTTCGCCCAACTCGGTTTCGCCCAACTCGGTTTCGCCCAACTCGGTTTCGCCCAACTCGGTTTCGCCCAACTCGGTTTCGCCCAACTCGGTTTCGCCCAACTCGGTTTCGCCCAACTCGGTTTCGCCCAACTCGGTTTCGCCCAACTCGGTTTCGCCCAACTCGGTTTCGCCCAACTCGGTTTCGCCCAACTCGGTTTCGCCCAACTCGGTTTCGCCCAACTCGGTTTCGCCCAACTCGGTTTCGCCCAACTCAGTTTCGCCCAACTCAGTTTCGCCCAACTCAGTTTCGCCCAACTCAGTTTCGCCCAAGTCAGTTTCGCCCAAGTCAGTTTCGCCCAAGTCAGTTTCGCCCAAGTCAGTTTCGCCCAAGTCAGTTTCGCCCAAGTCAGTTTCGCCCAAGTCAGTTTCGCCCAAGTCAGTTTCGCCCAAGTCAGTTTCGCCCAAGTCAGTTTCGCCCAAGTCAGTTTCGCCCAAGTCAGTTTCGCCCAAGTCAGTTTCGCCCAAGTCAGTTTCGCCCAAGTCAGTTTCGCCCAAGTCAGTTTCGCCCAAGTCAGTTTCGCCCAAGTCAGTTTCGCCCAAGTCAGTTTCGCCCAAGTCAGTTTCGCCCAAGTCAGTTTCGCCCAAGTCAGTTTCGCCCAAGTCAGTTTCGCCCAAGTCAGTTTCGCCCAAGTCAGTTTCGCCCAACTCAGTTTCGCCCAACTCAGTTTCGCCCAACTCAGTTTCGCCCAACTCAGTTTCGCCCAACTCAGTTTCGCCCAACTCAGTTTCGCCCAACTCAGTTTCGCCCAACTCAGTTTCGCCCAACTCAGTTTCGCCCAACTCAGTTTCGCCCAACTCAGTTTCGCCCAACTCAGTTTCGCCCAACTCAGTTTCGCCCAACTCAGTTTCGCCCAACTCAGTTTCGCCCAACTCAGTTTCGCCCAACTCAGTTTCGCCCAACTCAGTTTCGCCCAACTCAGTTTCGCCCAACTCAGTTTCGCCCAACTCAGTTTCGCCCAACTCAGTTTCGCCCAACTCAGTTTCGCCCAACTCAGTTTCGCCCAACTCAGTTTCGCCCAACTCAGTTTCGCCCAACTCAGTTTCGCCCAACTCAGTTTCGCCCAACTCAGTTTCGCCCAACTCAGTTTCGCCCAACTCAGTTTCGCCCAACTCAGTTTCGCCCAACTCAGTTTCGCCCAACTCAGTTTCGCCCAACTCAGTTTCGCCCAACTCAGTTTCGCCCAACTCAGTTTCGCCCAACTCAGTTTCGCCCAACTCAGTTTCGCCCAACTCAGTTTCGCCCAACTCAGTTTCGCCCAACTCAGTTTCGCCCAACTCAGTTTCGCCCAACTCAGTTTCGCCCAACTCAGTTTCGCCCAACTCAGTTTCGCCCAACTCAGTTTCGCCCAACTCAGTTTCGCCCAACTCAGTTTCGCCCAACTCAGTTTCGCCCAACTCAGTTTCGCCCAACTCAGTTTCGCCCAACTCAGTTTCGCCCAACTCAGTTTCGCCCAACTCAGTTTCGCCCAACTCAGTTTCGCCCAACTCAGTTTCGCCCAACTCAGTTTCGCCCAACTCAGTTTCGCCCAACTCAGTTTCGCCCAACTCAGTTTCGCCCAACTCAGTTTCGCCCAAGTCAGTTTCGCCCAAGTCAGTTTAGCCCAAGTCAGTTTCGCCCAAGTCAGTTTCGCCCAAGTCAGTTTCGCCCAAGTCAGTTTCGCCCAAGTCAGTTTCGCCCAAGTCAGTTTCGCCCAAGTCAGTTTCGCCCAAGTCAGTTTCGCCCAAGTCAGTTTCGCCCAAGTCAGTTTCGCCCAAGTCAGTTTCGCCCAAGTCAGTTTCGCCCAAGTCAGTTTCGCCCAAGTCAGTTTAGCCCAAGTCAGTTTCGCCCAAGTCAGTTTCGCCCAAGTCAGTTTCGCCCAAGTCAGTTTCGCCCAAGTCAGTTTCGCCCAACTCAGTTTCGCCCAACTCAGTTTCGCCCAACTCAGTTTCGCCCAAGTCAGTTTCGCCCAAGTCAGTTTCGCCCAACTCAGTTTCGCCCAACTCAGTTTAGCCCAACTCAGTTTAGCCCAACTCAGTTTAGCCCAACTCAGTTTAGCCCAACTCAGTTTAGCCCAACTCAGTTTAGCCCAACTCAGTTTAGCCCAACTCAGTTTAGCCCAACTCAGTTTAGCCCAACTCAGTTTAGCCCAACTCAGTTTAGCCCAACTCAGTTTAGCCCAAGTAAGTGTTCATGTCAGACGTTTGACTGAAGGTGCCAGGAATTTGGAATTTCTTCAGGGTGCCGGAGATAACTCCCCTCCTCTTCGCGAGACACCGTGGTATCTATAACGTCCACAAAGTATGAGTGATAGACGGGACACCCAGTTTAACGTCCATCCGAGGGACAATCAATCGATTGACACCTGTGAAGCACCTCGTAGTCGGGTCAGGATTCCAACTCGGACAGGTGAGCTCCACGTCAATCTGTCGGAACATTTGTTGGGCTGACAGCAGTCACAGAACGAACTCCTACAACGAACGTAACGTGACATCGTGGAAACAAAACTTCCAAAACAACCATTAGCAAGGAAGGTTAGAACAGCGAGAAAGCGATTCTTGAACGACCACACGGCACGGGTATATATATACAGGTAAGCCGCAGCTCACCTTCAATGCTGATGACGTGCTCGCGGATCTGTGTCTGCAGAGCTAGGTCTTCTATCTGCTCGAGAAGATCGTAGATTGAGTATATGTTGGGATGGACACTTTCGAAACGTTGGATCTCAGCACGGATCGCCGCCGAATTGGAAAGCTGTTGTTGCTGCTGCTGTTGGATGAACTGTGGCGGCTGGTGGTGCAGGTGGTGATGGTGGTGGTGATTATTCATGATGATGTAACAGTGCTTGGTGCCCCCAGAGGCCTCGCAGCACTTTTTACCTTTCCACTTCGACCGAATCAGCAAAGTCTCGCCTCGGCCATCTCTTCCTATGGACCTATTGTCTGTTGTCGAACCCAGCCGGGATTAGTTTAGCCGAGACCTCCTCGTCCGCTGGTCGTCCGTCTCCTCGTCTCTCTCTGTCTGTCTGTTCGCCGCTTCCCCCCTCACGTCTCAAAGCCACCACACGTCGCATCAAGGCAAAGGTACCGTTTTCCTCATCGCTACCTTCAACGAACCGAAACTAACGAGACGGAAAAAGCGACACCGGACAGAGCAACGCAAAGAAAATGTTTTTTTTACAACGCATGTACAACGAAGCCCTTATGTTAAGATTAAGAAAAAATTGATTGGATTTTCACTCAGCGAACTCCGCCTCAGATGCCGCCGTTCGCTAAACACCAGCGGCGTCTCATGCATACAGTGATGCTGTAGACTATACGCAAACTGCGTACTACGTCACATCCTGCGTTTAAGCGTTACCTAATTATTAATCTTAGCTTTTAGAGTCAAGCTTATAATCTGTAAATTATGTGCACCTGAGCTTTGTTTCACAAAAAAAAATCATTTTTTACTGAAGCAAAGAAACCAAATTTGTGATGAGAGCCACAACCGAGCCAACAATTTTGTGAATACATCCGCACCTCTTTTTTTTTTTTTTTTTTTTCATGAAACGCATTTTATGACGATGCGAACTTGGAAAGTAATTTCGGTATGTATCTAAATATATATATATATATATACATTTTTTTCGCACTTGTGGTCATGTTGCAAAACCACTTTCCACACTTGTGTTGGTGTTCCAAAACCACTTTCCACACTTGTGGTCATGTTGCAAAACCACTTTCCACACTTGTGGTCATGTTGCAAAACCACTTTCCACACGTGTGTTGGTGTTGCAAAACCACTTTCCACACTTGTGTTGGTGTTGCAAAACCACTTTCCACACTTGTGGTCATGTTGCAAAACCACTTTCCACACTTGTGTTAGTGTTGCAAAACCACTTTCCACACTTGTGGTCATGTTGCAAAACCACTTTCCACACTTGTGGTCATGTTGCAAAACCACTTTCCACACGTGTGTTGGTGTTGCAAAACCACTTTCCACACTTGTGTTGGTGTTGCAAAACCACTTTCCACACTTGTGGTCATGTTGCAAAACCACTTTCCACACTTGTGTTGGTGTTGCAAAACCACTTTCCACACTTGTGGTCATGTTGCAAAACCACTTTCCACACTTGTGTTAGTGTTGCAAAACCACTTTCCACACTTGTGTTGGTGTTGCAAAACCACTTTCCACACTTGTGGTCATGTTGCAAAACCACTTTCCACACTTGTGTTAGTGTTGCAAAACCACTTTCCACACTTGTGTTGGTGTTGCAAAACCACTTTCCACACTTGTGGTCATGTTGCAAAACCACTTTCCACACTTGTGTTAGTGTTGCAAAACCACTTTCCACACTTGTGTTGGTGTTGCAAAACCACTTTCCACACTTGTGGTCGTGTTGCAAAACCACTTTCCACACTTGTGT
The DNA here is from genome assembly GCF_964187855.1 of Myxine glutinosa. Classification (NCBI taxonomy): domain Eukaryota; kingdom Metazoa; phylum Chordata; class Myxini; order Myxiniformes; family Myxinidae; genus Myxine; species Myxine glutinosa. The sequence continues at coordinate 117,926,914 of NC_136267.1, read as the reverse complement.
TGGTGTTGCAAAACCACTTTCAACACTTGTGCTGGCATTTAAAACCACTTCCGTTGAACTTGGGGACGACTAAGAAGAAGACCTTTGTTGGTCGAAAGCTTGTCGACAATTAAAGATCGACGTCCTGAAGCTACGTCCGCGTCTGATTTAATCTCCCGATTATTTATGTTATGCAAATGAGACGCCCTGCTCGTACTGTGGAGTTTCTACTATTTCTCACAGTTATATCTATATATAGATATATATCTATATATATAAAACACAGTTTGTGTGTGTGTAATGTTACCGATAGACTCCTAAACGGAGAGGCTCACGTACTTGATATTTGGCACAGACATGGCCATTGAGGCTGGGAAGGACATGGCTGACCTAAAAATATTTGACGAGATCCATATTTTTTATTCATATTTACCTCAGCACATTTCAGCGAGGAATATTATACACAGAATCTGAGCGGTGGCATAGCAGGGCGCTGATTCGCTCAGAGCGATCACGTGATGTGCCATTCCCGCCGCCAGACCATCTATATCTATCTATAATTCCAGTAATCTCTGTGTGTATGTGTGTGTGTTTGTCTGTGACCGCTGTTTCTCGACAACCACGGGTCCGATATACTTGAAACTTGCCAGGTATATTGCTGGGGACCCGAGGATGTGCCTTTTCAAGGTGTGAAATTAATCGGACAAGTGGTTCCCAAGGTATGGTCACCGTACTCGCAAGCCGTTCGCTTTGGCTTTGCGAATGGACCAAACCATTTCATGTAAATAGAGGGGGGGGGTTCTGTGGTCGTTACTGCCACGTGGTTTCAAAGTTTTTTTTTGTTGTTGTTGTTTGCACGCATGTTTTTTTGCACCCACGTACGGGCACGCCCTAGTATATAAAACACAGTTTGTGTGTGTGTAATGTTACCGATAGACTCCTAAACGGAGAGGCTCACGTACTTGATATTTGGCACAGACATGGCCATTGAGCCTGGGAAGGACATGGCCGACCTAAAAATATTTGACGAGATCCATATTTTTTATTCATATTTACCTCAGCGCATTTCAGTGAGGAATATTATACACGGAATCTGACCTGGTGGCAGAGCAGCGTGCTGATTCGCTCAGAGCGATCACGTGATGTTCCATCCCCGCAGCCAGACCATTGAACAAAAGACACAGTTTGTGTGTGTGTAATGTTACCGATAGACTCCGAAACGGAAAGGCTCACGTACTTGATATTTGGCACAGACATGGCCATTGAGCCTGGGAAGGACATGGCCGACCTAAAAATATTTGACGAGATCCATATTTTTTATTCATATTTACCTCAGCGCATTTCAGCGAGGAATATTATACACGGAATCTGACCTGGTGGCAGAGCAGCGCGCTGATTCGCTCAGAGCGATCACGTGATGTCCCATCCCCGCCGCCAGACCATTGAACATAAAACACAGTTTGTGTGTGTGTAATGTTGTAATGTGTGAAATGTACGGGTCTCCCTTCCCCCGCCCGGCAACGCCGGTACTGGAGGGCGTCACAGGATCGGTGAGTCTCCAAAATCCGCTTCGTGCTGCTGCGAAGATGCAGGACGATGTCGCGATTGTTGTGCTGCTCTCCGACCATGAGAACTGCAACGTCATTGTTGACTGGCCCTCCCTTTCCCTCCCCCTTCCCCCTCCCCCCTACCCCCTACCCTCCCCCTCCCTTCCCCCTCCACCCTACCCCCCTCCCCTTCTCCCCTCACCCTCCCCCCTCCACCTCCCTTTTCCCCCTCCCCCTCCCTTTTCCCCCTCCCCCTGCCCCTCCCTTTTCCCCCTCCCCCTCCCCCTACCCCTTCCCCCCTCCCCACTCCCCCCACCCAACCCCTCCACCACCTCCCCCTCCCCCTCCCCCCTCTTCTCCCCTCCCCCCCTCTTCTCCCCTCCCCCCCTCTCCTCCCCTCCCCCCCGTTCCCCTCCCCTCCCCTTCCGCCTCCCCTCCCCTCCCCCACCCGGCAATGCCAGGTACTTCTGCTAGTTGAACATAAAATACAGTTTGTGTGTGTGTAATGTTACCGATAGACTCCGAAACGGAGAGGCTCACGTACTTGATATTTGGCACAGACATGGCCATTGAGCCTAGGAAGGACATTGCCGACCTAAAAATATTTGACGAGATCCATATTTTTTATTCATATTTACCTCAGCGCATTTCAGCAAGGAATATTATACACGGAATCTGAGCGGTGGCAGAGCAGCGCGCTGATTCGCTCAGAGCGATCACGTGATGTTCCATCCCCGCCGCCAGACCATTGAACATAAAACATAGTTTGTGTGTGTGTAATGTTGTAATGTGTGTAATGTACAGGTCTCCCTTCCCCCGCCCGGCAACGCTGGTACTGGAGGGCGTCACAGGATCGGTGAGTCTCCAAAATCCGCTTCGTGCTGTTGCGAAGATGCAGGACGATGTCGCGATTGTTGTGCTGCTCTCCGACCATGAGAACTGCAACGTCATTGTTGACTGGCCCTCCCTTTCCCTCCCCCTTCCCCCTACCCTCTCCCCTTCTCCCCTCACCCTCCCCCCTCCCCCTCCCTTTTCCCCCTCCCCCTCCCCCATCCCCCTCCCTTTTCCTCCTACCTTTACCCCCTCCCCCTCCCCCTACCCCTTCCCCCCGGGCGTGGCCGGTCGGCCGAAAGGCGGGGCATGTCCTCAGTTCCACCCTGCGCCTCGTGACGCCTTCGCTCCGGGCGTGGCCCGAGCTGCGCTTCCACGCCCGGACGCTCGCGCCACCCACTGGTGCGCGGAATTATTTCCCACTGACAATGTGTCCGCCACAGCCTCTTGATTCTCGTTCCTGTTGCTGTTTACTGAAGCTACGGACACTACAACTGGCGAGGAGGTAAACGGTTCTGGCGAAAATGACGTCGGTAGGCTCATTGGAGACTTCCGAGGACGACGATTTTGAAGCATACAAAGAACCCTTGGAACTGGAAGCCTATTTCATAGCGAACGACATCTGACTAGGCGAGGTGGGCACCATTGCTGCCGTGATCCAAGTGGCCGACAGGAAGAAGGTGGCTACAATGATCTCACTGATCTGTAAGAGTACTTACGCTACTTTGAAAGACTTGTGTCTCCCGGAAATACCTTCTGCTAAAACGTACAAGCAGTTGTGTGAAATGCTACGAAATCATTTCAAGCCGCGAGTATTCGAAGTGGCGGAAACTTATCGTTTTCACCAGACGACCCAGAGTGAAAACCAGAATGTCACGGACTAGTATCCTATGGAAACAAGCTAAAACGTTTGGCCTTCACTTGTAATTTCGAAAACTACCTCCCACGTGCTTTACGGGACCAGTTTGTTGGAGGTATACACAGCCAGTCCACCAAGAAAAAATGACTTTCCGAGGACAGAACATTCGAACAAACTTTGGCTGTGGCTGAGGAAACGACTGAAAAAGAAGTAAAACAATTCAACTATGGAGAGCATGGGGTGTCGGGCTCTGTGGACTTTACAACGAGAATAAAAAAAACAAAAGGATTCGCATCATATCATGGTCCTCGTTTCAAGGATCGGTCGGAAAAAAGGACCCTACCGTTTCCAAAGGAAAAACGTTGCTACAGATATGGCTCTACGGAACATCTGCCTGATACATGCAAACATGCTCGTACCATCTGTGGATTCTGCCGACGTGAGGGCCATTTGGTTAAGGTGTGTTTGAACAAACAGCAAAATGCAAAACGTCTTTTGAAACAAACCCATCATGTTATAGCTTCGAACGATGAGTCAGAGGACGAGCTGGATATGGTTCATTTAATGCATATAAACTCTACATCTGTTTCAAAAAACACGACTGAACTCCGCACTACCAACTCAAAATCTCCATCGATGGAACAGAGATTCCGATGGAAATTGATACGGGAAGTTCAGTTACTCTACTAAACAGTCGTGGTTTTCAACGTCTGTCCGGTGACATCAATACCTTGAAACCAAGTACGGTACAATATTACTGAAGAGCTACATGGGTGATGTCATCAAATGCTTTGGTGAGAAAGAAATGTGTGTTCAAATCGGGGAGCAACGCGGTTTTGTTACAGTGCGTGTGGTCGATGGAGCAGGACCTTCATTACTGGGTAGAGATATTATTTTTTTTAAATTCCCTTCCCTGCAAAAATTTTTTTTTTTTTTTTTTTTTTTTTTTGTATACAAGATCGAGGCTCGTGAAAGAGCTAACATTAATCACACAAAAAGTCAAACCGACACATAAAACACAAAAAAGGGTAGTAGGCCAATGGGTAGTAGGCCTGAATAGGGTAGTAGGCCAATCCTTCCTATGACCTAAGTACCAGCGCCTTCCGGTACGCGAGGAAATAGTCCCGCCCGAGCCACAGCGTAATTGATGGATTGCGCCGAGCGAAGCGAGCCACAACGCGGGCCGTTAACAGAAGACTAAACCCGATTGTAAGCGGTTCGGCCAAAATCGCGCCACAGGTACTCAATGGGGAAATCACTAAAGCGATCGGACGAGAAAGAAACCAGAGAATAAGAAGGAACAGGAATTTATTAATTATTATACAAAAAAACAAAGAAAGAGGGGGAAGGGAACGAAAGTAATTTACAGGGCGAAGAAGAAGAAGATACACAGGGCAAATCTTAAACACTCTTACTTATACCCAGGGACAAGACAAACAGAACAAACTCACGTACACTAATGGGGTTTTCAGGCAGGAATGGCGGGAAGGATGAGAAGGGCAGATTGTCCACAGGACTGGTGGGCAGGGAGGTTCGGGAATCGTGGCACGCCGTTGGTGGCCCACGTGCACGCCCTCGCTCTTTGTTCAGCAAGAACCCGGTCGTCAGCGCGTCTCTCTCCAGCGCTCCTTTCTCATGCGTCTCTGCCTTCTCACCGTCTCTTGCACCTCCTCCCCCGTCTGTGGTGGGGGCCTCGCGCCTCGCCAAGTTTTCTGAAAATCGTCACACCTCCCTGACGGACCCTGTATGTATATACATATATATATATATATATATATATATATATATATATATATATGTATATATATATATGTACTGTATATATATATGTATATATATATATATATATATATATATATATATATATATATATATATATATATATACATAATGGCACAATACTCGCTATCAAAAGTGGGACACGAGGGTTGCAAAATAAATACTTCCATTTAGTGTTCTTGTAATTTTTACTTAACAGATGGATGTGTCCTAAATCAGAAAAAAAGCCCAAGAAGATAATGCAATGTTCATACTGCTCATGAAATGGCCTCAATCATGAAAAAGCTGCTTTTTTTTACTTAAGTTACATGGTGTCCACTTTCCCTCTATATCTCCCTGAAACAACACATTTGCAGGGGTTGTTAATGATTGTTAATAATGTTAAGAGTGCCTCATGATAATATACCTATGAATGCCGAGAAAATATAAAACTGCTTAATTTTATCACAAATACATCAAGTGGACACCGTAACTTACGTAGTATGGTGTATCAAAGGTCTCTGCTAAACTACATTGCTGCACTTTCAAAGCACCCTTTATTTACAAATATGTCAACCACACACACACACACACAGACAAATGTAACTGAGCTCATTAACATCAATTTTATTTGGCAAACCATAGACATATTAACACTTGCGTCTACGTAAGTTACAATAATGACGGTGGACACCAAAAGTCACAAGTTCAAGCAAACAACAGTTTATTGAACATGTCAACTTATTTACATGAAAGTTTCAAACACGAGATGTGCTGTACTGTACATCGTCTTTTTTTGGGGGGGGGGGGGGGGGATTTGAAGAAAACAGTGAAAAAGGTGTTTTATTTGTAGTGGCACTGTTGGATTTCTGCAATCGTTCCTTCTTCTCCTGATAGAGCTGCCTACGTCTTTCATTTGATCTTCTTCTTGCTTGTGCCGTTTGTTTTCCCCTCTGCTTGGTTTTCTGCTGTCTCCAGATTTCTCGCTGGCGTTCTTTCCCAAAACGCGTTTTGGGTGTGTACTTGTTTGTGGTTGCATGACTTCCATCCAACTCCAGCTTCTTTTTAGCACGATACCGCTGGACTCGCAACCGTGTTTTCTCCCTGTATTGTGCTTGCTTTTCTTCACTCAGACTAATTAGGTGCAACTTTACCCGCAAACTTTCCGTTTGTTTGAAGTCTGCATAGCGTTGTGGATTAACTTTCATATTTCTTCTCCAATCTCTTTGACGCTCTGCTTTACTCTTTTTCGCTTTCACTGATTTCACGTCTGGTGCTGTTGGCTGCGATTCTTTTGGTTGCTTTAGTCTCAGCCTCAGGTGGTAACGCGTTTCCTCCATTCTGTAAAAACCAAAATTATAAGTAATCATCATTCAAACGCCTATTCCTCCTTTGCAAGTTGCTCTACAAACCAACCTAGCATTTCAGTAATTGAATCCCACAAATAAATCCAGCAATAATCTCCAGCAAATCCTGTTAATTTCTTCATCACCATGTTACAGTAAAATACATAAACAAACAGGGATAAAAAATGCATACTGGTCATGTCATCAAGATAACGCATGTAATGTATGTAGAGATAAATGTATTCTATCCAATAATATTCATATTTAGAAAGAGCTATTTCAAAAATGAATTGGCCAATTCTAACAAAAACCTGTCTGTAAAGTGGATATTTTATTGCTAACATTCATATTAGCTGCAACTTGTGTGACTTATAATTTATTGTTAAATATTTAATTTAACGAGCGAGCCACAGGCTTGTTTCCTTATTTGGGCATGGGGCTGACAGCCCCGCCCTTCGTGGCGCGCCCTGGGCTTGCCTCTTCCCGGCGACCCCGCCCCTACACGATGATTTTTGCGATGATACCAATGTGTCAGACGTCTACGTACGTAACATACCATCAAATTGGACACTGCGTTTCATATTTCAGCGTTCGTTCGGAACTGGCGGCTGCTTCAGGCATCTATCTGATTGGATGATGAGTGATAGGCATTCCACCACCCCACGAGGCTTGAAAACCCGTCTTTTGCTTTCGCGGTGTAAAAGCCTAAGGGGGTTCTACGTACGTTACAAAGTGGACACGGAAATTATCTTCGGCGAAAGTTTTAAATTTTCATCCCCAAGGTCAGGGTTTCAGAACTTGTGTGAATACTAAGGAAAAGTATTCAATGCAAGAAGTGTTCATCACGTAGTCAGTATTCTACAGATAGTTAGGAATTGTTATAATTGATTAACCAAACTGTGAAAGTTCAGTGGACACGGAGGTAACGTACGTTCCCGGTAACAGTCTGATCGATTTATTGATTAGGTAACCACCTTTCCGGAAGTGATTGTTTGTGGATATATTTCTTTCATCCACAACCAAACTAGGGTCAAAATGTAAACAAAGACAATATCCTGTACATATGTTATTTTTCATTTTCAACAATACTTGTCACGTGATGTCCCATTTTTGGATGCCATTTTGGGCTAATGTTCGCAATAAAAATAGTGAATAAAACACACAATACACACATCAAAGTTTTTTTATTTATTTCTTTTATATCTTTATACATATACACATATCATATAACAAGGATACTTTCATGGTATGACTACTTTGCAAGCCAGAAGAATGAATAAACTGCAGACACAAAAGTTAGCGAATATTGTGCCATTACACATATATATATATATATATATATATATATATGTATATATATATATATATATATATAATTATATATATATATATATATACACACACACTAATATCTCTATATATAAAGGAGGAGTGTCTGTCTGTCTGTCTTGATGTCCGCTTATAACTCAAGAACTACACATCGGAGAAAAGTTTTAGACACAGATTCGGAATCAGCATAAAATCCCAGTGGTTATAGGCGACTTTTTATTTTAATATCAATGGTTATTAGCTCTTTCACGAGCCTCGATTCAGTATACAAAAAAAAAAATGGTTTAAAAAACCGCGCCAGCTGCAATTCCGTGGTGTAGTTTGTGGCGGCGCTATTGCCCCTTTCCGATCCCATGATGCATTGCGGTTCCGATTCGCGATGAGGTCTATGCGCTATCACCGACACTTTTCCACCTTTTCCATACCTTTTAATCAGATTTACCTTATCGTCCATCGTAACCACATTACGCTTGGAAACACTAGCATTATCCTTCTTCGGACCCATGGCTAACACAGACAGAGTAAAGGAATACTGTACGTCGCCTCTGTTGTGAATGCGAATCAGCGGTTGCGTGTATGTACAGTATACTGTACGTACATATTTATATTTTTTTAATGTGCTTTTTATTGTATTTTAAATTGTTTTTTTGCTTCTTTTATTGTTAATTTATGTACTATTTTATTTATTTTAAATATATTGTTACGGACGCGGTTAAAGATGTTATTTACCGAGCGGTTGGTATTACCGCGACCGAACAGTTATTCCCTGACTAATACCCGATTTGCCCCAAACTTTGGCCGGATCGCGCCACCGCTATTCAATCGGGAAAACTCTAAAGCGACCGAATGCAAAGAGGAAAACGAAGGCAAAGAAAGGTTTGGAAATACTACTAAATTTATTTACTATTCACACACATAAGCAAAAAGACAGCAGTCACGTTTATTTACAAGCACATGAGACGCAGGTGACACAGTGAAAATACTAGCTTATACAGACTTATTGTTACTACCCAGGGACAAGACAAAAGACAGACTACGAGCACACTTACACGGGGAATGATGATAGGGATGGCAGGTGGGTGGCTGGTGGATGGCTGGCGGGATAGGGAGGTCCAACTAGTTCTGCAGCTGATCGACTCGTGGGCAGCCGCCGCTCCTTCGCGGCCCTGCTCCAAACTGCCGTCCAGGCCTCACGCTGCTGTGGCTGCAGTTTTGGTGGCTCCAGCTGCAGCAAATGCAGTTTCGGTGGCTCGAGCTGCAGTGAGTGCAGTTTCGGTGGCTCGAGCTGCAGTTCAACCCTGGACTTCTTCTCGTCTCTCTGTCGTCAAAGCTCATCTCCCTTGTCTGCCTTGGGAACGCCCTGCCTGCGGGTTATATAGACCCCACCCCTCAACCTTCGCGAACCTCCTCGATGTTTCTCTCCACACCCTCTCCAAGTCCAACCCCTTGTTCGTGGTTGGTTGAGTGGGGCCGACTCACTCCTCCCCTCTATGACGAGGTGGAGACACGCCTTTATTCTCCGACCCTGCCTCGTGGTCAATGGCGGCAATTGGAGGGGAGGTTCTTGGCAATGGCAATTGACGAAAAGGGGGAATGGAAGTTTTGGGAGTGGGAATGGAAGTTTTGGGAGTGGGAATGAAGTTTTGGGAGTGGGAATGAAGGGAATCTATCTCTTTCACTGGTGCCATGGAGTATTTCAATTAATGGGAGACACAGCCTTACCCTAAAACACATAATAAGATATAAGCTATCGAACAGGGGTATTCTATGATTAGCTGTGGTGTGGATGCTTTATGGACTAATATGGGACGCCCTTTTGACCTTTACACAGCTCCGGAGGCAGGAGGCGCAGAATAACAATAATAATAATACACACAATAAAAAAAATACAGTCCTCAGATCCGCAACAATATCTTCAAGGAAAACAAATGTTTTCACGTCCGTAGGAGTGACGTAAAGTCGCACATAATGACAAAATGCGCGCCATTTTTTCGCACCAAGAACGAATAAACGGTTTTTTTTTTAGTTGAGATTTTATTCGAATTCAAATTTCATTAAATTCCAACTGTTGGAAACAATAATTATTTCAACTGTTGGAAATATTTTTTTGGTTAACCAACGACGGTCGATTTAATCTCGACCTTCCCCAAATGCGGAAGAGTGCGGCGCTGCAGGAGCGCAGGTGAAACCCAGGAAATGCACGTTGGTATTCACAGTGGAAATGCCCATGGACGGCATCGTGGTTAACGGCATCGTGGTTAACGGCATCGTGGTTAACGGCATCGTGGTGAACGGCATTGCTACGAATTCCTTCTGGGAATCTGACCCAAGCCACAATCTCCCAAACCCATACTCCATAGTCCAAACATTGGCAAGTCCTTCTCTCCCAGACACGGTAATGACTAACGTACCCTCCGACCTCCCCTCATCCTGCTTCCAGGCCCTGGGCTCCTCTGGCTTTGTCGATTGTGAGAGTCCAAAGCTTTTTAGCTCCAGTCAGAGCTGACTCGGTGGTGCAAAGTCTGCCATTTCAATCGTTGTGGGACGGGTCGGGTGTTGTGGGACGGGTCGGGTGTTGTGGGACGGGTCGGGTGTTGTGGGACGGGTCGGGTGTTGTGGGACTGGTCGGGTGTTGTGGGACGGGTCGGGTGTTGTGGGACGGGTCGGGTGTTGTGGGACGGGTCGGGTGTTGTGGGTCTGGTCGGGTATTGTGGGACGGGTCGGGTATTGTGGGACGGGTCGGGTGTTGTGGGACGGGTCGGGTATTGTGGGACGGGTCGGGTATTGTGGGACGGGTCGGGTACTGTGGGACGGGTCGGGTACTGTGGGACGGGTCGGGTACTGTGGGACGGGTCGGGTACGTGGGACGGGTCGGGTGTTGTGGGACGGGTCGGGTGTTTTGGGACGGGTCGGGTGTTGTGGGACGGGTCGGGTGTTGTGGGACGGGTCGGGTACTGTGGGACTGGTCGGGTACTGTGGGACGGGTCGGGTACTGTAGGACGGGTCGGGTACTGTGGGACGGCTCGGGTACTGTGGGACGGGTCGGGTACTGTGGGACGGCTCGGGTACTGTGGGACAGGTCGGGTATTGTGGGACGGGTGATGTTGAAGCGATCGTCAGAACGATGTTGTATCGAGACCAGAATCCCGCTCGGTTGACAGTCACACTGCCAAAGATAGGCAAAAGTGTCCTCAAGAGACGGCTGGGAAATCACACCTTCGGGTATGGACGTTCAACGGCTCCCAATCGACGAAACGCAAATTCCCACCTAAAATCCACGTTACACACACACACACCAGATTAACGTCTGGATGGTTGTGAAAATGGTTGAAGCGAGGTGAAGAACCTGGAGCGATGCGAAATCAGGCGCGAGACAAAACGGCCAACGGTCCGTTCTCGAGACGTAACGGCACTCTAATGATTCTCTTCGGAATCAACCGCAAAACCTGTCACGCAGGTTTATCTGTCACAACGATAACAACTCTGTCGCAGGAATCAGTTTTCCCAGGAAACCCCAAAGTTAACCAGAAATGTATACCAAGAGGTTTTGAGAAATTGAAAATTGACAAAACGTCATGTTAGTGGGGGGGCCAATGTTTTCCCGTTGAATTCAAATGTTAATTTGTGGACACTGGTTGGGTTGTCTTTAGGGATGATAGAAGTTGTAGAAAAAATATGTCTCCATTTTTTTCAAGTTCTTTATAGCGGCCATTTTGGATTATCAAAATGGCGTTTGTTGAAAACCGAAATTGTCATTATCTTGGCTTCTAAATGACCTAGAGTGTTAATTTTGGTGTCCAAATGTACATATTTGCGGATACTTAATCCAATAAACACACATTTATACACCTACATATGATCAAAAGGGTTCTTATGGCAGCCATCTTGGATTTTCACGCACTTATGCCAACACATATATATATTTTTTTCCATCATTTTCACTTCTAAATCACATAAAGGCTGGACTTTAGTGTTCAAATGTACACTTATAATGTCTTTGTGCAATATTTTTAGTTGGCAGTGTTCATTGTTACATTGAAGGATCTCCATCCTCCTCATCATCAGTGTTATCGATTCCCATGGGGCGCTCCTGACCCGTGTTACCACACACCTCTTCATCTGCCCCACACATACACATCTCAGAACAGTTGAGATGCTGAGACCTGCATGAGCAGTGAGACATGCATTGGGTCTTCTTGCAGTTACATTTGATTAGATGTGTGATGGCAGCTGGGGCTGGAGGGTCCTTGGTTGTGATGGGCACCAGCTGATCTCCTTCTGCTCTCCATCCATGTTCTGTTGGTTGTGGAAGCTGGGGGTCCGGTACATCAGCCTGATGCCACACCATGGCCTGGAAATGTGCACGAGCAATGGCTTCATGTAAAGCTCCCCGTGTTGGTGGCAGCTTCTGTGCCTCTAGCTGTTTCTTGGTAAACAGTCTCCACCTCAGCTTGCCCACATCCACAACTGTAGTACGAGGCTCATACAGCTGGCATACAAATGCCTCAATGTCACTTTCTGTGTCAGCTCTCAGCTCCTCAGAGGCCCCAAGGTCATGAAACGCAGATACCACCTCAACAGAGCACCTATTGAGGGCTTGCCAACATGTGAGCTTTCCCTTGCCGGCAAACCGACCAGTCTGGTCTGCTCCCGTGAATGCATGGAATCCTGGTAGGGCTGCAGCCTTCCTGACACCAAGTTCATGTACTATTGGTTCCAGTGAGATTTGCCTCTTCTTGTTCCCCACACCCGTGATGAAGTATGTGTCTTTGCATAGTTCATGGTACCGGTGGAGTGCTAGGATGAATACATCAGTATCAGGTGACTGAATGTACAGCTGTGTTGCACCTCTTCGGACGGCATCTAGACTGTGAAGAAAGATCCTCGTATTAGCCTCCTCCTGGGAGCTACGGAGATGCTGTACATCCATGCAGTTGGAGAAGACATCCTGCCTTGAAGTGACGATGAAGACCTTGGTAGTCCCCTCAAAGTGACACAGAGCTTTCTTTGCCAGATAGACAGTTAGCTCATCTTTGGTGTTGGTGTGCGACAGGAACTGTTTTGCTGTCAGTTTCCCAATCGGGGTGCTGTCTTGAACGTGGTAAGCAGTGGGCGGCTTGCCACCTTGGCGCCTCTCCCGTGTGGCCTCTTTCAGTGAATTTGGCAGATCATATCGGTCAAACACGAGGTGGACTTCATCATACCCGTTGGTCTTGCAGTCCAGTGTTGCATTGAAATGGCCAGCCCACTGGGCACATGTTTTGACCCATTGTGGCTTACCCATTGCTTGCACTAATGCCATGCCGTCTATGACAGTCACCTTCTTGGGAGGGGGTGGAGTATGTTCAGGATTGTCGTCGTCTGGCTGCTGACCAGTGCCAGTTGACTTCTTGGGTAGATCTTCTAGGATGCCCATGAGCTTGCTTTTGTCTGTGCATGGTAGTAGTGTCCCAGCCATTGCAAAGAGGGTTCGTGGAAGCGCGGTGAATTCATATTGACCTATGGCATCCTTCAAGTTGATCTCTGGTCGTGAGCGGGCCACGATCAGCATGCGCGCAAACAGTGACCTGTCGTCTTTCAGCTCTACAACCTTGTCTGCCAGTTTGTGCTTCACAGCTTTCCTGGCACTCTTCCACATCTTCAGTTTGACCTTTCCCATTCTGGCCCAAAGGTTGATTTCATTTGTGTTGATGCGCTCTGCAACAAACGTGTTATACGCTTTCTGACCAATCTCATCTTGGTTGCAGACATCCTTCTGTACTTCAGCTGGCATCACCACCTTGGTGATGATAGTCGTCAGGTCTTCACCCTCATGCGTCATGGGATTCATGGACTCTCTGATCACATTCTTCAGTCGACGAATGTTGTCTTCCTGCCGAGCCCAGACTGTGGTTGATAGGTCGTGGTGCTCCTTGCGTGTAGCTGATTGTGAGCCAGCCATCTGACGGGCTTCTTCAGCAAGCCTACTCAGCTCTGGTGCTGTCAGAAAGAACCTTTCGCGGGCACTGGCATTCTGGGTAATGCCCACAATACCCCCTGTCACCTTCATGATCCTGTTGATGTGCTCCAGTGCATGGTCCACACCTACAGCACAGAAGGGGATTTCATTCTTATGGACACTGAAGTTCCCATCCATGAACTCTTGGTAGATCCCTGGATCTGTCATCTTCAGGGCCTTCATCTCTGCAAGGTACCGGGGAGTCAGCCTGGCATATTTCTGTTTGTCATGTGCAAAGAAGTATATGCACATCTCATCCAGTGAAGACAGGTGAAGCTCAAATTGTCCATCACGGGTGGCACGGATGAATGTGTATATCAGCATTATCATCCGCATGTAGCGTCGCACAAACTTGAACAGTGGACTCTTGGCTTCTTTCCTCTCATCAAACTTTGCCATGGCCTCCAGGACTTCGTTTGACTCGAGGACAGCTAGCATGTTGTTCTGCGCGCTTGTCATCTCCTCTCGGTTGTGTAGATGACAGCTCTGGGCAACCTGTTGTGCTGACTGGGTACATGGGCCCCTCAGATGGGGATGCTCTTGGAAGAATTCGTCCACATAGAGGTCGAAGAGGGCTTGGACAGTGGTGATGTGGGCCTCCAAAGCCCTCTTCATGTGCTTGGCTTCCAGTATTTGTCTGGTCGTTGTTGGGCCATAGATATCAGCCTCAGACCAAGCCTCGTCAAGACCACTGTCCTCTATGGCATTCCCAGCAGCCCTCAGTGCAGCCATCACAGTGTGCATCTCCCCTAGTCGCAGTACCCACTTGCCTTTGCAGTCATCTCTGGTCATCTCCAGCTGTTTGGCTCGCTCATACAGGGCCATGTCTAAGGTGATCACTGTCTTCCTATCGGGACCCATGACCATGCAGTTGATTTGCTGTGTCTGTTTCAAGACTGTTATCAGTGTTTGCCATTCATGGGCTGGTGCTGCTACCAATGGCAGGGCGTTGACCTCTGTCAGAGGCTTCGAAGAGGAGAGCAGTGAGTTGTAGGCTGTCCAAGTTGGGATATCGTGATGCTTGATCCTACTGCCAGGTGGTTGTTTTGGATCGTGGACGAGTGACCCAACAGGGTCAGCATGCTGGGGTTCTGCAGCTTGCAGCTGGTCATCTGGTGGGATGATGTCGTCTTGTACGTCCTCAGCTTCAGCTGTTCGCATGATTGTGCGTGAAAGTAGCCACACTGTGTCCGTCGCAGAGTACGGCTTGGTGACATCTGGGTTTGACCGTGTCTTGAAGCTATACGTGGTACCTGTGGCAGATTGTTTGTTTGGTGCTTGGCAAGGAACAAAGTCTGGAGCAGTCAGAACCTTGAGTGAGCGGTGTCTGGCCTTTCGGTCATGTAGTGTCAGTGTTCTATGTTCATCTGTGGAGGGTGCATGTTCCCGTCGTTGGTAGAGTGCCCAGGCTGTAGCATGGAGTGTCCGCTTCCCATCAGGTGTGTCTTCATTGAAGTCATTGTTGTCCACTGCAAAGAAGACAAACGTCCCTATGCGCATGGTTCTTGGAAAGTATACACCCTGTTCTGTCATAGACTCTATGACTGAGTTGGCCAGCTGTGTCTCCAACCGCAAGATCCGACTATAATCAACAGACAGACCGAACCCATGCAGGAAATCCAGAAGCTTCTTGTTTCTGGTGGACTATATGGACTACAATGGCAACGGCAAGCTGCTGTGGCCATTCTAAGCGATGGCGGAATGGTGCATCTGGCTCTTTGGGCTTGTACGTGACTTGGCGTTTTGACTTGTAGCCGTACATGATGTTCTGACTGATGGTTATAACATCTCGATGAATAGTGGCTGAGCGCATAGTCTCTGGCTCAATGCTCGTGGCTGGTCCTTCCAGTAGCCAGCGGAGGAAAGCATAGAGTACTTTGGGTACATGCTTTTCAGCATCATCAGTGTTCATTTCTCCTTCAAATTGCCATGGGTGCTTGTTCTGACAAGCAATGGCACTGCGGAGAACAGAGGCACTCTCAAACAGTTGTTCGATGTTTTTTTCATTTGTCTTCGTCATTGCATCTTCGACAGCTGCATCACGCACGGCAGTGGAGAATACACAGTCTGACTCGTTTCGACGTTTTGGTTTCATGAAGTGAACGTCATCAATGTGAGAGTTGATTTTCTCCTTCATGCCTTGGGTAGTAGGTGATGGGACATTGTGCACACCATTATTGTCAAGAATCCTGGAGTAAACCGACTTCAGGTCAGACATGTTGAGAATTTGAGCTTGGAGTTGAGCTTGGAGTAGAGAGCGAACAAGGCTGACAAACTCAATGTCTGCGGCTATTTTGATAACATTAGTTTCTTGCAGTATGTGTTCTTTGTCATCACTTGATGTCCCACTCTTGGGAGCACGTTGGACATTCTGCACCCAGCATGGGAGATGATACTTGACGTCGATCGCATGAGCATCATGTGCACTGATGGCAGCACTCAGCTGAACTTTCCACTTGTGGTTGCTGCCTTCTTCAACAGCTTTCTTCAGCTGTTTACCTGCGTTGAACGTGCATACAACATGTACACTTTCCTTAGTGACCTCTTGACAGAAGAAACAAAGGTCTCTGTTGAATGGAGTTGATGATGAACGTGTGAAGCGAAGAGTCTCGTCTTGCGTAGAACCTGAGGTACTTGCAGCGGCAGGTGCAGAAGAAGGACGTCCACACCTCTTATGAAGATGCTGGGTGTCGCCATGTTCGCAGGCTTTCTGGTGGCGAACTCTAGCACGCTCCAGGTGAGCAGTGTTGCATGTAGATCCATAACATGCCCGGTGCCACTTTGCTTTATTGTTCCTCAAGTCAGTGGCAGTGAAACAGCTTAATCGTTCGCTGATCTGTTTGAAGTCGGCATCACCATATGGATGCCCTCTCCTGGATGAACTGGAGAAACTTTGCATATGAGCCCAGTGCTGGCTCAGTCACTAGTGCACCTTGGGGATCCTGGCACTGAATGCAAAGTGTGAAATCAGTTTCTTTCTTGGTTTTCTTGCTTTTTGGCTCCATCATAGCTCAGGGTCACGAATCTGGAACATACAAATAACAAATAACAATTAAGATAGATGTGCATTAAGTTAGATTTTGGACACTGGTTCGGCTGTGCCATAAAAACCTATTTTTATCCCTTGTAGGTTATTAAAGAAGGTTTCATTCAATTCTCTATCCCCAAAAATGTACAACTGGACACCAGAATCGAAACTCTAGGTCATTTAGAAGCCAAGATAATGGAATTTTACGTTTTCGACATCCGCCATTTTGAAAATCCAAAATGGCCGCCATAAAGAACTTGAAACAATTGGAGACATATTTTTTCTAGAACTTATATCATCCCTAAAGACAGCCCAACCAGTGTCCAAAAATTAACAAGCAATTTCACCGGGCATTTCAATCTGCTACATTGGCCCCCCCACTATGTAGGCAATGTACTGTGATATTGCTCTAAAATATACATGTTCTTTTCATCATATATTTGTCTTATTCTTATTCAACCTGGGCGAAGCCGGGTACCTCAGCTAGTATATAATAAAGCAGTACTGTCTGGCTATCTGGCCATCGTCTGTCTGGCAATCTGTTCCAACGCTTTGGCTGATCATGATGTAATGGTTTCACAGCATGTCCCATCTGCCCATCCCTGGACTACTCCATCAGTTTTGGGGCTAGCCCCTTCAAACTTTTTGTGGAAGCTTTCTGGGTCCCAGCGGGTGTCCTGTAAAGTAATGCAGTTCCTGCTCCATGTGTGTGTTTGGTTCCGTGTTTTGTGAAATACCGTACCAGAAGCCCTTGTGACTCGAGCGGGATCGCGCGAGATCTCACGAGATCTCACGAGAGCATGCCACGCAGATATGGCCATTTTTTCTTTTTTTCTTTTTTTTGTATACTGAATCGAGGCTCGTGAAAGAGCTAACATTTACTTCACAAACAAATCAACCAGACAAACAAAATATATAAAAAGAGGGAGCGGAAAACAAGCTGGGGTGAGAAGGGGAAGCACACAAACACAACATTTGAGAGCAGGGAGATGTGTGGAAGGGAGAGGGCTTGGGGGGAGGAGGCGTGGGAAGGGGGGGGGGGGAGGGAGAAGTATAAAACACAAGGACACCAAGGACTTCCAGGACAGAAGTTGGTATTTCAAAAAAGTGGAATTGGGGTGAAATTAGCGGGGGTAGAAAAGATCAAGGTTTTGGATGGGGGAAGATAAGAGATGGTGGTGAACAGCTGTTTTAAAGACCTGGATGGTGGAGTGGGATTGAAGAGAGTGAGGGAGTTTGTTCCAGAGGCGGGAGAAAAGAGGAATGAAGGAGTGAAGGTGAGCAGAGAGTCTTGATTTTGGCAGTTTGACCATCAGAGGGTTTCAGGCAGATCTTGTGCGACCTGTCGGAATATTTGCGGGACAGAGCCCAGAGAGAGCTGGGGGGGGGGGGGGCAAGGCCAGAGAGGAGTCGGTAGAAGACGGAAAGACCACCAACCTGCCTGCGGTGAGTGAGTGAGAGGCCCTTGGAGTTAGCTTCATCGCGGGAGATTCCAATGATTCTGAATGCTTTGGTTTCAACAGCGTGAAGACGAGCTAGGTGTGAGGCAGGAGCACCAGCCCAGAGGGGAGAGCAGTATTCCATTGAGCTGCGGATGAAAGCCTTGTATGTGGTGAGGAGCTCAGGTGTGCCAAGGAAGGACTTCGCACGACGGAGGATGCCCAGTCGGTGACTGGCTTTGGAGGCCAGATTTGAAATGTGGTTTTCCCAGGAAAGATCATGGCAGATAGTGAGACCCAAAAGCTTGAGTGACAGAACTTCTTGGAGAGGATTATTCAGAAAGTGGATGGGAGGGTTGTCCAGTCGGTCTTTTCGGAGAGACATCATAAGAGTGTGAGATTTGTCAGGATTGAAAGACATGTTCCACTTGTTTGCCCAGTCTGTGATTTTGTCCAGGTCTGCAGAGAGTGAGGAGGCTGCAGACTGCCGATCAGAGGGATGAAGAATGGAGTGACAGAGAGTAGAGTCATCAGCAAAGAGATACAGAGGATTTTCAAGAGAGTCAGAGAGATCATTGATGAAGACCAGAAAAAGCACAGGGCCCAGAACACTGCCTTGTGGAACTCCAGCCTGAACAGGAAGAGGAGATGAGAGAAACCCATTCAGGGCCACACGTTGACTACGACTAGAGAGGAAGTCCGCCAGCCATGCGTGGAGATTTCCATGGATACCAAAAGAGGAGAGTTTGGTGAGCAGAGCGGGGTGCCAGACCGTATCGAAGGCACGTGATATGTCAAGGGAGACTGCTCTAATTTCCTGTTTGGCATTGAGGACCTCCATCCATTGTTGAGAAAGCAGAAGCAGCATGTCCAGAGGAGAGTGTCCAGGTCTGAAACCAAATTGATGATCAGAGATCAAGCCATTGGAGAAGAGGAAAGATTTCATATCTGAAGCAATGATGGATTCCATGACTTTGCTGATAATTGGGAGAAGGCTGATTGGTCTGTAGTTGCTGGGATCTGTTTTTACACCTTTTTTGTGCAAAGCGGTGATGTTGGCAGATTTCCAAGCAGATGGAAGATGACCTTGAGCAAAAGAGAGGGTGAAGAGAACAGAGAGAGGGAGTGAAAGAGCGGAAGAACAGGATTTTAGGACCCGTGGGCTGATGCCGTCAGGTCCAGTTGCAGAATCCGAGTCGAGGGTTGACAGAAACTTACCACCTTGTCAGGAGGAAAGGACACAGAGTCCAGGAGCAGCTGGGTACGACTGGGTATGGTGGGTACAGAGAGGGATGGGTTTGGGACACAAGATTTAGAGGCAAACACAGAGTTGAGGCATTCAGCTTTTTCATGTGCGGAGTCAGCCGTGTGGCCATTTGAGGTGAGGGAGGGGATGGAGGGGGAACAAACACCAGAAACAGATTTAACCAGACGCCACCAGGATTTGGAAGAGGGAGACAGATAAGAGAGTTCGGTCCTGAGAACGGAGAGAAATTGTTTTCTGGCTCTCCTGAGGGTGGACACACACTTGTTTCGGGCTTTGTGAAAGGAAATGAGATTTCCTTCCGTTGGATTTGCTTTCCAGGAGCCGAAAGCAAGTTGTTTCTGGGCAATAGCCTCACCACAAGATTCCGTGTAGCATGGACGGGTGGAAGGGTATGACAACAGAAGACGAGATGGGATAAATCTGTGCATGAGAGAGAGCAGTTTGCTTTGGAAGAATTCCCAGGAGGAATTTATGTCAGAGGCAGTAGAGATGGGAGACCAATCCAGATGATTGATGGCTACTTGAAGACCGTGCCAGTTGGCCTGAGTGAAATGCCAGACTCGTCGATGCTGAGGAGGCTCTCTGAGAATGGTCAGAGAGATGTCCACTTTAACAAGCACATGATCAGAAGAGCCGATTGGAGCAGAAGAAGAGCAGCAGACATTTTCAGGGAAGTTAGTCAGAACCAAGTCCAGAAGAGAAGATGCTCCGTTGACTGAAATCCGGGTCGGGAAATTGACAGATTGTGTCAGTCCCAGTGAGTCACAGAAATCCTTTGCTGAAGAGCCATGGCTGGTGAGAGAGGTACCCACACCCAGCCAACTGGCATGGTGACAGTTGAAATCACCACATATGAGGAAGAGAGAGTTGGGATGGGTAGATAGAAGGTGGTCCATATTCTCAGACAGCGAGATGTAGATGGAGTCATCACTGTTTGGTGGACGGTACAACACACATATGAACAAAAGGTGGGAGCGAAGGGGAAGCCGTAGCCAAAGGTATTCCTGGGGGTGAGGTGGAGAGGGCAGTGCAGGGCGAGTGAGGAAGAGAGTTTTTTATAAAGATAGCAACCCCACCTCCAGGACGAGGCTCAGGTCTATCATACCGGAGGAGGGAGTAACCTGGGAGAGATACCAAGGAATCAGAGACATCATGAAGGAGGAAAGTTTCTGTTAAGCAGATCACATCTGGTTTGTCAGAAGCAACCTGTATGGAGAGATCAGACAAGTTTGAGCGAAGGCCCCGGATGTTTGAGGTCCATACTGTTAAGGAAGAGGAAGGGGGAGCATCGGATACAGAACAGGGGGGGGGGGAGCGGTAAGGTAAGGGTAAGATGTAGGGTAAGATGTGGAAGAGGAGGAAGAGGTAGGGAGCGCTGTTGAAGGTGTGTCGGAGATTACAGAATAGCTTGGAGAAAGGGAAGAATGGGGCAGACAAAAGGTTTGATGGTGATTGGGAGAGACGCAGTGAGGTGTTATTTGACGAGGGGGAAGAGGGAGGCAGAAGGTTGAGGGAGATGAAGGTGAAAGTTGGAAGGGGGAAGAAGCGGGGAGGACGCTTTGAGGAGGAGGGGTGAGAGGGGAGTCTAGGAGGGGAGGAGCGAGGGAGAGTCTCGGAGGGGAGGGGTGTGGGGGGAGATTTGAAAGGAATGGGTGATTGGGAAGATTTGGAGGGGAGGGGCAAGGGGGAAGATTTGAAAGAGATGGGTGATGGGGATGATTTGGAGGGGAGGGGCAAGGGGGTAGATTTAGAGGGGAGGGGTGATGGGAAATGGGATTTTGGGGTGATGGAATTTTGAAAAATATACGATTAATGGGAAACGAACATTTATTGCAAAATGAGTTTCTTGAGACATTCGAGTCAAAAATACGTTTGAGGACGCTGGAGGGAGGATGGAGTGCTGGAGAGTTTAGGGAATGAATGAAAGATGCACTATAAGAGATGGAATTTTTTTTTGGAATGAATAGATTTGGTGAGCAAGTCGAAAGCATCCTTTTATAGAAGAAGAAGAAAAAGGTGTTATAGAATATGACCGAATACAGGTCTTCAGGGGTCAGATGAGACATTTTTTTAACAACGTGCTCACGTGATCACAAACAACGTGGTCGAAGAACGAACGAACAAATAAGAACGAATAAACGAATAAGAACAGAAGGAAATGTTTTTTTTTTTGTTTTTTTTTGGAGATTTTAAAACAAGGAAGTATGGGATGAAAAGACCGTGAAAAACAGAGACCGGAAAGTAATTGCAGCGCGATCGGAGAACCGCTGAGACAAAAAACAAAGCCTCAAGCCAAGGTCGGACATGGTAGCCTAGTACTACACTTAGGCCTCAGAATACGCGATAAGAAATACCGACGATTCTGTACACAGGTATGAAAAACCAACGCCAAGAATACTTTTAAAGACACCCCAATAGGTACATACACCGAGAGAAAGATACAGTTTCGACAAAAACACAATTGTGAAAAGTTACTTAACTTCGAAAGCGAGCGCGCAGTCCCAAGCCTGACAAATAAAGCAGCTATCTTGCATATCCTAAGGTGAGTGGGAGGTTTTCAGAACTTTTAACAATACAATTATGGTTTGAGTTTCCACCCACACTAAACTGCTCTTGCGATGCATGTAAAGTTGTAAACATATTCATGGGTTCGGCATTCGCACTTTCGCCATTTACTGCATGTGGAAACACTCGCTGGTTCAGTAATATCTAAATACAATCGTGATTTTGAGTTTCCACCTGAACGACGCCGCTTTGTCTCCATCCTAAAGGTGGGTGGGAGATTTCATACATTTCTCAATATAATTATGATTTGAGTTTCCACCCGTACGAAGCTGCTCTCTCTGCATGTAAACACATTCACGTGTTTGGCATTTGCAGTTTCGCCATTTACCACATGTGGAAACATTTGCTGGTTTAGTATTTTAGACCCTTTGTTTTTCCCACGGAATGCTCTATGTGTCACTCTCAAAACTTGGATCCCCAAAAGGACTGCATGTTCTCACCCAAAGATGGGGAAAAAGACCAGGAATCCTGTCTTATCAATAAGTTTTGCAGTGAATTAAATTGTCAGCATGTACACCATTGATCTAAATATTACTGGATCACTGGTTTGTTGGAAAAATTGAGTTAATAAAAACCAATTGCCATCTTGTTACTCACCCCAACATGAAAAAGCCCTATTAAGAATAAAATCACAGCTTATTTTAACCTGCTAATCTTTGATGTTTTTTCACATTATTTACAATGGAATTTTCCGTTGGTCGTGAGTCCCAATATGGCGGCCGCATGGCCTCATCAGCAAATGCACTCTCATCGACCGGTTGTTCCTCCATATTATAGAATGGTGTTGTTGTTGTTGTATAGCCCCAGACAGTTCTCTCGAACAAGCCCGCAGCATGGAGACAGCCGATCGATCTCGCAGGAGCGATCTAGAATTCCCCCACATCCAGGATGGTGCACCACCACCCCCACTCCCCCCTCCCCAATGGAGAATATTTTATTGATAACTATGACGTTACAGGTCACATGGTATGACAGCCATATTGGATTAAAGGAAAGAATTTGGACATCTTTCTTTCTAAAACCATTAAACGAAAAATATTTAAACTTGGCATATGTCATCAACCCCCAATGAGGTATTGTCATATATGGACGTGCAAACATTCCCCGTGTTCAAACGATTCTCTTTCCCCATTTGTGAGTGATGCAAGCTGGAGCAGTATGGCTAGTTTTCGAACAATAATGGCAGGTTGCATCTTTGAACCGACACGTCTCTGGAGGGTGCTTTCTGTTGCACCGGAAACATTTGTTGTGGGTTTCAGACTGCATTGGCTTCTGACAAGGAGACTTGTTCCAACGCTTTGGCTGATCATGATGTAATGGATTCACAGCATGTCTGGTACCAGACAAACGAGTAGCACCGATGCTTGAAGTGAAGTGTTGCGTTCAGCACTTTCCATTGAAATGGCGGTGTGTCTGGCATTTTGGAACGTCAGTCCCAAAATTTTGTAACGTGGGGGTGGTGGTACTCAGCAAGCAGACATCTGTGATTGCGGTCATCGGACATGCCAACCACCAACAAATCATGGAGCACGTTGTCAGTCGTGTCCCCAAACTCACAAAGATGCGATAGCTTTTTGAGGTGTGCAATAAAGTCTGTGATTGACTGACCTTGCTGCTGTTTGCACATACAGAAATTGAACCGACACAGGATGACTGAGGGAGACGGATTGCAATGTTCCGTCTCCCTCAGACCTCTACATACGTGAGCTCCTGGATTGTCCGAGGACTAATGTTTTTAAACGAGTGTGAATGCCTCTCTCCCACAAAAGGACAGGAAGACACGGCCTTCATCCTGGCTTCCGGAGTGACACCGTTCGCCTCGAAGTAGAAAGACAACCGCTCCGAATACGTGTCAAAATCTCCCCCATGAGGCCCAAATAAGTCATGCACTCCATGTTTATCCTCATCACCATGTAATGTGACTCGACGGACAACGATCGATTGTCGTACATTTATGAACTCTCAGGATAAAGGCCCGTTTTTCGTCTGCACTATTTGTACTCTGACGTAACTGCCGGAAACTGAAATAGACCTGCTTCAACATGGGGAATGTTTGTACGTCCATATATGACAGGTATATAGGGTGACAATGATGACATCATCGTTGGAAAATTGGGGGACAACATAAAAAGAGCAATTGTTCTGCAATGGTAAAACATATTCATAGAAATACCAATAAATAAAAGCTGACCTTCTGTACTCTTGCCTCATAGGGGAAGGCGGGGCAAGTTGAGCATAGGTGTAAGTTGAGCCACCACCTCCCAGACAGTTATGAATGAGTCAGACTTTGTGGTGGCGCCATCTATAGATGCCCCAT
The DNA here is from genome assembly GCF_964187855.1 of Myxine glutinosa. NCBI lineage: Eukaryota > Metazoa > Chordata > Myxini > Myxiniformes > Myxinidae > Myxine > Myxine glutinosa. The sequence continues at coordinate 117,902,651 of NC_136267.1, read as the reverse complement.
TGCATAACTCCAAATTCTGCCATATTGTTTTCTAAATTGAAACAGAAACCAGTGTTGCAGAGGGAAAAATCCAATTTTCAGCCATAAAAGTAAAAAGGTGTAAAACAGGTAAGTTCACGTTTCTTCCATATGCAGCATAGATATAATATGGATGTCAGATGACAATTGTTAGTCCAGGTATGTGTCTCCATTCTTGTCATAGACTTGAATACGATGGATGCATAGAATATGTGTGTATGTGGAGACATCTCAGAAAGTTCAGACTGGGGTAAGTTGAGGCAGACCCTACGGGGCAAATCGAGCCATGGCTCAACTTGCCCCGTAGGGTCTGGCTCAACTTGCCAACTCATGTTGGTGGAGATAATAATAATTAGCATTTATAATGCGCTTTTCCCCAAAGGCTCAAAGCGCTTACAGAATACCATATTATTACCCCGGTCATTGGATACATTGCGAGCCTGCACCACACTGGGCGTTGTTCTGGACAGCTTGTGTTCAATTGTGACTTGTCTGTTTGGCAGCTTAATTGACTTGATTTCTGACATGTTTTAGTTTTAGTTCCAGATCCAAATGATGAAGCTGGCATTGATGAGCAAGATATTGTGCCTTAATTGCCACAGTCTGACTGTTGGCCTTTCTGGGTGTATTTGGGACACTTTTGTTTTATTGTGACTTAAAACTGTGGCAGCTGTTTTCAACTCAATCCAGCTGCCACATTGAATTATAACCATGAACACAAGGCACATGTAAATATTTCGTTCAGTGTTGTAACTAGTACATTAAATATTTTTCAGGCAGACCAATTTTTGTACTTCAGTTATCTTTATTTGGGGCAATGATCAACTATTTGGGATACTGTTTGTTTAATTGTGACTTGAAATTGACTTGTTTGTGTGACTTGTGGAACTCCTTGTGGAATGTGGCTTGACTTGACCAGTGTGACTTGAATTGTGACAGGTGGATTGAGTTGACTTTTCTTACCACAGTTGACAATCTTGTTTTTCTTTGAGAGTGACTCAATTTGTTCGTAACTGATTACTATAACCATGAACACAAGGCAATCATTTCGTTCAGTGTTGTAGAACATTACAACATTAAATATTTTTCTGGCAAAACAATGGTTTTCTACTTTAGTTATCTTTATTTGGGGCAATGATCAACTTACCCCTATGTGGTACAACTTACCCCAGAGGTTGGATCAACTTACCCTTCAGGCGGGCAAGTTGAGCCATTTGGCCTCCGTTTTTTCAAAGGTCACTGACTTTCAGTGTGGGGATAGAAAGTAAGAACTAGCTACAAAATGTTTCCCAAGGATTAAATTAGAAGGCAAGATACTCATTTGTGCAAGATCATCAGTAAGTTCAGTCATGGTGTTGGGCTAGTGGCTAGGGTGCCAGCTTAGGATCCTAGGATCCTGGGTTCGAATCCCGGTCGATCACTGAATTAATGCCAGGGGGGTTGACTCAGCCTGCTCATCCTTCCGAGGTCGGCTAATTGAGTACCAGTTCACTGGTAATTCCCTGCTTGTCGTAAAAGGTGAAAAAAAGGGTTGGTGGCAGGAAGGGCATCCGGCCGTAAAACATTGCTTCAAAAAGGGGACCGAAAAACAACAACAACCATGGTCCCCGAAAAAGGCCAACCCCCGCTTGCAGGGAAAAATGGCCTCTAAAGGTGTTTTTTTTTTTTTTTTTTATACTCATTTGTGCAAGATCATCAGTAAGTTCAGTCCTAACATTCCAAGAACAAAAACTGGCTCAACTTGCCCCGCCTTCCCCTATTCATCTTTTGATCTCAAATCCAAATTTCTTGAGTACATAGAAAAAATAACAAATTTGACTTCACTGTTCCAATACTTATGCAGGGCATTGTATACAAGAAGCAATACAAGAACAACTAACCAGTACGTAATAAATAAACAAAGCTCTTACCTACTACTGATCATACGCGCCCACAATACTAATGAATAAATGGGAAGTCCTTAAATATCCTACGCCTTAAGGCCTGATCAAGGTCACCACAGGAGATAGACCCAGATAAGAGGTAGACGAACAGACAGGAAATACTCGAGCTGTGCCACCCACCATGGCACATGTGGAACCTAAGCAAGTAGCAGGTCTGGCGCATCCTTGGAGCAGGTCTGGTGCATCCTTGGAGCAGGTCTGGCGCATCCTTGCAGCAGCTGCTGTCCGCCATTGCAGAGGAGGAGCGATGTGGCTGGCAGGCAGCGATGTGGCTGGCATGGCTCTCCTTCGGAAGCCTTTCAGACTGGCGCAGCTTTTCCCATGGCGCAGCCAGGTATCTCCTCCCTTTCCCCTCATCACACCCATCTTTATCGCCTCAGGAATGCACATCATCAATGACATGCCGCACCCCTCACCTCTCACTCACCATTGGACAAACGTCCCAGTCTGGGGGCAGAGCGACCCTTCACTCTGACCACCTGAGGTGATGCATCGCAGCTGAAGGTGTCTATGCCGTTCTCCTGCCAAAACTGCCTTAAGTCCCAGTGAGCTCTTCAGAAGAGCATAAAAGACCAATTCAAAAGGGCAAAACATCAATAGAAAGGATCAAAAGGGATGGCAGGAATGGCAGACACACACATGAGGATAGGTTTGCGGTGTCTATCTAGACATAACAGCGACACATATTATATTTAATTACTTTATGCTTATGCTAAACATGCACAAAGGAAATATTGGTTCACGAGTTATCAAGTGACCACTATATTCGTCATGTGTGTCTGTCTGTGTGTGTGTCTGTCTGTCCGCAGCATAACTACCCGATGATATCATCCGATCTTGATGAAACTTGGGTGGGAGGTTGATATCATGATCTAGTTGTGTCCTGCGTAGAGTGGGCGTATTGCGCCCATTGTGGGCAGAGCCACGCCCAAAAAAGATATATTTTTAGGGGGTAATCGAGTTCAAGCTACATCTTCTCCGAGGGAGTTGGTGGAATCTGACAGGGGTTTCGATATTTGGTTAGGCCAATGTCATGTGTCTAGCCCCACGGAGCTCGATTTTTCATTTTCGCCCCAAGGTCAAGGTCACAAGGTCACAAAATTTAGAAAAGTCGATTTTTGATGGTTTTATTACATTGTTCACTTCCTGATAGGGTGAAATGTCGTACATGATCTTATATTATCACATACATCATGAAATACATGAAATACGTTTAAAAAGTAGAAACCATCACGGCATGTCGTCATTTACTTGAACTCGATACAAAATCGAGTCCAATCACAAATTAATCACAAAATAAACTTTTAACAACATTGTTAATGTTTCCTTCATTGTAAAAACTACCAAGTCAACAGATAAAAGGATTTTGAGCCGATAGGTGTTATGGCCTCGGCAGGATCGATGGAGACAGCGATTTGTTGGCTTATACACTGCCCAAATAGCTATGTGGAATTCTCTCATGTGGAGATTAAACTCACGTCGTTTGAACTTTGGCCGAGGTCATTATTTACTTTTAATGATGTTTATATATGAATGAAAAAGAAGATAATTGGTTTTGGGTCATCCTTTCCGCATATCTCGTGGGATTGTGAGTTGGAGAGATGGCCGTGATGGCAGGGAGGGGGTTGGCATTCTCTCAAGCAGGGATTCAACCCATGTCCTAATAAAAGGTCTTTGTCCGAGGTCACCGAGTCCGATCTGTGCAGCTGTGGTGATCGGTGCAGCAGTTTGTGCAGCACCTGGGAAAATAACGTTATGTGGGAGTTCAAACCTGAAAATGCTGGAGGCCAAAGCTAAAATTGGAAAAACAATATAGCCTATTTTACTCCAGGAGATCCCACGATTACCCACCCAAAATATCGTTGTGATCGGTTCAGTCGTTTTTGCAGTACCTTCGAACGGACGGACAGACAGACAGACACAGACGGACGGACATTTGGTGAATTATTATTAGAATTAGAATTATTATTTTTAGATTATTATTATTATTATTAGAATTCTAATAATAATTATTATTCGAATTAAATTAGAATTAGAAACAATTAGAATTATAATTATAGTTTGAAGCTCTGTTGAAGATGCCAGTTGTTGTTCTTGTATAGCCCCGAACAGTTCTCAAACAAGCCTGCGGACTGGAGACAGCTGATCAATCTCCCAGGAATGACCCAGAGATCCCCCACATCCAGGATGGTGTACCCCTGCTTTCACAAAGTCAGGGCCACGACAGAGTTAGGGAAAGAGAAATAAAGAAAGAGAGAGAGAGAGAGACAAGAGGGAAAGGGTCGGTCCATGGGGACCGATCGGCACTCTGACCATGACCGCGCTGCCCTGACGAATCCGGGCAGCAGGGAAGAATGGGGAAGATTTGGCCACCGACTTGCATTGGGGGGAACAGCCACAGCGGAGAGCCGTCCTCGATAGTTGCTGAAGAAAATCCTGGAGGATTTTCTGGAAGATGCAACAAGTTTTGACCCCACTTAAAAGAAGGCTGAACACCCAGGTATAAATGTACAAGCAGAAGAGCAGTCGCTATAATTGGTGGTCTGTAGTTCAATCTCTTCTCCATTTCACCATCGCATAACTTGTCGTATGGCAGCAGATGGCTGGTGCTGCAGCATGCTGCTGAATGGTGCAGCCCCAGCTGTGATAAGGTACTGGGAAATTGGTTTATTCTCTTGGAGATGGAGACATACTGCGACACATACTGCATTTCACCTGACTCTTTCCACTATCACCTATGATACAATTGGAAAGCCTGTATAGTTTCCCTTGCTATATGAGGACATTTTGATTACTGCACTTGATGTTGATGGATTTTTGAGGCAAAAACCATGAGACGCAAAAACCATGAGACTGAAAAACAATTTGTTTTACCCTTTTAGTAGAAGAGACATACACTTTGAGGACATGTTAAAGTACCTGCTGTATATGTATGTGCCTTTACCTATCCGGGTATGAATTGTCCATGAGGAAATTATTATGCGAGCCACGTGACAATCTTTGGAATCATAAATGCAGTGGCCAGGAGAGTCGAGAGGTACACACACTCACCTCTGAGCTGCCGAGCCTGGGCTTGAATCTCAGCCCAGCTATAAAGAGTCATCATGGTGTTTTGCATGTAGGGAGATGCATCAATGTGTGTGCGGTCCATCAGATTGATGTTAAACCAGTTGTCCTGTCTGCTGCCATTAATTGGTGGATGTTAAGTATTCCACAGTGACCTTCCCAAAGAGAAGGCAACCTGTTGCCAGCACAGTGTACAAATTCGTACTCTAACCCACAGGGGGGCACTCTATCAGCAGAATAGCCATGTCCCCCTAGCAAATTATGCTACCCGCAGCCATGTGCTGGATACGAAAGAAGAAAAATCATGACGTTTTGGTTGCAACTTATGTTTATGAAATAACTAGTTATTAAACTGATGCATGTTATATGCTGGAGAACTAATAATTTAGAGAAGTGAGACAACCTACTTGGAAGTTAATATATATGTATGTATTAAGTTATTTTTCCATTTGTGTGCTTGTCAAATTTCCACTTGTTATTTTATCGTAAATGCGTTATTGTTTGTTTCTAGTTCATTTTGGTTTGAATTTCCTGTAACTCGTAATTAATTAATCGTTTTCTGTTTGCTCCGCGTGTACGGCCTTGTAAACCTGAGGTTTTCCCCCGTCGGTGGTTGTTAACTTAAGTTCCTTACTTTGCTGTTTTTCTTGGTTCTTAGACTTTTCCCTTCTCCCCCAAACTTCCCCGAACATGTACTCTTTGTCTAACGTTTTAAATCTCCCCACATTACCCCCCCCCCCCCCCCCCAAACATACAAACAAAAAAACAAATTTATTTCCTTTTCTCCATGTGTGCTGTTTCGTGTGCTTCTGTCAACGTGCACTGTCTCGCCCAATCCCCATTATCTCCTTGCCTTCCACCTTTTGCCCAGTTCACGTGACTTCCACCTTTTGCCCTGTACACGTGACTCATGGTTGTCATTCCAGGTCCTCTCCCCGTTGGTATTTTGTGAATATAAGATTGTTCTTCACGGTTCTGTTTAAATATTATTTAAATATGTTGAAACTTTCCCCTGCAGTGTTTTATTCAGTGGTTTATTACAACACGCTGTTTTTCTTCCTATTTAAAAGGCTCTTTTCAATTTCCTCTTCAACTAATACCACTTCAAAAATAATTCAATCTCTTACAATTCTTCCTCCCTCCATGCTCTAAATTCACTTTCATTCCACCTCTCCTCTATCATTCTTAAACGGATCTCCAACTTGAAAATCACAATAATCCTAATTTGTTATAAATGTTCGTCTTTCATTAAGCATCCACTTTCTAAACTTCCCCCTCACCCCTCCCCTCCAAATCTCCCCCCTTGCGCCTCCCCTCCTAAACTCCCTTTTCACTCCTCCCCTTCAAAACTCCCCCCCAACCACTCCCCTTCAAATCTCCTCCCCTACCATCCCTCTCCAATTCTACCCCCTCCCCCCCCCCCCTCCTCCTCCTCAAAGCTGCCTCCTCCCCACTTTGTCTCCCTTCTATCTCATACCTCCACCTCCCCCAACCATCTACTTTCCTCTGACCTCCACCCCCCCCCCCCCCTCAAATCCCATCACCATCAAACCCATCACCATCAAACCTTTCGTCCTCCTCATCCTTCCCTTTCTTGTAACTCTTCTGTAATCTCTGACACACTATCAACAGCTCTCCCTACCTCCCCCTCTCATCCTTCATCTGACCCTACCCCTCCCCTCCCCTGTCCTGCACCCGATGCTCCCCCTCTCTCTTCATTAACGGTATGGACATCAAACATCCGGGGCCTTCGCTCAAACCTGATGATCTCTCCATTCAGGTTGCTTCTGACAATCCAGACTTGATCTGCTTAACAGAAACTTTCCTCCTTCAAGATGTCTCCGATTCCTTAAAATCTCTTCCAAGTTACTCGCCCCTCCGGTATGATAGACCTGAGCCTTGTCCTCGTGGTGGGGTTGCTATGTTTATCAAAAACTCTCTTCCTCACTCTCCTTGCACTGCCCTCTCTCCACCTCACCCCCAGGAGTACCTCTGGCTACGGCTCCCTCTCCGCTCCCACCTTTTGTTCATATGTGTTCTGTACCGTCCTCCAAACTGTGATGACTCAAATTTCATTTCGCTGTCTGACAACATGGACCAACTCATCCCAACTCTCTCTTCCTCATATGTGGCGACTTAAACTGTCATCATGCCAGCTGGCTGGGTGTGGGTTCCTCTCACCAGCCATGGCATCTCAGCAAAGGACTTCTGTGACTCATTGGGACAGACACAATCTGTCAATTTCCCGACCCGGATCTCAGTCAATGGAGTATCTTCTCTTCGAGACATGGTTATGACAAACTTCCCTGCAAATGTCTGCCGCTCTTCTTCTGCTCCAATCGGTTCTTCTGATCATGTGCTTGTTAAAGTGGACATCTCTCTGGCCATTCTCAGAGAGCCTTCTCAACGCCGACGAGTCTGGCATTTCACTCAGGCCGACTGGCACGGTCTTCAAACAGCCATCAATCATCTGGACTGGTCTCCTATTTCCACTGCCTCTGACATCAACTCTTCCTGGGAATTCTTCCAAAGCAAACTGCTCTCTCTCATGCACAGCTTTATCATGCAAAACTGCTTTATCCCATCTCGTCTTCAATTGTCTTACCCTTCCTCTTGTCCATGGTACACTGAATCTTGTGGTGAGGCAGTTGCCCTGAAACAACTTGTCTTTGCCTCTTGGAAGGCTAATCCAACTGAAGGCAATCTCAGTTCCTTCCACCAAGCTCGGAACAAGTGTGTGTGTCTGTCTCTATATATATATACATATATATATACATATATATATACATATATATATACATATATATATACATATATATATACATATATATATACATATATATATACATATATATATATACATATATATATACATATATATATATACATATATATATATCTATATATATATATATATATATATATATATATATATATATATATATATATATATATAAAATTAAAAAAAATAACCACCTTTAGAGGCCATTTTTCCCCGCAAAGCAGGGGTTGGCCTTTTTCGGGGACCGTGGTTGTTGTTGTTTTTTGATCCGCTTTTTGAAGCAATGTTTTACGGCCGGATGCCTTTCCTGACGCCAACCCTTTTTGCCACCTTTAACGACAAACAGGGAATTACCAGTGAACTGGTACTCAATTTGCCGACCTCGGAAGGATGACAGGCTGAGTCAACCCCCCTGGCGTTAATTCAGCGATCGACCGGGATTCGAACCCAGGATCCTCGGAAGGATGACAGTCTGAGTCAACCCCCCGGCGTTAATTCAGCGATCGACCGGGATTCGAACCCAGGATCCTCGGAACCTGAGCTGGCACCCTAGCCGCTAGCCCAACACCAGGGAGATATATATATATATATATATATATATATATATATATATATATATATATATATATATATATATATATATATATATATATATATATATATATATATATATATATATATATATATATATATATATATATATATATATATATATATATATATATATATATATATATATATATATATATATATATATATATATATATATATATATATATATATATATATATACAGTAATATATATATATATATATATATATATATATATATATATATATATATATATATATATATATATATATATATATATATATATATATATATATATATATATATATATATATATATATATATATATATATATATATATATATTGTTGCGAATATGGAATTTGGCCTCCATATCCGCTTGTAAATATTCCCCTATTTCCCCAATACTCCCCAACTATCCCCAATCCCCCATTCCCTAGTCCCATTGTCTGTAAACAACAATCAGTAGAGCCGACCTTCCCCTTTTTCCCCTATTAAATGTCGTGCCCAGGTCCACCGCATCACACGTAGACAACTTTCGGACATCTTGCTAGTTATTCTTAGTCTATGTCAGTTAAGGCCTCGTTTCCATTAATTATGACTCTTCGTTGCACCAGAATGTGATTATATGGCACCAGTAGTGAGTTTAGGACCTTTCCCGTACCTCCTCCCATCTTCTTCCCCGTCTACAACAACAGAGGGGCGCTGCGCGGGGGGGAGTGTGCGTCCTCCCACCGGCTCGGTTCGCCGCCATCGACAATGCGCTCCAGACGATGCGCTCCAGACCATGCGCTCCACGGGGTTACCACGAAGGGGCTCCTTGTCAGCTCCTCGTCAGGGGGCGGAGCCGGTAACCCCCCCCGCACGCACCCAATGAGAAGCAACGTGCCGATTCCACGAGGCGGAGCTGACGAGCTGAGGGCGTGTCACTCCCCGCCGGATATACGCGGCCACGTAGCGGACGTGACGTCAGATGCGCCCCCAGCTTGAGCAGACAAGACGCCATCCGAGCACTGCGACCTCCCCGCATCTCTAGACCGGACCGGGTCGACCCTGTCCTTGAGCCAAGAGTGCACCTTGAGCCATCGATACCCGCTTTCCTAGCCATCAAACCCCGTGTGAGTCAGCCTTTTGTCCCGTTTATCTGTCGTCTGTTGGGAATAATATAAGAGTGTGTCTAAGTGCTTGTCTTTCTATGTTGTACCTCTCGTCCCTGTAATCTGACCTTCCGAACGAATATAATCTCCTCCGGAGGTCTTGAGAACTGAACCCTGGGTGTCGTGTCATTTGAAACCCAGCCGTGTGTCCTTTTCCTTTATTGCCTTTATTGACCTAGCGTAGCGCGATTAGTCAACCTTCGGGTATAATCGGGTAACTTGTGCAGACGTGGTCATACCAAAACCGCTCGGTAAATAACATCTAAGCCACGTCTGTAACAATTGGTGTCGAGGAGTGGAATTCGAACCCGGGACTAAATTATTAGGCCCAAATTTGTAACAATTAGAATCGATTCGGAGCGCGTTTCCCGCGCGTTGTTAGGCCCAAACCAGGGAGGGAGAATCGATTCAGAGCGCGTTTACTGCGCTCGACGAAATTATAACGGCCGAAATTTGTTTTGTTGTATAAAAACCCGAATTTTGAAAGTCGCGCTATGGCAGACCAAGACAGCTGGGGTCCGCTAGGGGAGAGTGAGGCAGGGTCGGTCCAGGACCAAATTGAGGGACATGAGGGACAGGAGGAGAGCGAAGCAGCGAGGGTAGCAGACGCACAAAATAGCGTCGTTGTGCCCGACATTGCGGGAGCGCAAAATGGCGCCTCGCTGATCACCGCGCCCGCGACCGTGGCAGCGCCCCTGCTGGATCCGAACCTTTTTATGTTGCAAATGAGGGCCCTTATGGAGCAAATGGGTGAGCAATTGGGAGACCAAATTAGAGGTTTGAAAAGCAGTATGGGACAAATGGGAAAACGAAATGGGGGTAATGAGGGACGAAGCGAGGGGTACTGGTGAGAAGGTAGACAAAAATTTTGAGGGGTTAGACAATGGGATAAAAGAGGTGAGAAATGGGTTAATGGGGGTAGAAAACAGAATGGCCGCTCAAGAGAATCAAATGGAAGGGATGCAAAAGGGGTTAGAGAGGGTAGAAAATAGAATGGCTGCCCAGGAGAATCAGATAGAGGGAGTGAAAACTGGGTTAGAGGGGGTAGAAAATAGAATGGCTGCCAGGAGAATCAGATAGAGGGAGTGAAAACTGGGTTAGAGGGGTTAGAAAACAGAATGGAAGGCAAATTGAGGGACATGAGGGACCAAGCGGAAAGGGAAGTTAACCAAATGGGGCAGCAGATAGAGGGGGTCAGAATGGGGTAGAAACCAAACTGGATGCTCACAGGGAGGAAATGGAGCAGATGAGGGTGGCATCTGGGCAGGAGATGCAAGTGATGGGAGAGGAGATCAGAAGAGGAGTGAGTGAGGAGGTCGGAGGAGTGCGCGAGGAGGTGAGGCACTGTAAGGAGCACATGGAGAAGGAGGTGAGAAAGGGGACTGTAAAGTTACAAGGGGGCATAGAGGACCTGACGCAGGAGGTGGAGCAGCTGACGGTGGGACAAACGGAGTTAGTGGAGCAGGTTCAAAGGAACACTGCGGTATTAGGAGGTTTAAAAACGACACAAAACGACATAAAAAACGACTTGATAGCGACAAAGAGGGAATGTCAGATGGTACGTGAGGGACTGACAACGAGGTTGGACGAGGT
>NC_136267.1:117824276-117891302 GCF_964187855.1 Myxine glutinosa | reverse complement strand
TGTGTTGTGTGCAAGAGACGAGATGGAAGGGAAGTGGTGTGAGAATGGTGAAGGGTAGGCAGGGACAGAAATACAAGTTTGTGTGGCAGGGGTGCCCGGAGGGCGTGAATGGTATTGGTGTCCTGTTTTCTGAGGAGTTTGTAGACAGTGTGGTGAGTGTGACGAGAGTGAGTGAAAGGTTGATGATGGTGAAAATGATGATTGGAAAGCTCTTGGTGAACATCATCTCGGGATATGCTCCGCAGGTTGGTCGGAGCGATGAAGAGAAGGACAAGTTCTGGTGTGCTGCTATGGAGAAGCTGATGGAAAACGTGAAAGATGAGGAAGTTGTTGTGGTAGGAGGAGACCTAAATGGACATGTGGGAAGGAGTATGGATGGTTTTGAGGGAGTTCATGGGGGTTACGGATATGGTGTGAGAAATGGAGAAGGAGAAAGGATTTTGGAGTTTGCTATACTCAGTTCCAGAAAGAGGATAATAAGCTTGTTACCTACACGTCAGGTGGGTCGACAACAACCGTTGACTACCTGCTGGTGCGTAGGCGAGATGGGGGCACCTCCGGGACACAAATGGCGTGTACTTACTTCCCAGGGGAGGAGGCTGTATCACAGCACCACTTGGTTGTCTGCGACATAAGGGTGAAAGGTGCGAGGAGAGCTCGGCGGGTGAAGTACCAACCGAGAATGAAGGTGTGGAGGTTGAAAGAGGTGACAGTGAGGGAGGCATTAAAAGAGAGGCTGAGTAGGGTAGAGGATGATGTGGTTGAGCTTGAAAGTGGTTGGATGTCAATGAAAGATAGTCTGTTGGGAGCCGTTGGTGAGGTATGTGGATTGACAAAAGCACCACCGAGGCACTCGGAAACATGGTGGTGGGATGATGAAGTTGGAAAGAAGATTGACGAGAAGAGGAAGAAGTTCAAGGAGTGGCAGAAGGCGAAGGGCATGGGGGCAGAAAAGGCAGAGCATGAAAGTTATAAGGCAGCAAGAAGGCTGCAAAGAAGGAGGTAGCAAAGGCAGAGGAGGCATGCAGGAAAATGTTCAGAGAACGCTTGGATTTGGAAGAGGGTCAGAGAGCGGTATTCAGGATTGCAAAGCAGATAGCGAAAGAGAGGTGTGATGTGATGGGGGTGAGTTGCTTGAAGGATGAAGTGGGACAAATCGTTGTGGACCCAGATGGAATTAAAGGAAGATGGAAGAGATATATGGAAATACTGTTGAATGCAGAGAATGAATGGGATGGCAACATAGAGAGTAACCCAGTTTTAGGACCGGCAGAGAAGATAACTGAGAAGGACGTTGAGGAAGCGATAAAAGCAATGAAGAGTAGAAAAGCGGGAGGGCCGACGGGATTTGTGGGAGATATGTTGAAGGCGGCGGGAAATTGGGGTGTGAAGAGAATGACAGAGATCTGCAATCTGGTGGTGAAAGAAGGCCGCATTCCAGTGGCTTGGGAACTGAGTACGCTCGTCCCTCTATACAAGGGGAAAGGTGACCCTCTCGACTGTGGCTCGTATCGAGCAATAAAGTTATTGGAGCATGGAATGAACATATTGGAAAGGGTGTTGGAGAGGAGGATAAGGAAGAAAGTGAAGATTGACGAAATGCAGTTTGGATTTATGCAAGGAAGAGGAATGACAGACGCGCTTTTTATTGTGAGGTAGTTGCAGGAGAAGTATATGGAGAAGAGGAAGAAGTTGTTTCTTTGGTTTGTTGATCTGGAGAAAGCATTCAATAGGGTTCCACGTGAAGTAGTGACATGGTCATTGAGGAAGTTAGGAGTGGAGGAATGGTTGATCAGAGTAGTGATGGCAATGTACAAAAGAGCGCGCACAGCTGTAAGGACGAAGGATGGGAACAGTGGTGAGTTTGAGGTGAAGGTGGGAGTGCATCAGGGGATCGGTACTAAGTCCACTACTATTTGTAGCTGTGATGGAAGTGCTGGCTCAGAACGTAAAGGAGGGTTTACCGTGGGAGTTGTTGTATGCAGATGATCTGGTGTTGATTGCAGAAAGTATGGATGGACTGAAGGAGAAGATGAACAAGTGGAAGGAATGTATGGAGACAAAAAGGTCTGAAGGTGAATATCGGAAAAACGAAGGTGATGGCAAGTGGTAAAGCATGTGGTGAGGTGGAAAGAACTGGGAGGTGGCCATGTGCTGTGTGCAGGAAGGGTGTCGGAGTGAATTCCATTCAATGTACAATGTGCGCTGAGTGGGTTCATCAAAAATGTAGTGGTTTGAGAGGGTCATTAACCAGTGTGGTAGCTACATTCAAGTGTAAGGTGTGCACAGAGGGAGCTTGCAGATGGAGGAAATGTTGAGTTGGATCTTGGAGACGGCGTGAAGCTGGAAGGTGTGAAAACATTTTGTTACCTAGGAAACATGCTGAATGGAGAAGGTTGATCAGACTCGGCAACGGTTGCTCGAGTGGGATGTGCATGGAAGAAGTTTCAGGAACTGAGTGACGTGCTGACGAGGAGGGGAGTGTCGTTGAAGCTGAAGGGAAAGGTGTATGCTGCATGTGTGAGAAGTGTTATGATTTATGGGAGCGAGACATGGGTAATGAACGTAGAGCAGCAACGAAGGTTGGAAAGGGTGGAAATGCGAATGGTTCGACGGATGTGCGGAGTATCGTTGAGAGAGAGGAAGACAAATGATGAATTGCGAAAGATGATGGGAATAGAGCCTGTGATTGATGCTGTGAAGAGGAACAGGTTGAGATGGTTTGGTCATGTGTTGAGGAAGGATGAAAGTGACTGGTTGAGAAGAGTGATGGAAATGAATGTGGAAGGAACTAGAGGACGGGGAAGACCGAGAAAGACTGGGCTAAAGATGGTCGAAGAAGAAATGCGGGCAAGGGGGTTAACAATGGGAGATGCAGAAAATAGGGGCAAAATGGAGAACATTGTCATGGGGACCGCAAGGCTAACCCCCACTCTTGCAGGGAAAATGGCCTTAAAATGCCTGTTGTTGTTGTGTGTGTATATATATATATATATATATACATGTGTATATATATATATATATATATATATATATATATATATATATATATATATATATATATATATATATATATATATATTGTTGCGGAGATGAGGATTGTATTTTTTTGATTGTGTGCTGTATTATTATTATTATTGTTTATTCTGCGCCCCCTGCCTCCGGAGCTGTGTAAAGGTGAAAGGGCATCCCATAATTAGTCCACAAGCATACACGTCAGCCAAATAATAGAATACCCCTGTTTGATAGTTATCTCTTATTCTGTGTTTTAGAGTAAGGCTGTGTCTCCCATTAATTGAAGTACTCCATTGCACCAGTGAAAGAGAATAGATCCCCTTTCATTCCCATCCCCAAAATCTCCATTTCCTTTTACATCCCCTCTCGTGATTGCCAACCCTCGATTGCCAATTACCTCCCCTCCAATAACCGCCATTGACCACGAGGCAGGGTCGGAGAAGAAAGGCGTGTCTCCACCTCGTCATAGAGGGGAAGAGGGGCGTGCCCGCCCGTCGTCATCAAGGGCGGAGTGAGAGGGTCGCGTGACCAACCAGGGCCGAGGTGAGCACACCGATGGGCGTGTCAGGAAGGCCGGCGGCTTGATCGCTGGAGGCGCTATAAAAGGCGCGCACGCAAGAGTCGTGAGTTGGTCGTCAAGAGAGAGAGTCAGTCAGTGGAGTTGGTGGTCAGTTGGTTGCGTTGGTTGCGGTGAGGAGTCGGTGGTAAAGTGAGTGGACCAAGAAAGAGTTGAGGGTTTGGACCAGACGAGTCGGACAAGGCCTGGCAAAGCACGCGACGTCCACAGCAGCCACAACAGCAGCTTGGGGGCCTGAAAGGCGGTTTGGAGCAGGGCCGTGAAGGAACGGTGGCTGCTAAACGCGCCGGTTGTGCTGCAGGGCCCCCTTGGACCTTCCTCTCCCTCCAGCCATCCACCTCCTGCCTTTCCACCCTTCTTGTGTACGTGAGTTTGTTTTGTTTGTTCTGTCCCTGGGTTAATTAAGTCTGTATAAGCTAGTATTTGCACTGTGTCACCTGCGTCTTATGTGTTGTAAATAAACTTGATTGCTCCTTTTTGGCTTGTGTGTGTACAATAAATCCAATTACTCTTCTGTCCGTCTTCTCGTTTTATTCCTTTTCCTTTTTTCCTTCTCTTTCGGTCGCTTTAGAGGTTTCCCGATTGAATATCTGTGGTGCGATCTGGTCAACGTCGGGTGGAATCGGGCCAATTGGGGATCCTGTAACGGTCGCGGTTGGACCATCCGCTCGGCCCATCATAACATCTAAACCGCGATCCGTAATAATTGGTGTCTGGGAGTGGGATTCGAGGCCCGAACCAAATTTTTAAAACGTCTAGAAAAAAATTTGGTCAAAATTACGAGCTGCCGAAATTTTGTTGTTTTATAAAACCCGAATTTTGAGATCGCGCCATGGACAATCAAGGCGATCGGATGTCGGTGGGGGAGATAGACGGGTTAGGGGTAACCCAGGACTTCGGGGAAGAAAGGGAAGAGGAGAGCAATGAGGTGGTTGAGGGTGTATCAGGTGCACAAAATGGCGGCCTCGCGCACATGGTTATTGTGGCGCCAAATTTAGCCACGCCCGTGACCGTAGCAGCGCCGCCGATGGATTGGGGCCTTTTTATGATCCAAATGAAGGCCCTTATGGATGCTCAGAGTGAGCAAATTAAGGCTCAGAGTGAGCAAATGGGGAACCGAATGGATGCTCAGAGTGAGCAAATAAGGGCTCAGAGTGAGCAATTGGGGGAAATGGGGGGCGAAATGGGGGACAAAATGGGAGAAATGGGGGGAACGGCTAGAAGCTAAATTTGAGGGGTTAGACAATGGGATAAAAGGGGTGAAACATGGGTTAACGGGGGTAGAAAACAGAATGGCCGCTCAAGAGAATCAAATGGAAGGGATGAAAAAGGGGTTAGAGGGGTTAGAAAACAGGATGGAAGGCAAATTGCGGGAGATAGGGGAGCAATCCGCCCGAGAAATTAAACAAATGGGAGAGCAGATAGAGGAGGTAAAAATCGGGGTAGAAACCAAATTGGATGCTCAGAGGGATGAATTGGGACAGATGAGGGTGGCATCTACAAAGGAGATGGAGGAGATGAAAGAGGAGATACGACGAGGTGTGAGTGAGGAGGTCTCGGGGCTACGCGAGGAGGTAAAGCGAGGTGAGAAGCGTATGGAGAAAGAGGTGAGAAATGGGACGGCAAAGTTACAAGGGGGAATAGAAGATCTGACGGAGGAGGTGGAACAGCTGACAGAGGGACAGACGGAGTTAGTGGAGCAGGTTCAAAAGAACACGGCAATAATCGGAGGGTTAAAGGCGACACAAAAAGAAATTAAAAACGAATTAATAGCGACACAGAGGCAATGTCAGATGGTACGTGAGGGACTGACAATGAGGGTGGACGAGGTGAGAGAGATAATGGAGACAAAGGACCGGCAGGTGAGGATGCACATAGAGACGGTCACGGTAGCCTTAGAGGACGAACTTGAGGGGACGCACCTGGAAATAAAAGAGGTGAAGCAAAAATTAGAGGAAGTGGAAGAAGAGGTGAGTGAAATTAAGAAGGGACGGACAGAAACTAAGAGAGAAATAAAGGAGGAGGTAATGGAATGGGTACAAGGTCGGTGCTCAACTCATAATGTGATGCTCACTAACCAAATAAAGAGTTTGCAGGTGGCAAAAGAGGTGCGGAGACGAGGTGCCAAGGTGAATGGCGAAATATTCGGCAATGTATATGATGTGAGGAAAGCTTCAGTCGGCTTGGGGATTGGTTTGGATCCGGGTGTTCGTGAGAGGCCGTTGGTGAAGTGTGTGACAGGTCAGGTGTGCGAAAAAAGAGGTGTGCGAGAATGTCCGACCATGGGGTGTGTGAGGAAAAAGTGCACGCCGAGGAGTGAGTGTGCCGTCAAGAGTGAGTTGGTCGAAGCGCGTGTGCGAGGGGGTACATGGAAGCGCGGTATGGTGAGTGTTACAGAGGAAGTAACGAAAGAGTGTGCGCCAGAGGATGCGCGAGAAAGGTGTGTAACGGACAGGTGCATGGGGAAAGAGTGCGCTGTCAAGAGTGAGGGAGAATGCACGCCTGTGGTGAGTGTTACAGAGGGTGTAACGGGAGAGTGTGCGCAAGAGTGTGGGCGAGAAAGGTGTGTAACGGACAGGTGCATGAGGAAAGAGTGTGCTGTCGAGAGTAAGGGTGAGTGCGCTGTCAAGAATGGAGGTGAAAGTAGTGAGCGTGACACGGAGCGCGAGTTGGTTGTGACAGGTGAGCGAGGATGTACACCTGGCATGGAAGGATGCACACCTGGAATGGTAGAGCGTGTGTGGGAATGCACACTTGAGTTGGTCGTGAGGCACGTGGTTGGGTGTGCGGGTGAGAGCACACCTGTGATTGTCACAGAGGAGGTGGCCGAGGAAGGGGTGCGAAGAGGTGTGTTGGTGAGGTGTGCGAGCGATGAATGTATGCCAAGGTGTTCGGTGGTCAGGTATGTGACCAAGTCGGTGAGCGGAATGAGTGTACTGAGGTGTGTAAGGAAAGGTACGAGGAGCATGGGAACAGCTGGAGGTATGAGCAAGAAAGGGGTAGCGTATGCATGTAAGCATCCAGGTGAGGCATCGACGGTAACCGGGTTAGCGGTTAGAGCGACTTATAGCCGAATCGGGCCCTCGGTGCGTGCCGGGCTTCGCGTGCCGCGAGGACCAGTGGGGATCCGAGCCGCGGCGGGTTCGAAAGGACCGCCGTACGCGATCCACGCTGGGCCTCGCTTGGAACGGCCGCGTCCGTGCTCCACGAGGCGGAGCGGGCAGCCCGATAGGAAGGGTCGTCATGGCGACCACTTTCTATTGAGACGTGCCGGCAGGTCGAGATCGGGACATTGGATGGCTCCACGCCGAGGTGGTGCATGGGATCTCGGCCCGGGTAAGCCCCCGCCCCTGCCCCGAATGCGGGACGTATCCAGCCGCTGGCACAAAACGACCCGCGTTCATTGCTCGGCTGTACGAAGCCGGGCTGTAGACGTGAATTGGCGCACCGAGAGGATGTAATAAGTGGACGGGTGATGAGGATAGTGTTTTGGACCCAAAATTAGAAAAAAGGCGAAATTTGATGATTGGTACGGTGATTGGCAGATGAATGACAAATTTTGGATTTGTGGATTTGGACGAGCGAAATTGATAGTGGGAACGCCCCCCATGTGGTGGGATGGCAACTCTGTCATCCCTCACAGGGTGGGGCAAATGCGCTATAGATTATGGGGTATGGCAGTGAAAACTAGCCCGGGTGGGTTAGGATATCGTGTGTAGGGATCTAGCGAAGATGACATTAGGTGACGTTAAGGTTAGTTAGTGACAAGGATACCTGTAGTGGGGACGCAGGTAGAGTAGAGTGGATGATAATGACGTGGGAGCGCAATAGTTTAAAGGGACGACTGGGAAGCGCAAGTTTCAGAGGGGAGTAGTTAGATGAGATGATGCCGTGTGTGTGAGGATTGAACAGGTGTGATTGCACAGGTGTGCAACTGAACAGGTGAATGGAGCAGTGTATGAGGGAGTAGTGGTGATTGCGTGTTGTGCTGACCAAATGGTCCAGGAAGAACGGAGGGTGCAGGTGGCACCAGGTATGATTGCACAGGTGTGCAACGACAGGTGAATGGAGGACAGGTGTATGGAATAAATGGTATGGAGTATTGGAATGGATGGTCGTGGAGTGAGTATGGTGGAAATTGTGGAGTGGAGTGGATGGTGCGAAGGTGTGAATGGGGGAAGAGTGGACCCCCATCACGAATACCCGGGGCGGGTAGTGTAAGTGTTAGGTAGAGGGTATAGGTAAATTGTGGTTGGATATTGGCATCTGTGGTGCGGGTGAAAGAATGGTCTTTGGATGGGTGCATTAGTGTTGTGGAAATGGCTGGGCATGTAGCCTGTTAGTGTGTGTAGTTGGTTGGGCGCTCCACCACTGTGAGGATGTCGGCCAGGTGAGGCCGCAGGTGGGCTCTGGGAGCCGGTAGTTGTGGATGGGGCCCGAGGATCCGGAGGACGGACCCGGGTAGCCCAGTGCCAGAGGGCACCGAGTGGGGTGACAGAGCCAGGAGGGGCCTTCCCCAGCTAGATAGGTTAGGGTGAGGAGCTAGGTAAGCTCGGGTGGCAACTACAGTGGTGGAGGTGTGCAGGTGGGTAGACCTGCTGGGAGAGCTACACGTCACAGCCCAGAAATTGTGCAAGGGCACCGGGAGATGAATCGGGGGAGTGAGACCCCAAATTGAGAAGCACCACAGTTTGGTCAATGGGAATTGGTTGTTAGAACCCATAGTGTAAGTGGCCAATGGATTGGCAGGGAAAGACCCCGGGTAGTGTAAAGTGTGTTAAGGTCATTTAGAGGATAGTTAGGATTGGAGTCTCCTCGCACCATCTGCATCCACTCACCTGAGGTGACAGGTACTCCACACCATGCCATGTTTTGATTATTTTTTACTGTGCAAAGGTTTTGGATTGTGAGACGCATCATGACGTGGGTGTGACATTGTGCTTTGTTGTTCCATCTCTTCCTCCTTATGAGGATTGATGACGAATTGGGTGATGGCAAATTTTGAAGTAGAGGGATTGTGGAGACGAATTTGGTATAGGAGAAATATGGGGAAGACGTGACAGTAGTGACGAATTTGTAAATGGGTAGATTTTGTAAATATGGGGTAAGGGCAAGGGTAGTGTAGGTGACAGGGGGGTGACGTACGGTAGGGACGAGCTTTCTCACTTCACCCTCCGTACGCATTTCGCCTTGCATTGCCTCATTGATGTGTACCCTTGTGACCTTACCCCTCGCTCATTTGTCTTTCCCCTTTTGTCTCCCACATGACCTGTGCGCCATTGGGCGCCGAGGGGAGCGTGCGTGGGTCGGCCATTGTGCGCCCGAAATTCCCAGAACCAGCTGTCTGCATCGATGCACCACATTATGGACCACATGTCAGTGGCCGAGCACCACTTATGGACCCCATGGGTTGGGGCATGGCCCCTCTGCTGGAACCGGCCATGAGGGCCCGAAATCTTGCTGGCGGACCTTGGCCACAGGGCACCGATGCCCCACAGGTGAACCACACTAGTCGGCCCTGTGGGCCATAAATAAAATAAAATAAAAAGGACACATTGGGTGCAAGTTTTAATACAAATAGGCCGCCAGTAAGAAAATGAAAGAATGACAACATCTGGAAGAACAAATAATAATAACCAGCAGAGGGAGCCGAAGAGCAAGAGATCACCTGCAGGGTTAGGGGTTGTTGATTTATTTTTTATTCTTGAACAGTGATGACTGCACCGATTGGTGCTTGGGTGTGTATTGGTGCGTTTTTGGGTGCTTTCATGGTGCATTGATGCAGAGCAGACTGTCTCCCCCCCCAGAAAGAACAATCACAGGTCCTGGGTTAGTCTTGTAAATAAAAGTAGCGTCAAGTGTAAATAATGCTCCCCACCATCAGTGTATAGTTTGAAGACCATTCCGCGATTCGGTTAACTGTGGGCGTAAGTCTGTTAGGCAGGGTGCAATGGAGCAGCGGGACACATTTATTTATGTTTTAAAACTGTCGCACTCAGGGTCAGGTTAAAAGTAGAGGGAACTACACCTACGTGTCACACTAAATAAAAGTTGTAGGCCCGGGAGGTGCCTAAGAGGAGGAGGGTGCAGTGTTGCGGAGATGAGGACTGTATTTTTTTGATTGTGTGCTGTATTATTATTATTATTGTTTATTCTGCGCCCCCTGCCTCCAGAGCTGTGTAAAGGTGAAAGGGCATCCCATAATTAGTCCACAAGCATACACGTCAGCCAAATAATAGAATACCCCTGTTTGATAGTTATCTCTTATTCTGTGTTTTAGAGTAAGGCTGTGTCTCCCATTAATTGAAGTACTCCATTGCACCAGTGAAAGAGAATAGATCCCCTTTCATTCCCATCCCCAAAATCTCCATTTCCTTTTACATCCCCTCTCGTTATTGCCAACCCTCGATTGCCAATTACCTCCCCTCCAATAACCGCCATTGACCACGAGGCAGGGTCGGAGAAGAAAGGCGTGTCTCCACCTCGTCATAGAGGGGAAGAGGGGCGTGCCCGCCCGTCGTCATCAAGGGCGGAGCGAGAGGGTCGCGTGACCAACCAGGGCCGAGGTGAGCACACCGATGGGCGTGTCAGGAAAGCCGGCGGCTTGATCGCTGGAGGCGCTATAAAAGGCGCGCACGCAAGAGTCGTGAGTTGGTCGTCAAGAGAGAGAGTCAGTCAGTGCAGTTGGTGGTCAGTTGGTTGCGGTGAGGAGTCGGTGGTAAAGAGTGAGTGGACCAAGAAAGAGTTGAGGGTTTGGACCAGACGAGTCGGACAAGGCCTGGCAAAGCACGCGACGTCCACAGCAGCCACAACAGCAGCTTGGGGGCCTGAACGGCGGTTTGGAGCAGGGCCGTGAAGGAACGGCGGCTGCTAAACGCGCCGGTTGTGCTGCAGGACCCCCTTGGACCTTCCTCTCCCTCCAGCCATCCACCTCCTGCCTTTCCACCCTTCTTGTGTACGTGAGTTTGTTTTGTTTGTTCTGTCCCTGGGTTAATTAAGTCTGTATAAGCTAGTATTTGCACTGTGTCACCTGCGTCTTATGTGTTGTAAATAAACTTGATTGCTCCTTTTTGGCTTGTGTGTGTACAATAAATCCAATTACTCTTCTGTCCGTCTTCTCGTTTTATTCCTTTTCCTTTTTTCCTTCTCTTTCGGTCGCTTTAGAGGTTTCCCGATTGAATATCTGTGGTGCGAACTGGTCAACGTCGGGTGGAATCGGGCCAATTGGGGATCCTGTAATGGTCGCGGTTGGACCATCCGCTCGGCCCATCGTAACATCTAAACCGCGATCCGTAACAATATATATATATATATATATATATATATATATATATATATATATATATATATATATATATATATATATATATATATATATATATATAGATATTGATATATATATATAGATATAGATAGATAGATATATATATATATATATATATATATATATATATATATATATATATTGTTGCGAATATGGAATTTGACCTCCATATCCGCTTGTAAATATTCCCCTATCTTCTCCGATACTCCCCAACTCTCCCCTTACCCCATTCCCTAGTCCCATTGTCTGTAAACAACACCCATTAGAGCCGATCTTCCCCTTCATTCCCCCATTAAATGTCGTGCCCAGGTCCCCCGCACCACACGTAGACAATTATAGGACATCTTGCTAGTTATTCTTAATCTATGTCAGTTAAGGACTTGTTTCCATTAATTATGACTCTTCGTTGCACCAGAATGTGATGATATGGCACCAGTAGGAGTTTAGGACCTTCCCATACCTCCCCGCATCTCTTCCCATCATCTCAAGCTCCAACAACAACCACAACAACAGCGGCTTTGCGTCCTCACTCCGGCTCGGTTGGCCGCCATTGAACATGTGCTCGACGGGGTTACCCAGAAGGGGGCTCCCTGTCGGCCCCTCGTCAAGGGCGGAGCCGGTAACCCCCGCACCCAATGAGAAGCCATGGGCCGATGCCATATGGGGCGGAGCTAACGAGCGAGGGCGTGACTCCCCGCCGGATATACGCGGCCCCGCGCCGGACGTGACGTGAGATGCGCCCCGAGCTTGGAAGGACAAGACGCCACCCTCCCGAGCGCTGAGCGGCCTCCCCGGCATCTCCACCAAAGTCGCGACCCACGAGCGCTGAGCGACCTCCCCGGCATCTCCACCAAAGTCGCGACCCACGAGCGCTGAGCGACCTCCCCGGCATCTCCACCAAAGTCGCGACCCACGAGCGCTGAGCGACCTCCCCGCATCTGCTGGACACCACCGTACGTGATTCTGTCCCTGAGCCATCGACTGCCGCTTTCCTTGTCATCAAATCCCGTGTGAGTCAGCGTTGTCCCGTTTATCTGTGGTCTGTCTAGGGTTAATATAAGAGTGTGTCTAAGTGCCTGTCTTCCTATGCTGTCCCTCTTGTAGTTGTAATCTAACCTTTTTCCGTACGAATATACTTGAGAACTGAACCCCTGGTGTCGTATTGTGTCATTATAACCCAGCCGGGTGTCTTCTCTTTCCTATTGAGCCAGCATAGCGCGGCTTCGTCGACGTTCGAGTACAGTCGGGTAACTTGTACGGATACGGCGGCCATCCCGCTCGGCCCACCATACCATCAAAGTCGTATCTGTAACAATTGGTGTCGGGAGTGAGATTCGAGGCCCGACCAAATTTGGAAAAAGAAAAAAAAAACGAATAGAGGAAAAAAAAAATTTGGTCAAAAATTTGGAGCGGCCGAAATTTGTTTTGTTTTACGAAACTCGAATTTTGCAAGTCGCGCTATGGCGGATCAAGACGGCTGGGGTCCGGTAGGGGAGAGTGAAGTAGGGTCGATCCAGGACCAAAATGAGGGACAGGAGGAGAGCGAAGCAGTGAGGGCGGCAGGTTCGCAAAATAGCGCCGTCACGCACGAAGAAGCGGGCGCGCAAAATGGCGCCTCGCTGATCACCGCGCCAGCGACCGTGGCAGCGCCCCCGGTGGATTTGAACTTGTTTTTTATACAAATAAAGGCGCTCATGGTCCAGACAAGTGAAGACCTGAGGAATGACTTGGGAAACCAAATGGGGGTAATGGGAAACCAAATGGCGGTAATGAGGGACGAAGCGAGGGCTCGGAGTGAGCAATTGGGGGTAATGAGGGACGAAGCGAGGGCTCGGAGTGAGCAATTGGGGGTAATGAGGGACGAAGCGAGGGGTACCAGTGAAGGGTTAGACAATAATTTTGAGGAGTTAGACAAGAAATTTGGGAAGATAGACAATAATTTTGAGGGGTTAGACAACGGGATAAAAGAAGTGAAAAATGGGTTAATGGGGGTAGAAAATAGAATGGCTGCCCAGGAGAATCAGATAGAGGGAGTGAAAAATGGGTTAGAGGGGTTAGAAAACAGTATGGAAGGCAAATTGAGGGACATGAGGGACCAAGCGGAAAGGGAAGTTAACCAAATGGGGCAGCAGATAGAGGGGGTCAGAATGGGGGTAGAAACCAAACTGGATGCTCACAGGGAGGAAATGGAGCAGATGAGGGTGGCATCTGGGCAGGAGATGCAAGTGATGGGAGAGGAGATCAGAAGAGGAGTGAGTGAGGAGGTCGGAGGAGTGCGCGAGGAGGTGAGGCACTGTGAGGAGCACATGGAAAAGGAGGTGAGAAAGGGGACTGTAAAGTTACAAGGGGGCATAGAGGACCTGACGCAGGAGGTGGAGCAGCTGACGGTGGGACAGACGGAGTTAGTGGAGCAGGTTCAAAGGAACACTGCGGTATTAGGAGGTTTAAAAGCGACACAGAGAGAACTAAAAGATGACTTGGTGGCGACGAAGAGGGAATGTCAGATGGTACGTGAGGGACTGACAACGAGGTTGGACGAGGTGGTAGAGGTAATGGAGACGAAGGACCGGCAGGTGAGGACGCACATGGAAACGGTCAAGGTAGCCTTGGAGGACGAGCTTGAGGAGACGTACCGGGGAATAAAAGAGGTGAAGCACAAATTAGAAGAAGTGGAAGAAGGGATGAGCGAAATTAAAAAGCGACGGAAAGGGGATAACAAGGAGATAAAAGAGGAGATAAAAGAATTGGTCCAAAGTCTGTGTTTGGATCGTGATGATGTGCTCATTAACCGGATGAGGGATTCGCAGGTGATGGAGCAGAAGCGAAGAGGAAGAGGACCCGGTGTAAGTGGTGACCAATATGGTCGTGCGTATGATGCGCCAGGGGATTTAATAAGCTTGGGGGTCGAGATGGACCCGGGTGTTCGTGAGAGGCCGTTGGTGAAGTGTGTGACAGGTCTGGTGTGCGAAAGAGGAGGTGTGCGAGAAAGTCCGACTCTGGGGTGTGTGAGGAAAAAGTGCGTGCCAAGGAGTGAGTGTGCTGGCGAGAATGAGTCGGTCGTAGCGCGTGTGCGAGGGAGCACATGGAAGCGCGGTGTGGTGAGTGTTACAGAGGGTGTGACGGGAGAGTGTGCGCAAGAGTGTGCGCGAGAAAGGTGTGTAACGGACAGGTGCCTGAGGAAAGAGTGCGCTGTCAAAGGCAAGGAAGAATGCACACCTGTGGGGAGTGTTACAGAGGGTGTCACGCAAGAGTGTGCGCGAGAAAGGTGTGTGACGGACAGGTGCATGAGGAAAGAGTGCGCTGTCAAGAGTAAGGGTGAGTGCGCTGTCAGGAATGGAGGTGAAAGTAGTGAGAGTGACATGGAGCGTGAGTTAGTTGTGACAGGTGAGCGAGGATGTACACCTGGGATGGAAGGATGCACACCTGGAATGGTAGAGCGTGAGTGGGAATGCACGCTGGAGTTGGTGGTGAGGCACGTGGTTGGGTGTGCGAATGAGAGCACACCTGTGATTGTCACAGAGGAGGTGACTGAGGAGGGGGCGCGAAGAGGTGTTTTGGTGAGGTGTGCGACCAACGAATGTGTGCCAAAGTGTTCGGTGGTCAGGTGTGTGACCAAGGCTGTGAGTGGAATGAGAGTACCTGGGTGTGTAAGGAAAGGTACGAGGAGCATGGGCACGGCTGGATGTGTGAGCAAGGAACGGGCTGCGGGGTGTAAGCATGCAGGTGAAGCATCGACGTTACACGGGTTAGAGGTTAGAGCGACTTTTAGCCGAAGCAGGCCCTCGGTGCGTGCCGGGCCTCGCTTTGAACGGCCGCGTCCAGGCTCCACTAGGCGGAGCTGGCAGCCCGATAGAAAGGGTCGTCATGGCGACCACTTTTTGGTGAGACGTGCCGGCAGGTCGAGATCGGGACATTGGATGGCTCCACGCCGAGGTGATGCGTGGGATCTCGGCCCGGGTAAGCCCCCGTCCCTGCACCGAGTGCCGGACGCATTCAGCCGCTGGCACAAAACAACCAGCATCCATTGCTTGGCTTTACGAAGCCGGGCTTTGGACAGGGATTGGCGCACCGAGAGGTATTAGTGAGTCGACTGGGTGATGAGGTTAGTGTTTTGGACCCAAAATTAGAGAAAAACAAAATTTGATGATTGGCAAAGGATTGGCAGTAGTGATTGGCAGATGATGGGCAGTGATTGGCCAAATTTTTGATTTGTTGAAATTTGATGTGCAAAATTGGTAGTGAGAGACCCCCGATGTGGTGGGATGGCAAATCCACCATCCTTCCCATGTGGGGGGCAAAGGAGCAATAGCTTATGGGGTGTATGGCAGTGAAAACTAGCCCGGGGGGGGTTAGGATATGGTGTGTAGGGATCTAGCGAGGATTGACATTAGGTGACGATAAGGTTAGTTAGTGACTGATACCTGTAGTGGGGACGCAGGTAGATTAGTGTGGATGATAATGACGTGGGAGCGCAATAGTTTAAAGGGACGACTGGGAAGCGCAAGTTTCAGAAGGGAGTAGTTAGCTGAGATGATGCCGTGTGTGTGAGGATGGAACAGGTGTGATTGCACAGGTGTGCAACTGGACGGGTGTGTGGAGCAATGGATGAGTAGTGAGTGTGTGGATCAGCGCGAATGCGCTTGGGGAGAGAAGGGTGCAGGTGGCACCAGGTGTGAGAGCACAGGTGTGTGGAATACATGGAGCAGAGAATGAGTGGTGTGGAGAGAGTTGGAGTAAGTGGTACGGAGTGGTGTGCATGGTGCGAAGGTGTGGATGGGGAAGAGTGGACCCCTTTCACGAGTACCCGGGGCGGGTAGTGTAAGTGTTAGGTAGAGGGTATAGGTAAATTGTGGTTGGATATTGGCATTTGTGGTGCGGTTGCAGAATGGTATTGTGGATGGGTGCATTAGTGTTGTGGAAATGGCTGGGCGTGTAGCCTGTTAGTGTGTGTAGTTGGTTGGGCACTCCACCACTGTGAGGATGTCGGCCAGGTGAGGCCGCAGGTGGGCTCTGGGAGCCGGTAGTTGTGAGTGGGTGCCTGAGGATCCCGGGTGTGGATCGGGTAGCCCAGTGCCAGAGAGGGCACCGAGTGGGGAGAGCGCCAGAGGGCCTGCCCCAGTTAGTTAGGTTAGGGTAAGGAGCAGGTAAGCTCGGAGGCAACTGCAGTGGTGGAGGGGTGTGCAGGTGGTAGACCCACTGGGAGAGGTACACGCCGCAGCCCAGAAATTGTGCGAGGGCACCGGGAGATGAATCGGGGGAGTGAGACCCCAAATTGAAGAGCACCACAGTTTGGCCAATGGGAATTGGTTTTTAGAACCCATAGTGTAAGAGGGCCAATGGGTTGGCCGGAGAAAGACCCCGGGTAGTGTAAAGTTGTTAAAGTCATTTAGGAAATAGTTAGGATTGATGAACCTGTCGCACCATACGCAGCCACTTACCTGTGGTGATGATGATGACTCCACACCTGTGTTTTCTTTGTTTGTGTTGCAGAAATGAGAATTGCTGTTGGATTTGTGAGACGCATCACGACGTGGATGAGACATTGGGGTGATTCCATCTCTCCCTCCCTAGGAGGGACTGATGATGAATTGGTGATGGCAAATTTTGATGTTGAGTTGGAAATGGCAAATTTTGATGAGAGTTGAAAATGGCAAATTTGATTGGTTAGGAGGGAGAGAAGACGAATTTGGTATATGGGAGGAACGGGGAAGACAGTAGGGATGTTTGTGGATTTGTAAAGTAGATGTTTATGGGTAGTGTTGTGTTTTGTTGATACAGTAAGGGGTAAGGGAGGGGCCATGTAGGTTACCTGGTGGGGGGGGCGTACGGTAGGAACGTACCTGTCTCACCTGGTTCCATGTGCCCCCAGTGTGCATCACCTTGCATTGCGTGCACTTTTGCGCCCTTACCACCTTGCTCACTTGTCTTGTTTTTGTCTCCCACCTCCGAGGATCTGGCTTTGGGGTAGAGAGAGAGGAGAGAGAGGTGCTGGCGACGCAGTTGTGGGCCTGCACTTTCGCTGCTTGCTGCCGGGATCGATACACCATATGGACCGCAATGTTTGTGGCCACCCACGATGGACCGCAGTTCGTTTGCGGCCAAGCACCACCCGGGGATGGACCTATGGGTCAACGTGGCACCTATGCCATACAGGTGAACCACTTTTAAGTAACACCAAGTGCACCACAAGAAGAGCAAGAGACACCTGCAGGGTTAGGGGTTGTTGAAGTTATTTTTATTCCAATGAACAATGGTGACTGCACCGATTGGTGGTGGGGTGGTGCTGTTGATGCTCGGGAAAGGGTGCTCTGCACGTTATTAAAGGCCGTCGGCCACAGAGCACTCGTGGGTTGGTGTATCGATGTTGGCAAGCGCGCTCTCTCTATGCATAACATCTGCATGTGTTCCTCCAAAGACAGGTCCTGGATCGTAGTGTAAATATCAGCGTAGTCTTGTAAATAATGCTCCCTACCGGCTGTATGTTTAGTTTGAGGATTCTTTCCGGATTCGGTTATCCTGTGGGTGTGTTTCTGAGAGGAGAAGGGTGCAACGTCGCAGGGGGACATATTTACTCATTTGTGAATATCTATAAAACTGTCGCACTCAGGGTAGAGTTAATAGTAGAGGGAACTACATTGCGTGCCACACTAAAGTAGGTAAAAATTTATCGGGTCGGGACGCCCCGAGGGTAGAGAAGGGTGCAATGTTGCGAATATGGAATTTGACCTCCATATCATCCGCTTGTAAATATTCCCCTATCTTCTCCGATACTCCCCAACTCTCCCCTTACCCCATTCCCTAGTCCCATTGTCTGTAAACAACACCCATTAGAGCCGATCTTCCCCTTCATTCCCCCATTAAATGTCGTGCCCAGGTCCCCCGCACCACACGTAGACAATTATAGGACATCTTGCTAGTTATTCTTAATCTATGTCAGTTAAGGACTTGTTTCCATTAATTATGACTCTTCGTTGCACCAGAATGTGATGATATGGCACCAGTAGGAGTTTAGGACCTTCCCATACCTCCCCGCATCTCTTCCCATCATCTCAAGCTCCAACAACAACCACAACAACAGCGGCTTTGCGTCCTCACTCCGGCTCGGTTGGCCGCCATTGAACATGTGCTCGACGGGGTTACCCAGAAGGGGGCTCCCTGTCGGCCCCTCGTCAAGGGCGGAGCCGGTAACCCCCGCACCCAATGAGAAGCCATGGGCCGATGCCATATGGGGCGGAGCTAACGAGCGAGGGCGTGACTCCCCGCCGGATATACGCGGCCCCGCGCCGGACGTGACGTGAGATGCGCCCCGAGCTTGGAAGGACAAGACGCCACCCTCCCGAGCGCTGAGCGGCCTCCCCGGCATCTCCACCAAAGTCGCGACCCACGAGCGCTGAGCGACCTCCCCGGCATCTCCACCAAAGTCGCGACCCACGAGCGCTGAGCGACCTCCCCGGCATCTCCACCAAAGTCGCGACCCACGAGCGCTGAGCGACCTCCCCGCATCTGCTGGACACCACCGTACGTGATTCTGTCCCTGAGCCATCGACTGCCGCTTTCCTTGTCATCAAATCCCGTGTGAGTCAGCGTTGTCCCGTTTATCTGTGGTCTGTCTAGGGTTAATATAAGAGTGTGTCTAAGTGCCTGTCTTCCTATGCTGTCCCTCTTGTAGTTGTAATCTAACCTTTTTCCGTACGAATATACTTGAGAACTGAACCCCTGGTGTCGTATTGTGTCATTATAACCCAGCCGGGTGTCTTCTCTTTCCTATTGAGCCAGCATAGCGCGGCTTCGTCGACGTTCGAGTACAGTCGGGTAACTTGTACGGATACGGCGGCCATCCCGCTCGGCCCACCATACCATCAAAGTCGTATCTGTAACAATATATATATATATATATATATATATACATACATATATACATATATATATACATATATATATATATATATATATATATATATATATATATATATATATATATATATATATATATATGTACATACATATACAGTCACGTGAAAAAGTAAGTACACGCCATGTAAAGTTTTGACTTTTTCAACATACAGCTATTTGATTTTCATTTCAACAATATTGATGGATAAAGGTGATATAATATAACATATCATGAAACATTTACATTTTGTAGTCCATTGTATAATTTAAACAAACATAAATGCAAATTTCGCATGTGGAAAACGTAAGTACACCCCCTACATTTATCACTACTTCAAATACCTAAAATTAGAATCAGGTGCACCAGCTCAGGTGCAAATGAGTAGAACATCGTTCGAGAGGATCTTGGAGGAACCTGTCTTATTTAAACCTCAGACATTTCGTTTGGTTTGCTCTTTGTTGTTGAAGTGTGTGGCGTCACCATGCCTAGATCAAAAGAGCTTTCTGAGGCCTTCAGAAAGAAGGATATAGATGCCTACGAGTCTGGGAAGGGATCTTAAAAGATCTCCAAACAATTTGAAATCAATCATTCGACTGTCCGGAAGATCATCTACAAGTGGAGAAGATTCCAAACAACTGCCAACTTGTTCAGGCCAGGCCGCCCCAGCAAGTTCAGCCCGAGAGCAGACCGCAAGATGTTGAAAGAAGTCTCCAAGAACCCCAGAATGTCATCACGGGACCTACAGGTAGCTCTTGCCGCTGTTGATGTCAAAGTGCACGAGTCTACCATTAGAAAGAGGCTGCACAAATTTGATCTACATGGGAGGTGTGCCAGGAGGAAACCTTTGCTGTCCAGAAAGAACATCAGGGCAAGACTAAACTTTGCCAATGAACACCTAGGGCTAAGCAAAGACCAGCACTTCTGGAACAATGTGCTCTGGACAGTTGAGTCAAAGGTAGAGTTATTTGGCCACAGTACCAGAAGACATGTTTGGCGAACACCAAAGACAGCATTTGACCACAAGAACCTGATACAAACTGTAAAGCATGGTGGTGGAAATATTATGGTTTGGGGCAGCTTTGCTGCACCAGGGCCTGGGCAGCTCACCATCATAGAATCCACTATGAATTCTTCATTGTACAAGAAGAGGGTGCTTGAGGATAATGTGAGGCCATCTGTCGGAAAGTTGAAGCTCAACCGAAGGTGGACCTTACAACATGACAATGACCCGAAACATACCAGTAAATCCACCAATAAATGGCTGAAAAGAAAGAAATGGAGGTTTCTGGGATGGCCAAGTCAAAGCACGGATCGAAATCCCATCGAGATGTGGGGGGATTTGAAACGAGCTGTGCTTGCAAGAAACCCCTCAAACATCGCACAGCTGAAAGAATTCTGCATGGAGGAGTGGGCAAAAATTTCTCCCAGTCGATGTCAGAGACTGGTAGACAGTGATAAATGCCTACTTGAGGTTGTTTCTACCAAAGGGGGCAATACCACCTATGAGAGCCAAGGGTGTACTTACGTTTTCAACATGCGAAATTTGCATTTATGTTTATTTAAATTATACAATGGACTACAAAATGTAAATGTTTCATGATATTTGTTATATTATATCACCTTTATCTATCAAAATTGTTGAAATGAAAATCAAATAGCTGTTTGTTGAAATATGTTGAAAAAGTCAAAACTTTACATGGGGTGTACTTACTTTTTCACGTGACTGTACATACACTACCGGTCAAAAGTTTCAGAACACCTCAATTTTTCCAGTTTTTATTGAAATTTACACAGTTTAATGTCTCAATGTACTCTGAAATTAAGCATAGAACAATAAACAATTGGAGATAAAAAAGAAATCATAGAATCATTTTGTATAACAAAATTTAATTTAAATTTTAGACTCAGCAAAGTAGCCACCTTTTTGGAGATATAACCGCCGAACACACTCGTGGCCTTCTTTCTACAATGGAAATCAAATATTGTTCGGGAAGTTCTTCCCAACACTGTGGCAGACGTTCCCACAAATGTGTTGCACTTGTAGGTTGCTTTGCTTTCGCCCTTCTGTCCAGTTCATCCAAAACCAGCTCGATGGGGTTTAAGTCTGGAGACTGTGCTGGCTATTCCATGAATTGAAGCCTACCATCTTGTTCCTTTCCTCGAAGGTAGTTTTGACATAGCCTGGAGGTGTGTTCAGGGTCATTATGTTGCTGTTGGATGAACACCTGACTAACTAGGCATATACCAGAGGGTATTGCATGGCGCTGCAAAATGCTGTGGTAGCCCTTTTGGTTCAGGGTGCCAGTCACTCTGTGCAAGTCGCTGACTCTGAATCCAGGAAAAGAGCTCCAGACCATCACGCTCCCATGTTTGACAGTTGGTGTCACACCCTGAGGAACCATCCTTTCACCTACTCAACGACGTACAAAAACCCTGCGTGATGAACCAAATATTTCAAATTTAGATTAATCGGTCCATGAGACCTTCTTCCAGTCATCAGTAGTCCACTGGCGGTGCTTCATGGCCCAGGCAAGCCTCTTTTTCTTATTTTGGCATCTTAGCAATGGCTTTCTTACGGCCACTCGACCTGTCAAACCTGCAGCTTGAAGTCTTCTCTTCACAGTTGAAACTGAGACTTGCTTACTTCGACCAGTGTTAAGCTGTGCTTGAAGCTGTTGTCCTGTGAGCCGCCTATCACGCAAGCTGTTGACTCTCAGAAACTTGTCTTCTGATTCTGTTGTGGCTTTGGGTCTGCCAGACCTCTTCCTTTCAGAGTTTCCTCCAGTTTCCAATATACTACTTCCTGCAGTGCAATATTGTCCAAATAATGCTTCAGAGGGTGTAATAACAGTCTGTTCCAATACTGCTTTTACACAGACAGGGGGTTTGTAATCAAGTAATCAGCAGAGGTTGGGACACCTGTAGGAATTGTTTGCATCAACTTTCAAGGCTTAATTTACTTACATTGCTGCAGAACAGCTGTAAGTTGTTAACCCATTACTTGTTCCCTGAAGAAGGCCTTTTTTTTACAATATAACTGTGCAATTTACATTATTTTCCCGTTTTTGCTAACCTAAGCTTCTTTTTTTTTTTTTTTTTACCTCGAGCAGTTTACTGCTTACCTTTGTACTATTTCAGGTTATTCACTGGACTTGAATTGCTTAAATTTCAATAAAAACTGGAAAAATTGAGGTGTTCTAAAACTTTTGACCGGTAGTGTATATATATATATATATATATTTTTTTTTGGGTGGGCTTCAACAGGCACCTCCGTGTTGGAGGTGGGAGAAATGAAGGAGGACAAATTTACCACCATGTGGCACTACATGATATTATTTATATATATA
Source organism: Myxine glutinosa (assembly GCF_964187855.1). Taxonomy (NCBI): domain Eukaryota; kingdom Metazoa; phylum Chordata; class Myxini; order Myxiniformes; family Myxinidae; genus Myxine; species Myxine glutinosa. Next base: position 117,869,145 of record NC_136267.1, on the reverse strand, counting down.
ATTTACCCCTTTCCCTCGGCCCCCCCACACCCTCGCGTGAAGCCATGGCCACACAGCCTATGTTTCCTTCCACCCCCACAAAGTTGCATTGTTACCCGAGTTTGGAGTTTGTAAATAAGATATTTATATACGTTAACACTGTGTTTATTCAAGGAGGAAAAAACCCTTGGGGAGACGGGATTTTATTATTATTGTTTTCTAATAACATTAATATGCTATTATATTAGTGTTGTTTAGTTTTGTTATGAGAAGTGGCTTTGGAAAAAAACGCCACGATAAAGCTACCTTAACACGGATATACACCTCAACAGAAAAAACCCATGGGGGGGGGGGGGGGGGGGGTTAAATCGCTTCAACCTCCCTCTTTGGACCCTCAGTCTCCCTGTCAAGTTTGGTTGAGAATAGATAAGTAACGACCGAATGTATCGTGGTCAAAATGGTCAGACAGACAGACACCAAATTGCGTATTTTAGAATGATGATGATGATAGATTTCACTACATGCGCCTTTTTCTGAAATGCTGTGGTCCGAAAGTAATGTGTGTGCTATATGTACAGAGTACAGTAGCAGGAGACTTAGCTATTCATGTCTCACAATGCTACCTTAAAATCCTGCAGGTTAAGGACTGCTTCACCTGACTCTCCTGGATACTACTTTCGGGAAATCTGGCCTTAAGTCACAATGAGAAACATCTCAGCATCTCCACACGAACTGAAAACTTCGAGAACGTTCTCTTACCTATCGACATATGGTTTGAGTTATCCTTAAAATACTGTATACCATTTGAAGGGTTTGTTATACAAGCTTGTAGTGTAGTTTGGAGCAATCCATACCTGTGTACAAGAACACACGTACATACACATTCCTCTCTAAAGGTTGACTACCTCCCTCTTCATTGTACCCTGCGGTTGGCAGAGAGAGAACAGCTACTAGGTATTTGGGCAGAATTACGGTTGTATTTCCAGCAAGAAAATGAAACTTGCAAAAGGTACAATAAAGTGCATTTTGTAACAATATATTTGATATTTCTAATAATAATACTGAATAAAATAATAATGTGGCCTATCACCGTTTTGTAGAAAGTTCCAAAATTTAACTCAAGGTGGTTTGTTTTCTTTTTCCTGGACTCAAACTCCCATCATACTGGGGAGTGGATACGCATTCTCACCTGCGTGGGACAGATAAATCTTCTCCATTCTAAACAATATATAGCACATACTGTAAGGGATCAACAGGCCAAACACAGTCAAGGGGAACCAGCTCGACTCTGGGACAGAATTACATTTGTTCAGCAGGAGGGCCTTTGTGTTGGTTCAGGATGAGGCATTCAGAGGCTTGCGCTTTCAGAATCCTCTGCCTGTTTTCCAACCTCGTCTTATTATTGGTGTTTGACAAAGCTAGGGATTTGCCTCCAAACAAAGGCCTGTTTCCATGAAACGATTTACCATAAAGCCGCTTTATTAGGAAAGGAAAAAAAAAAAAGGTAATTAATGTGGTGTATGGAATGTTAGGAAAATAAAATATGCAAGTACTACAACACTTATTAAAGCATTCGATGATATAAGGTTTGAGTGATTACTAAGCGATGATGCACCGACCATTCCCTTCACCTTCAATGTTGGATTCTCACTAAGAAACTCAAACTCGATGAAATTAAACAATTAATACTGTCGTGTTCACAGGCTGGTTAACACAGCTGCTGAACAGATGGACAGAAACGGGCTTTAATTCCGAGGCTCTGTTCAATTATTGGCAGCATATGCTTACGCACGTGGGCTGAGAATCATGAGGACCTTGTAGCTTTTATAAAACCAAAAGGGTTTATTCCCGAACAACACGAACAAGAAGTATTCTTATTCACGAACAAGAAGCAGGAGAAAATGAATTCAACAATAACTATATACAATGAGGTAAAATAAATCCTATAAAAACTAAGGCGCCTCTCTCCAGTCACAAGCACAGATGGGTGAGGGACGCTAGGACACAACCAGACAACTTATCTCTGGTAGTGGTGGGTGGAATCGATTCCAACCATGGAATCGAGTGGTGAACCGGAATCGACGTCGATTCCAAGTACTTCCTACTTCTGAGAAATAAGCGTTTTTACGGGGAATTTTTTTCCGTTCTGGTTACAAGTGGCCTGGTAAGGTATTGTTTGAAAAAGAACACACCCTTGGGGTTCACTCTCTCACCGCAGGCAGGTTGGTGGTCTTTCTGTCTTCTACCGACCCCCTTGTTCCTCCTGCTCTGTCTGTGCTCTGCCCCCCAAATATTCCTGCAGGACGCACAAGATCTGCCAGCAACTCTCTTCTGGTGAAACTGCCAAAATGAAGACGCACTGCTCACTTTCACTCTTTCATTCCTCTTTTCTCCCGCCTCTGGAACAAACTCCCACACTCTCTTCAATCCCTCTTCTCCCTCCAAGTCTTCAAAACAGCTGTTCACCACCATCTCATATCTTCCCCCAATCCAAAACCTTGATCTTTTCTACCCCCGCTAATCCACCCCAAACCCACCTCCTTCAAATTCCCTATTTTCTTTCCTGGGAGCCCTGTAGTGTCCATCTTGTTTATCCTATGTACCCCACCCCAGTCCACTCTCTTCCACAGATCTCCTGATGTCCCAGTTCCCAACTGTTGTTGTACTTCCCTTTCTCTCCTCCTCTTGTCTCCCGCTCCCATTATTATATGTTGTATGTGGTAGCTCTCATACGAGCCTGGACTAAGTATACAATATATATATATATATATATATATATTGTTGCGGATATGGGATTTGGCCTCCATCCATATCCGCTTGTAAATATTCCCCTATTTCCCCAATACTCCCCGACTATCCCCAATCCCCCATTCCCTAGTCCCATTGTCTGTAAACAACACTCTGTAGCCCCGACCTCCCCCTTTTTCCCCCATTAAATGTCGTGCCCAGGTTCACCGCATCTCACGTAGACAACTATAGGACATCTTGCTAGTTATTCTTAGTCTATGTCAGTTAAGGACTCGTTTCCATTAATTCTGACTCTTCGTTGCACCAGAATGTGATTGTATGGCACCAGTAGTAAGTTTAGGACCTCCCAATACCTCCCCACAATCTCATCTCCGCATCCTCCCATCTTCCTCATGAAACAACAACAACAACTACAACAACAGCGGGGGCGGCGCGGGGAGTGTGCGTCCTCACTCCGGCTTGGTTAGCCGCCATTGCCCATGTGCTCCGACGGGGTTACCACACAGGGGCTGACTGTCAGCCCCTCGTCAAGGGCGGAGCCCGGTAACCCCCCCGCACCCAATAAGAAGCGGCGGATCGATTCCATCTGGGGCGGAGCTAACGAGCCGAGGGCGTGTCACTCCCCGCTGGATATACGCAGCCACTTACCGGAGGTGACGTCAGATGCGCCCCCAGCTTGGAGAGAGAAGTCGCCACCTCCGAGCGCTGAATACCTCCCCGCATCTCTGGACTGGACCAAGCTGTATCCTGTCCCTGAGCCAAGGTGCACCTTGAGCCATCGACTACCTGCCCCTCCTTGCCATCAATCCCTGTGTGAGTCAGTCTTGTCCCGTTTATCTGTGGTCTGTCGGGGCTAAGATAGGACCGTGTTTAAGTGCCCACCTTTCTGTGCTGTACCTCTTGTTAGTGTAATCTAAACGTTCTGCATATCCCATATTATAACCTCCTCCGGAGGTCTTGAGAACTGTACCCCTGGTGTCGTGTCATTTAACCTAGCCGTTGTGTCCTTTTCCTTCATTGATTTAGCATAGCGCGATTCGGCCAACGTTCGAGTGTAATCGGGTAAACTGTGCAGACGCGGTCATACCAAACCGCTCGGTAAACTAACATCCAAAACCGCGTCTGTAACATTTGGTGTCGGGAAGTGGGATTCGATCCGGAGCGCGTTTCACGCGCTCGAAATTATAACGGCGAAATTTGATTGTGTTTTACAAAAAAAAAAAAAAAAACCCGAATTTTGAAAGTCGCGCTATGGCAGACCAAGACGGCTGGGTTCCGGTAGAGGAGAGTGAGGCAGGGTCGATCCAGGACCAAAATGAGGGACATGAGGGGAGCGAAGCAGTGAGGGTGGCAGGTTCGCAAAATAGCGTCGTCGCGCACGAGGTTACGGGCGCGCAAAATGGCGCCTCGCACATGGCCACGGCGCCCACGCCCGTGACCGTAGCAGCGCCGCCGATGGATTGGGGCCTATTTATGATCCAAATGAAGGCCCTTATGGATGCTCAGAGTGAGCAAATTAAGGCTCAGAGTGAGCAAATGGGGGTAATGAGGGACGAAGCGAGGGGTACCGGTGAGGGATTAGACAATAATTTTAAGGGATTAGACAAGAAATTTGGGAAATTAGACGATAGATTAGGGGAAATACAGGAGGGGTTAACGGGGGTAGAAAATAGAATGGCTGCCCAGGAGAATCAGATAAAGGGAGTGAAAAATGGGTTAGAGGGGTTAGAAAACAGTATGGAAGGCAAATTGAGGGACATGAGGGACCAAGCGGAAAGGGAAGTTAAACAAATGGGGCAGCAGATAGAGGGGGTCAGAATGGGGGTAGAAACCAAACTGGATGCTCACAGGGAGGAAATGGAGCAGATGAGGGTGGCATCTGGGCAGGAGATGCAAGTGATGGGAGAAGAGATCAGAAGAGGTGTGTGTGAGGAGGTCGGAGGAGTGCGCGAGGAGGTGAGGCACTGTAAGGAGCACATGGAGAAGGAGGTGAGAAAGGGGACTGTAAAGTTACAAGGGGGCATAGAGGACCTGACGCAGGAGGTGGAACAGCTGACGGAGGGACAAAAAGGACTAACGGAGCAGGTTCAAAGGAACACTGCGGTATTAGGAGGGTTAAAAGCGACACAGAAAGAACTAAAAGACGACTTGATAGCGACGAAGAGGGAATGTCAGATGGTACGTGAGGGACTGACAACGAGGTTGGACGAGGTGACAGAGGTAATGGAGACGAAGGACCGGCAGGTGAGGACGCACATGGAAACGGTCAAGGTAGCCTTAGAGGACGAACTTGAGGAGACGTACCGGGAAATAAAAGAGGTGAAGCAGAAACTAGAAGAAGTGGAAGAAGGGGTGAGCGAAATTAAGAAGCGACGGAGAGGGGATAAGAAAGAGATAAAAGAGGAGATAAAAGAATTGGTCCAAAGTCTGTGTTTGGATCGTGATGATGTGCTCATTAACCGGATGAGGGATTCGCAGGTGATGGAGGAGAAGCGAAGAGGAAGAGGACCCGGTGTAAGTGGTGACCAATATGGTCGTGCGTATGATGCGCCAGGTGATTTAATGAGCTTGGGGGTCGAGATGGACCCGGGTGTTCGTGAGAGGCCGTTGGTGAAGTGTGCGACAGGTCTGGTGTGCGAAAGAGGAGGTGTGCGAGAAAGTCCGACTCTGGGGTGTGTGAGGAAAAAGTGCGTGCCAAGGAGTGAGGGTGCTGGCGAGAGTGAGTCGGTCGTAGCGCGTGTGCGAGGGAGCACATGGAAGCGCGGTGTGGTAAGTGTTACAGAGGGTGTGACGGAAGAGTGTGCGCAAGAGTGTGCGCGAGAAAGGTGTGTAACGGACAGGTGCATGGGGAAAGAGTGCGCTGTCGGGAGTAAGGGTGAGTGCGCTGTCAAGAGTAGTGGTGAGAGTAGTGAGAGTGACAAGGAGCGTGAGTTGGTTGTGACAGGTGAGCGAGGATGTACACCTGGAATGGAAGGATGCACACCTGGAATGGTAGAGCGTGAGTGGGAATGCACGCTGGAATTGGTCGTGAGGCACGTGGTTGGGTGTGCGAGTGAGGGCACACCTGTGATTGTCACAGAGGAAGTGACCGAGGAAGGGGTGCGAAGAGGTGTGTTGGTGAGGTGTGCGAGCGACGAATGTGTGCCAAGGTGTTCGGTGGTCAGGTGTGTGACCAAGTCTGTGAGTGGAATGAGAGTACCTGGGTGTGTAAGGAAAGGTACGAGGAACATGGGAACGGCATGTATGAGCAAGAAAGGGGTAGCGTATGCTTGTAAGCATCCAGGTGAAGCATCGACGGTAACCGGGTTAGAGGTTAGAACGACTTATAGCCGAATCGGGCCCTCGGTGCGTGCCGGGCCTCGCTTTGAACGGCCGCGTCCGTGCTCCACTAGGCGGAGCTGGCAGCCCGATAGGAAGGGTCGTCATGGCGACCACTTTTTGTTGAGGCATTCCGGCAGGTCGAGATCGGGCCATTGGATGGCTCCACGCCGAGGAGGTGCGTGGGATCTCGGCCCGGGTAAGCCCCCGTCCCTGCCCCGAATGCCGGACGCATCCAGCGGCCGGCACAAAACAACCAGCATTCATTGCTTGGCTGTACGAAGCCGGGCTTTGGACAGGAATTGGCGCACCGAGAGGCATTAGTGAGTGGACTGTGTGATGAGGTTAGTGTTTTGGACCCAAAATTAGAGGAAAACAAAATTTGATGATTGGCAAAGGATTGGCAGTAATGATTGGCAGATGATGGGTAGTGATTGGCAAATTTTTGATTTGTTGAAATTTGATGTGCAAAATTGGTAGTGAGCGATGGGCCCGGTGGGTAAGGGTGGCATCCCTGCCACCCTTCCCATGTGGGGGCAAATGCGCAATAGCTTATGGGGTGTATGGCAGTGAAAACTAGCCCGGGTGGGTTAGGATATTGGTAGGGATCTAGCGAAGATGACCTTAGGTAACGTTAAGTTTAGTTAGTGACTGATACCTGTAGTGGGGACGCAGGTAGATTAGTGTGGATGATAATGACGTGGGAGCGCAATAGTTTAAAGGGACGACTGGGAAGCGCAAGTTTTAGAGGGGAGTAGTTAGCTGAGATGATGCCGTGTGGTTGAGAATTGAACAGGTGTGATTGCACAGGTGTGCAACTGAACAGGTGTGTGGAGCAGTGTGTGGAGCAGTGAGTGTGTGGATCAGCGCGAATGCGCTTGGGGAGAGAAGGGTGCAGGCGGCACCAAGTGTGAGAGCACAGGTGTGCAAGTGCAGGTGTGTGGAATACGTGGAGTGAGAATGGTGGAAATTGTGGAGTGGAGTGGATGGTGCGAAGGTGTGAATGGGGGAAGAGTGGACCCCCATCACGGATACCCGGGGCGGGTAGTGTAAGTGTTAGGTAGAGGGGTAGGTAAATTGTGGTTGGATATTGGCATTTATGGTGCGGTTGCAGAATGGTATTGTGGATGGGTGCATTAGTGTCGTGGAAATGGCTGGGCGTGTAGCCTGTTAGTGTGTGTAGTTGGTTGGGCACTCCACCACTGTGAGGATGTCGGCCAGGTGAGGCCGCAGGTGGGCTCTGGGAGCCGGTAGAGTTGTGGATGGGGCCCGAGGATCCGGAGGACGGACCCGGGTAGCCCAGTGCCAGAGAGGGCACCGAGTGGGGAGAGCGCCAGAGGGCCTTCCCCAGGTAGTTAGGTTAGGGTAAGGAGCAGGTAAGCTCGGGTGGCAACTACAGTGGTGGAGGTGTGCAGGTGGGTAGACCTGCGGGGAGAGCTACACGTCGCGGCCCAGAAATTGTGCGAGGGCACCGGGAGATGAATCGGGGGAGTGAGACCCCAAATTGAAAAGCACCACAGGTTGGTCAATGGGAATTGGTTTTTAGAACCCATAGTGTAAGAGGGCCAATGGTTTGGCAGGGAAAGACCCCGGGTAATGTAAAGTTGTTAAAGTCATTTAGGAAATAGTTAGGATTAATGAACCTGTCGCACCATACGCAGCCACTTACCTGTGGTGATGATGACTCCACACCTGTGTTTTCTTTGTTCTGTGTGCAGGAAATGAGAATTGCTGTGTGGATTGGTGAGACGCATCACGACGTGGATGAGACATTGGGGTGATTCCATCTCTCCCTCCTTAGGAGGGACTGATGATGAATTGGTGATGGCAAATTATGATGTTGAGTTGGAGATGGCAAATTTTGATGAGAGTTGAAAATGGCAAATTTGATTGGTTAGGAGGGAGAGAAAACGAATTTGGTTTATGGGAGGAACGGGGAAGACAGTAGGGACGTTTGTTGATTTGTAAAGTAGATGTTTATGGGTAGTGTTGTGTTTTGTGGATACAGTAAGGGGTAAGGGAGGGGCAATGTAGGTTACCTGGTGGGGGGGGGGGGGGGGCGTATGGTAGGAACGTACCTGTCTCACCTGGTTCCCATGTGCCCCTAGTGTGCATTACCTAATGTTGCGTGCACTTTTGCGCCCTTACCACCTTACTCACTTGTCTTCTTCTTTTGTCTCCCACCTCCGAGGATCTGGCTTTGGGGCAGAGAGAGAGGAGAGAGAGGTGCTGGCTCCGCAGTTGTGGGCCTGCACTTTCGCTGCTTGCTGCCGGGATCGATACACCATATGGACCGCAATTTTGGTGGCCACCCACAATGGACCGCAGTTCTTTTGCGGGCAAGCACCACCCGTTGATGGACCTCTGGGTCAACGTGGCACCTATGCCATCCAGGTGAACCACTAATAGTTGGCCCCCTGACACCACAATACAGAAATGGACGCGGTTGGCGCCTTTCTTTATTTTTGAAGGAAGCCAGAACACCAAGTGGGCTCCAAGGCAAGACCAGCGGCAGAACATCGGCCGGCTGCGACACCACCGGTGACGTTGAACATTTTATTGGTGCACCGGATGGTGCTGACTGTATGGATGGGGTGGTGCTTTTGGTGCTTGGATGGGGTGCTCTGCACATTATTAAAGGCCGTAGGGCCACAGAGCACTCGTGGGTTGGTGTATCGATGCTGGCATGCGTGCTCTCTCTATGCATAACATCTGCATGTGTTCCTCCAAAAACAGGTCCTGGATCGTAGTGTAAATATCAGTGTAATCTTGTGTAAATAATGCTCCCTACCGGCTGTATGTTTAGTTTGAGAATTCTTTCCGCGATTCGGTTATCCTGTGGGTGTGTTTCGGTGAGGAGAAGGGTGCAACGTCGCAGGGGGACATATTTACTCATTTGTGAACATCTGTAAAACTGTCGCACTCAGGGTAGAGTTAAAAGTAGAGGGAACTACATCTGAGTGCCACACTAACGTAGGTAAAGATTTATCGGGTCGGGACGCCCCGAGGTAGAGAAGGGTGCAATGTTGCGGATATGGGATTTGGCCTCCATCCATATCCGCTTGTAAATATTCCCCTATTTCCCCAATACTCCCCGACTATCCCCAATCCCCCATTCCCTAGTCCCATTGTCTGTAAACAACACTCTGTAGCCCCGACCTCCCCCTTTTTCCCCCATTAAATGTCGTGCCCAGGTTCACCGCATCTCACGTAGACAACTATAGGACATCTTGCTAGTTATTCTTAGTCTATGTCAGTTAAGGACTCGTTTCCATTAATTCTGACTCTTCGTTGCACCAGAATGTGATTGTATGGCACCAGTAGTAAGTTTAGGACCTCCCAATACCTCCCCACAATCTCATCTCCGCATCCTCCCATCTTCCTCATGAAACAACAACAACTACAACAACAGCGGGGGCGGCGCGGCGGCGGCGCGGGGAGTGTGCGTCCTCACTCCGGCTTGGTTAGCCGCCATTGCCCATGTGCTCCGACGGGGTTACCACACAGGGGCTGACTGTCAGCCCCTCGTCAAGGGCGGAGCCCGGTAACCCCCCCGCACCCAATAAGAAGCGGCGGACCGATTCCATCTGGGGCGGAGCTAACGAGCCGAGGGCGTGTCACTCCCCGCTGGATATACGCAGCCACTTACCGGAGGTGACGTCAGATGCGCCCCCAGCTTGGAGAGAGAAGTCGCCACCTCCGAGCGCTGAATACCTCCCCGCATCTCTGGACTGGACCGAGCTGTATCCTGTCCCTGAGCCAAGGTGCACCTTGAGCCATCGACTACCTGCCCCTCCTTGCCATCAATCCCTGTGTGAGTCAGTCTTGTCCCGTTTATCTGTGGTCTGTCGGGGCTAAGATAGGACCGTGTTTAAGTGCCCACCTTTCTGTGCTGTACCTCTTGTTAGTGTAATCTAAACGTTCTGCATATCCCATATTATAACCTCCTCCGGAGGTCTTGAGAACTGTACCCCTGGTGTCGTGTCATTTAACCTAGCCGTTGTGTCCTTTTCCTTCATTGATTTAGCATAGCGCGATTCGGCCAACGTTCGAGTGTAATCGGGTAAACTGTGCAGACGCGGTCATACCAAACCGCTCGGTAAACTAACATCCAAAACCGCGTCTGTAACAATATATATATATATATATATATATATATATATATATATATATATATATATATATATATATATAGTTTTTTTTGTTTTGTTTTTATCTAGAGGTACAGTGTTTAAAACAAGTAATACAATCATCATAGCACATTACATTTTGTCGCAGTTAAACACATCCTTAACTCGATGGTATTCACAGCATACTTACCCCGCACAGTCTTTAAAAGGACTTGGTGGGTACCAACTTTTTTTTTTTTTCTTGATCCAATATGGCTACCAGACCACGTGACCTATGGCATCATAAGTTTACATTCTCCAATGTAATTGTTGCGCGGATTACACTCAATAAATTTCAAACTGATGGGACTAAGCGTTGCACTTGTCGAATTATGACATCATAATGAAGGCACTAATGACATCATCGTTAATGCTTATTCCCAATGTGGAGTTCTTTTCATGGAATGGTTTCATGGAATGGTTCCAATTTTTCCATGAAATGATTTCGAAGATATAGAGGTCCAAAGTTTTTCAGATTTTCCAAGATGGTGCCTGTATCATGTGACCTATGACATCATAATTCTCACAAATTCTACATGAGTAGATGCATACTATGGTGAAAGTTCCATGTCAACCAGACCAATGGTTGCCGAGAAAATGAATATTAAAATGCAGACACGTATGTACGCGCCTGATCATCACTATCGGAATCCGTATCGGAATCATGTATCGTATTTCCTCAGTGCTCAGATACCACCATCTCGCGACACCTCGTTGATGACTTCTCCACTCCGGATTCGCCGTGAGGCCAGTGCAACAGCTCAGATTGCAACAGAGATTTCTGCAGGCCAGTGCAAGAGATTTCTCCATTCCAGATTTACTGCCCGATCAGGGCGAGGGTAGCACTGTATCGCTCCGGGCCTACCTACCCTTTGCCTTCCGAGCCCTCAAATAATTTGAGCAGTCTGTCTGAGACACAAAGGCTTGCCCCTTCCTCCCTGTAACCTCTCCACTGCACACCCACATCTCTCCCATTCCATCAAGCAATATTGGCCCTACATTTTGGTGAGTACCCCTGTAACTGGTTATTTAATTGTCCATTTGGTATTTCATTTATGTTCTTTTTTTATTTGTTTAATATTTATCTCTATGTGGTTAAGTGAGGTTATAGTAATGTTAGGGTGACCCTCGGCCACATAGCTATTTGGGCGGTGTATAAGCTAACAGATCGCTGTCCATCGATCTTGCCAAGGCCGAAACACCTATCGGCTCAAAATTCTTTTAACTGTTGACTTGGTAGTTTTTACAATGAAGGAAACATAAACAATGTTGTTAAAAGTTTATTTTGTGATTAATTTGTGATTGGAGTTATGTTGTTTGGAATGAAAAAGGAGATATCGAGTTCAAGTAAATGACGACATGCCATGATGGTTTCTCCCTTCAAAACGTGAACTTTTTGGATGGCCATATGCAGATTCGCCACGGACCCACGATCGACGTTTCTATACGTGAACGTACCCGTTTGTTTGCGAACGGGTACGTTTTTAATGGAAGTCCTTCACGAACTTGCTGTCCATGTCTGACGTGCGACTGAGGGTGCTACAGGAATGTGGAATGTATTGGTTTCATGCTTTAGCATTCGCCGTATCTGCATCGTCTGTTTGCTTCTGGCCTCCCACCCATGCGTAGCACGGGTATCTCACTAGTAATGAGTAATTTGTGAAGCAGTTGGAGATTTTGGGATGCAGGTTTGACACAAGCAATACTCCAATCATCAGTATCGGAGTATTGTTACGGATTCGTCACTTCCGTTGTGGTGGTTTGCATCCACTGTAAATATTTCTGATTCCATGTACTATTATTGTTTTCAAAAGGTTTATTGTCCATGAACTGTTTTCAAAAGGTAAAAAAGTTAATGTTGAAAGAAACAGGAAACCGGATCGGGAACCGGACGACGAAGAGGATGAAGAGAAAAGAGGGCGGAGCGAGTGAGTCGGACAAGAAGGAGCCGAGCTACTTGCGGTTTGGAGCGAACGTTGGCGAGCAAGAGTCACTAGCGAACTCTCGGGCTTCCCGGGAAAGGGGTCCCTGCGACAGAGTTGTCATCGCTGTGACCGATCAACCTGCGTGTCAGGTTTTTGGCGGTGGATTCCGAGGAGAATTATCGCCGGGCCGTTACGTCTCAGGAACGGGTCGTCGGCCATTTTGATCCACACGCGTCGAGCAAGGTCTTTGCTTCGTCAGCCGTTTTCACTGCTTTCAGACGTATCTGGCGTGTGTGTGTGCACCGTGGCTTGAAGATTAATTTGCGGTTCGCCAACTGTGAGCCGTGAAAGTCCATACCCGAGGGTGGGATTTCCCAGTCGCCTTGAGGGCGCCTTTGTGCAGCTTTGGGGCTGTGTGACTGTACTTGCCATCCGCACGGGATTCTGGTCTCGATTGGACATCGTTCTGGCGATCGCTGGAGCGAATCAACTTTGGGCTTGAAGCCGGGAATATGAGACATTGGGGATGTTCTTGTTTCACTCACTTGGAGCACAGTGAGTTATATATTACAAAACTGATGGTACCATCATAGGACATATTGATTGTACTTTTGATTACTATTATTGTTGTACTGTTATTCTTGTGTGATCTTAATACAATATTTGTTTGTGAGTAACAATTGGGGTGGCTTCTCCATTGATCTTTGACATACAGAATAACACATTTTTCTGCCGTGACTCCTCTCGGGGCTCGGAGGTACACCGTGACCAGGGGGTCGGGGAGGAGCACGTAACAATATTAAGAAAGATATGACATGGGTAAGACACCAAAGCAAATGGCCATTACCAGTGCAAAATAAATTACTTTGACACCTCGTGAAGATGCAGCTGCATGGCAAAGTAAAACAATTGTACATAGTTTATTTTCCTGTTGGTGAGGCGTCCAATGTTACGGAAGGATTACAATTTATACCTGTTCAAATATTTACCAATCGCTTACAGCTCAATGATATTTCGACAAATTAAAGTGCAGGGAAAAGTCCACGTGTTACCAGGATACAGTGTTTGCATCAGCATTTGTGGTTGCACGATGACACATTGCAAAATATTCATTTGAGGCAAAAGCACACACCACCAAATTGCTTACCAAAAAGGAGCCAAACAATTAACCGTGTTAATGTCTGTATTAAAAATTTATGCGATGCAGTGCCAATTTCAGGAAAAGAATTGTTACAAAGAGTGGTTGAATGTAATTCACAAACAAACATGGAAAAGCCATAAAGAGCGGCCTTTGAAGTATAAAAAAAACTGACTTTCTGGGACCAGCTTTAACGGAAACATGTAAATACAAAGCTGACAAGTAAAGTAAAACATTATCCCACCCTCATGCCCCTCCAATAAACTCCCTCCTAACCCCCATCTCCCACCCACAAAGCAGACTGAACATTAATGATACAAATTCAAGGAAGCATTTTTGTTAGAATCGCGATATGGCCCACTAAAAAAAATAAAAATCTAAATGCTACGAAATGAATCCAACTAAAAAGCAATTGCATAAAGTTCAAATGTTGCAAACTTGCAGAAGGCAAAAGGACATCTTATTAAGCCAGCAAGGCAAATATGCATCTTTAAAAGTTTAACATAGCAAAATAATTATTTTAGTGGACAAATATGAATTAACGTTTAAATATTCCTCCTTTAAAAAAATTATTATTTTTTAACTTTTTCTTTTCCTTGCAAACCTGGGATGGAGTTTGAGGCACACATTTAGCACATCGGGCAACTCCTCTAGGAACGGAGAAGGCCTCTTACAAATGCCCGCTACAGCGCCACCCTCAAACTCGCAAAACATACGGCACCGTTCAACCAAATATGTGTCCTTTGTTTGCAGAGACGTTCTGCCAACAGCATTTTTTGCAAACTGTTATCATTTGATATCGATGGTTTTAATAACTTCTCTCGATTACACTTTAGTGTTAACTACGATTAAAATATTTAGTACAATACCGCCTTTGCGTGATATACGGTTTATGCACCCGAGATTATTGCCCATGAGCGAAACTGTCCATGTTCAATGGGGATCAGCCATTCACGTCCACTTAACATGAAAATAAAGAGTTTTTAAAGGAAGGGAGGAAAATGCAGGCATTTTCATTGGGGCAGTCGTTCAATTGTGGTAGTGTGTATAAAATAAAATGTTTGAAGGTTTTACCAATGTATACGAGCTGGCACAAAAGGCACTTTATATCTCAAAACTTAACAGCTTGACCACCTTCTGCATAGAACAATGCTTAACATGAAAATAATAAAACCACAGACATAAAAAGAGATTATTATTAAGGCACCGTTAAAATTAACTGGGTTATTTTTGGTGCTTCTGGAAGGTTTCGGGGATGTCCCTCATGTTTTTAGTCTCGCTTCCTCTTGTGCATCGTAACAATGTTGCCGATTTTATAAAAGAACCAATTCCAAACTGGGTGTTGATCATGGTGGCAGAAACCTCACGCCTTCCACTCCCTTGTGTCCCTCCAGCTTGGTTTCAAGTGTTGCTCTTGCTTAACTGCACCAATAACAAATAGTCCCTGGTGAGCAGAGGTCATCCGGGCATACACGTGACCTGAGCAGCTGCATCTCATCATGGCTTTGCCTCCCTCCATTCATAAACCTCACCGACCCAAAGTTGTGGCCAACACTACACTCGAAGAGTAACTTTTGACTCTTTGTTAGCTGGTTCTGTGCTGCCTGAGCAAGCTGTAAATGTCATCCACTTGACTGAGTCCCTCAAACAGTGGGAGAAGGTCCAAGAGCTCTGTGTCAGACATGTCATCGAACCAGGACACCACCGGGACCTGTAGAAAGAACAGTAAAAGTGTGAGTGAAGTACGGTTAGAATGTACAAAAATTGGAATTGCATAAGCTGTGGAAAGTTTTTTGGCCATTTTTGCTTGAATCATCATCCCAATGTTATTGAATTACCAGTCCTTTTTAACCCTTTGAGTACGGGATTTTTTTTTTTGATAAAAATACCCCCGGTACGGGATTAGTTTTGGCCATAGTAACTATAAACAATCTCCAGGCAGTAGTTCAGGGAGGCCCAAATGAAAAGGCAAAAATATCAGAAATTGAAGGATTTTTTATTTTAAACGATTTATGCAAACATCTGTTAAATCATATCACACGCAAATCATCAAAATCTAAACAATACATGGCGGCCATTTTGAAAAAAGATTGAATTAAAAGGGCCTCGTCCTCTAAAAAAAAAATCTCCCACTCTCTCTCTCTCTCTCTCTCTCTCTTCTCTCTTCTCTCTTCTCTCTTCTCTCTCTCTCTCTCCACTCAAACTCTTGGGTCTCACCATCAGTCATGATCTTTCTTGAGAAAAACACATTTCTAAGTTGGCCTCCAAAGTCAGTTGCCGATTGGACATTCTCTGTCGTACAAAGTCATTATTTGGCACACTTAAACTGCTATGCACTGCAAGGGCTTCATCCACAACTTGATGGAGTACTGCCCTCCCCTTTAGGCTGGTGCCCCTGCCTCACACCTTGCTCAGCTTAACAACGTGGAAACCAAAGGCTCCAAGATCATTGGAATCTCCCGCGATGAAGCAAGCAGTCCGCCAGCAATCCCTTTCTGGTGAAACTCCCAAAATACAGAATCACTGGTCACCTCCACTCATTAGTTTCTCTTTTTTCCTGCATGTGGAACCAACTTTCACATTCTCTTCAATCACATTCTTCCCTCCAAGTCTTCAAGACAGCTGTTCATCACAATATCAGATCATCCCCCATCCAAAACCATGATCTTTTCTACCCCTATCAACCCACCCACACCCTTCAAAACTACCTCTTTCCAAATTTCCAATTTTTCCTTCCCAAGTTTGCTTCTGTATCCATATTGTCCACCCCGTGCATCCTCCCCTCACACTCTTTCCTCACCACATCCCTTATTTGTCCAGGTATCGCTCTATTTTGTCCCTCAACCCTGTTGTTGGTGCCACACCCCCCACCCCCACCACCCCCTCTTTTTACTGTTCATTTTGTTCTGTTGCATCCTGGTTCATTCGGTGTTCTAGCTCTTCCACGAGCCTTAACTTCTATACAAAAAGACAACAACAACAGACCTGTTTCGTCTTACCAACTGAGCAGTTACCTTCATAACGGTGACAAAATATTAACATGCCATATGCTGCATAGTATGGTCCACAGTTCAACCTTTTGATGCAAACTGAATCCATGTCTACAAATCTGCCCTACTTTGACACAAGGAAGCAACTGTCATTTTTGTCAAAATTGAGTTGTCACTTGTTATAGGGTATTTGAGGTATGCTCTACACGTTCGTACACAAAATAAAGTAACACGACCCTCCATTTCTGAGATATTAACATGTCAAAAGGAAGCAAGTACAGAAATATTGTCATAAAACTTTGACAAAAGGAAGCAACTGAGCAGGTCTTAGTTAGCCAATCATATATCAGCATAGAAATGGCAGATTGAGGGAGTTAACCAATCAGAGAGCTCCTATTATCCAGCTTGGCTTTCTCATGGTTTTTGCTCTGTGTTGTGCTTGTGCAACTGGTTGTGAAACCGCCCGAAAATGCTGAAATTCTCTGATGTTTTCGCCCATTTGAGAGATATGTAAGTACCTGACTGTTCAATATGCTATTAGGCATTCAATTTTTAGATTCTTTTGAGTGAAACTCACGTTAACTAGTGTTTATTGTCTATTTACTAGACGTTTATATCCTGTCTTGTTTGTGCGCAGTTTTTGTGTAGTCCCATATACACTAATTTGTTTTTCCTTGTCATCTTCCACTAAAAATTAACTGAATGCATGACCAAATAAATTACATTTCTCCACATATCTGGTTGTTTATTCTTTTTCCAGTTGTGATACACGTTCTTCTGTAGCAGAAGTGTTTGAGTGAGTATTTAAACAAAAAAAAACAAAAAAAAAACAAGCCCAAAACAAACCAAAACAAAATAATAACAAATGGTCTGCTTTAGGATAGTATTGTGCATTGAAAGTATTCTGCCTTTTTATAGGGGGGACGGGGACGTTGATTACGTACATGTGCCTGCACATACCCTTCCCGCCCTGTCACTCCTTGATGTGTAAACAAATTTGGATTATTATTAATAAATACACACAAAACCAATAAATATATATCTAGCACAGTTTCATACCAGAGTGATCAGAAAATTTGAAAAGTTGCTTCCTTTTGTCAAAGTATTAGGCCTGGAACTATTACCATAACACTTTGACAAAACGAAGCAAGTGACATAATTCACACAAAAATATGAATTCATATCTCCAAACCATGGTTGCCTAAAAAGTCTTCTTTGAGTACAGTTTGAAAAACTTTATACCCAGGAAGTAAGAAACTCTGCCAAAGAGAGCAGAAAGAAAAACACATTTTCCTCATTTACAAGAAAACTCCTTTCAGGCAGTTGCTTCCTTTTGTCAAAGTTGGGCAGAAATCCCCTTATCCTCCAAGTTATAATTTATACAGTACTGTACTGTGCAAATGTTTGGGTTATTTTCACATTTATTGGCTCTCCTCTGGGCTCTGGGAAGCTATTCCCCATTAAAGCTTTGTGGGAAGTGGATGGGTGGTTCCTATACAGCCACCCGGCTGCTGGTTGCATCATTTTTCTGTGGGGGGAGAGGGGTTAAGGGGCAATCTTTGAACACGACTGTGTTTCAACCGGTTAAAAGACTATGAGGACCCAAAATACCCTAAGGACCCAGAAGACCCAATGGACCCCAAACACCCAAAATACCCTGTAGACTGTTAAAGACACAAAATACCATGAAGACCCAGAAGACCCCAAGGACTCTGAAGACCCAAAAGACCCAAACAACCCCAAGGACCCAAAAGACCCCAAGGACTCAGAAGACCCACAAGGACTCTGAAGATCCAAAATACCCCAAAGACCCAATGGACCCCAAACACCCAAAATACCCCGCAGACCCAAAAGACCCCGAAGACCCAAAATACCCTGAAGATTGTTAAAGACACAAAAGACCATGAAGACCCAGAAGACCCCAATGACCCAAAAGACTGAAAAGACCCTGAGGATCCAAAAGACCCAAACAACCCCAAGGACCCAAAAGACCCCAAGGACTCAGAAGACCCCCAAGGACTCTGAAGATCCAAAATACCCCAAAGACCCAAAATACCCTGAGGACTCCCAAAGATCCAAAAGACTGAAAAGACCCTGAAGACCAAATGGACCCCAAAGACCCTGAAGACCCCAAAGACCCAGAGAATCCAAAAGACTCAAACAATCCCAAGGACCCAAATGGCCCAGAGGACCCAAAATACCCCAAGGACCCAGAAGACCCCAAGGACTCCAAAGACCCAAAAGACCCTGAAGACTGTTAAAGACCCAAAATACTCCAAAAAACCCCAAAAGGCCCCAATATCCTAAAAGACCCAGAAGACCCCTAAAGACCCTGAAAACATATAAACACCCCAAAGGCACAAAATGCCCCAAATACCCTTAAATACCCCGAAGACCCAAAAGACCCTGAAGACTGTTAAACACCCAAAAGACCCCGAAGACCCAAAATACCCCAAAGACCCTTAAATACCCTGAAGACCCAAAATACCCCAAAGACCCTTGAAGACCCCAAGGACCCAAATGACCCAGAGGACTTTAAAGACTGACAAGTCCCTGAAAACCCAAAATACCCCAAAGACACCAAGACCCTTAAAAATCCAAAAGACCCTGAAGACCCAAAATTCCCTAAAGACCCTGAATACCCAAAATACCCCAAGACCCTTAAAGACCACAAAGACCCTGAAGACTCTGAAGACTGTTGAAGACCCAAACGACCACGAAGACCCCAAAAAAACCCAAAGACTGAAAAGTTCGAAAAGACCCCGAAGGCCCAAAATACCCCGTAGGCCTTAAATACCTGAAAGACCCCAAAGACCCAAATAATCCAAAAGACTGAAAGACCCCGGAGCCCCTTAAAGACCCTGAGGACCCAGTGGACCCCAAATTACCCCTAAGACAAAATACCCCAAAGACCCTTAAATACCCCAAATATCCAGATTGAGGACCTAAAATACTCGAATGACTCAAAAGACACCGATGAACCAGAAGACACAAAAGACGCTGAAGACACTGAAGACCCCAAATGACCCCGAGGACACAAAAGACCCCAAGGACACAAAAGACCCCAAGGACTCCGAAGACCCAAAAGAAGAGTAATTATGCCTCTTACATTGGAATTGTAGACGGTGGCTTGCATACTGAGACTCAAGGTCTGTGTACAGAAGCGGTATTTTTTAATCACAATAAAGACAAGGCACAGGGAGGTGAAATTTGCTGCACTGCCACCGAAATTGTGCAATGTGCGCAGAGTAAAACGAGTGTTCATTTACGTCTGTAGGATGTCTAACAAATAAAGATGATATAAGCACCCCTGACACTAGGCCCAGACTTCGGCATGCTCACGTGGCTGTACCGTCAAAAACTGTTCCAACCCGTCATTTTTGACTGGCTTTATACTAGTATAATAATAAAACCTCTATAATAATACAAATATAACCTCTACAATAAATATATAAGAAAAATATAATAATAAAAATACAACCTCTACAATAATAAAAATATAATAAAACGTCTACAATAATAAAAATATAAAAATAAAACCTCCATAATAATAAAAATATAACCTCTATAATAATAAAAATATAGTAATAAAACCTCTATAATAATAAAAATATAACCTCTATAATAATAAAAATATAATAATAAAACCTCGATTAATAATAAAAATATAACCTCTACAATAATAAAAATATAATAATAAAAATATAATAATAAAACCTTTATAATAATCAAAATATAACCTCCAATAATAAAAAATATAATAATAAAACCTCTATAATAATAAAAATATAACCTCTATAATAATAAAAATATAATAATAAAACCTCTATAATAATAAAAATATAACCTCTACAATAATAAAAATATAATAATAAAAATATAATAATAAAACCTCTCTAATAATAAAAATCTAACCTCTATAATAATAAAAATATAATAATAAAACCTCCATAACAATAAAAATATAATAATAAAACCTCCATAATAATAAATATATAAACTTCACAATAATAATAAAACCTCTATAATAATAAAAATATAACCTCTACAATAATAAAAATAGAATAATAAAAATATAACAATAAAACCTCTACAATAATAAAAATATAATAATAAAAATATAACAATAAAACCTCTACAATAATAAAAATATAACCTCGACAATAATAAAAATATAATAAAAATATAACAATAAAACCTCTACAATAATAAAAATATAACCTCCACAGTAATAAAAATATAATAATAAAACGTCTACCGGTACAATAATAAAAAATATAATAAAACCTCTATAATAATAAAAATATAACCTCTATAATAATAGGCTGTGTGTGTCCTCCAGTACTCCAGAACCATGAAACCGCACGGCCCCAAACTGTGCATGCATACTTATTGACCGCCAAGAGATTGCATGAATGAAAACTGGGTGTGTTTTGAAGATCATTTACGCAAACAGGCGTACCTTTTGGGGGGCGAGGAGGGGGTGGGGGGGGAGGGTCTTATTCTGCCATTTTGTCTGCTCAACTTAAGTATGCCATGCCTCAGAACAGGTCGGTTTCTGTACAATAAAGCTTTTTACTTCATATTTTATGTCTACATTTATCTTGATAAATAATGATGCTTTGCATCAATCGAGGGAATCTTTTTATAAACTAATTGTGACACTGGTGACAAAAGCACTTCAGAACGGTGAATATGCACACTCCATTCAGAAATGATCCACACGCTACAAAATGTAACACCTTTCGCGACTCAGACTGCGCTGCCACCGAAATTGTGTAAATACCCATGCATGGGCTGCCTCATATGCGCTAATTGCAATAATTTCATATGGCTGCCATGCAGAGGCATAAACACCTCCAAGGAAACTTCTCATGACCGAGAGTGATACTGGACAGAAGCATAATAGTATAGGCCGAGGTTGAAGGGGGAATGCCACTTGGGATTTGATGCTCAATACAATATACAAAGATGTTTCATTTTAGATACTTGATTATTGTATATAAATCATATTATTGATTTAGTTGTAAATGATAAACTAGTATTTCTGGTAAAGGCTAGTGTCGATCTGTGAAGATGCACAGGCAAATCTATAGATTGAAATCACCTGGACATGGATTGAGGTATGCTAACCGTTGTGGGCTTCTTCTTGCTTCATAATGCCTAGTTTTCCTCAGACTATATTCAATTTTCATGGCCATTGAAATTAACCAAGCAGATGTGTGCTTTTACATTATGGATGCAGGTGTCAAAAATCAAACTATGGAAGGTGGGGCAAAAGGGTTTCAGCTTGATGGGGTGGTTGGGGGAGAGGGAGCATACACACCGCATTGTCAGGGTGGAAGACGAAGGAGGCTGGAGAGTTATCAATGATGACTATTCGGTTGAGGTCACGACCCAGCCGGCTCAGGTCTTTTACGTAGTTGCCATTGTGAAAAACGCAAGATTCCCGAAATAGACGTGCTTGAAACACACTCCACTTGTCCAAGAGGTCTGCTACAGGGTCAGCATACTGCACATAGCAAGACAAACACAAGGTATTACAACAACAAAAAGACCAAGACACACACCACCGGTCAAAAGTTTTGGAACACCTCAATTTTTCCAGTTTTTATTGAAATTTAAGCAATTCAAGTCCAGTGAATAACCTGAAATGGTACAAAGGTAAGCAGTAAACTGTTCGAGGTTTAAAAAAAGTTTAGGTTTCGCAAAAACGGAAAAATAATGTAAATCGCACAGTTATATTGTAAAAAAAAGGCCTTCTTCAGTAAACAATTAATGGGTTAACAACACAGCTGTTCTGCAGCAACGTAAGTAAATTAAGCCTTGAAAGTTGATGCAAACAATTCCTACAGGTGTCCCAACCTCTACTGATTACTTGATTACAAACCCCCTGTCTGTATAAAAGCAGTATTGGAACAGACTGTTATTACACCCTCTGAAGCATTATTTGGACAATATTGCACTGCAGGAAGTAGTATATTGCTATCATAATGGCGAGAAAAAGGCAATTGACAAAGGAAGACAGACAGACCATTATAACCCTTAAAAGTCTTTCCTTTAGAGAAATTGGAAAGAAAGCCAAGGTGTCAGTGAGTACAGTTTCATACACCATCAAAAGGCACTTGGAAACTGGAGGAAACTCTGACAGGAAGAGGTCTGGCAGACCCAAAGCCACAACAGAATCAGAAGACAAGTTTCTGAGAGTCAACAGCTTGCGTGATAGGCGGCTCACAGCACAACAGCTTCAAGCACAGCTTGAAGTAAGTCAAAGTAAGCAAGTCTCAGTTTCAACTGTGAAGAGAAGACTTCGAGCTGCAGGTTTGACAGGTCGAGTGGCAGTAAGAAAGCCATTGCTAAGATGGCAAAATAAGCAAAAGAGGCTTGCCTGGGCCATGAAGCATCGCCAGTGGACTACTGAAGACTGGACAAAGGTCTTATGGACCGATGAATCAAAATTTGAAATTTTTGGTTCATCATGCAGGGTTTTTGTACGCCGTCGAGTAGGCGAAAGGATGGTTCCTCAGTGTGTGACACCAACTGTCAAGCATGGAGGAGGAAGCGTGATGGTCTGGGGCTCTTTTGCTGGATCCAGAGTCGGCGACTTGCACAGAGTGACTGGCACCCTGAACCAAAAGGGCGACCACAGCATTTTTCAGCGCCATACAATACCCTCTGGTATACGCCTAGTTGGTCAGGGGTTCATCCTCCAGCAAGATAATGACCCTGAGCACACCTCCAGGCTATGTCAAAACTACCTTCAAGGAAAAGAACAAGACGGTAGGCTTCAAATCATGGAATGGCTAGCACAGTCTCCAGACTTAAACCCCATCGAGCTGATTTGGGATGAACTGGACAGAAGGGTGAAAGCAAGGCAACCTACAAGTGCAACACATTTGTGGGAACTTCTGCAACAGTGCTGGGAAGAACTTCCCGAACAATATTTGACTTCCATTGTAGAAAGAATGCCACGAGTGTGTTCGGCGGTTATATCTGCAAAAGGTGGCTACTTTGCTGAGTCTAAAATTTAAATTAAATTTGGTTCAACAAAATGATTCTATGATTTCTTTTTTTATCTCCAATTGTTTATTTGTTCTATAAAAAGTTGTTGTATGCAGATGATCTGGTGTTGATTGCGGAAAGTATGGATGGACTGAAGGAAAAGATGAACACATGGAAGGAATGTATGGAGACAAAAGGTCTGAAGGTGAATATCGGAAAGACAAAGGTGATGGCAAGTGGTAAAGCATGTGGTGAGGTGGAAAGAACTGGGAAGTGGCCCTGTGCTGTGTGTAGGAAGGGTGTCGGAGTGAACTCCATTCAATGTACAATGTGCGCTGAGTGGGTTCATCAAAAATGTAGTGGTCTGAGAGGGTCATTAACCAGTGTGGCAGCTACATTCAAATGTAAGGTGTGCACAGAGGGAGCTGCAGATGGAGGAAATGTTGAGTTGGATCTTGGAGACGGCGTGAAGCTGGAAGGTGTGAAAACATTTTGCTACCTCGGAGACATGCTGAATGGAGAAGGTGGATCAGACTCGGCAACGGTTGCTCGAGTGAGATGTGCATGGAAGAAGTTTCGGGAACTGAGTGGCGTGCTGATGATGAGGGGAGTGTCGTTGAAGCTGAAGGGAAAGGTGTATGCTGCATGTGTGAGAAGTGTTATGATTTATGGGAGCGAGACATGGGTAATGAACGTAGAGCAGCAACGAAGGTTGGAAAGGGTGGAAATGCGAATGGTTCGACGGATGTGCGGAGTATCGTTGAGAGAGAGGAAGACAAATGATGAATTGCGAAAGATGATGGGAATAGAGCCTGTGATTGATGCTGTGAAGAGGAACAGGTTGAGATGGTTTGGTCATGTGTTGAGGAAGGATGAAAGTGACTGGTTGAGAAGAGTGATGGAAATGAATGTAGAAGGAAGCAGAGGACGGGGAAGACCGAGAAAGACTTGGCTAAAGATGGTGGAAGAAGAAATGCGGGCAAGGGGGTTAACAAGGAGAGATGCAGAAAATAGGGCAAAATGGAGAAGATTGTCATGGGGACCGCAAGGCTAACCTCCGCTCTAGCAGGGAAAATGGCCTTTAAAATGCATGTTGTTGTTGTTGTTGTTTATTTGTTCTATGCTTAATTTCAGAGTACATTGAGACATTAAACTGCGTAAATTTCAATAAAACTGGAAAAATTGAGGTTTTCTAGAACTATTGACCTGTGGAAATTTTATAGATAGGTATATTACGGTGCGAGAATATGGCCACATCATGGCAGCTGTGACCGTAGATCATGAGTGCTGAGATGTCAGAGGACACATCTTGTTTGGATCTTGGACATGTCAAAATCGTTGTAGCTGATGGTGAAAATGCTGCCTCAGAAGATTCCAAGTTTTGTGGATATTTTTTCGACCTTAACATGGCAATCTTCCATGGGAAACAGTTTATGGATCAGTCACATCTGCCGGCTGTCCTTACCAGTGGTCATCTCCAAGGAGTCTTGTACATGCTCTTAGACACCCATCTAAATGGCTGCTGAAAAATATGATGATGCCCTTTCCCCATAAATAGCCACCATGCATTCATGGATAATTTTTCTGAAGCTCGCATCTTCTCGGCAGACATGACATGTCTCATGCGACCTCATGCGACCTCTAAAGACATGCGACCTCTATGCTCAACTTTATTCGGATCCGTAGTTATATAATGCATGAAACCTTTGAATTACACTGAATACCTCATTTGAATATTTCGTTCATCTCATTTAAAGGCTTGAGTGCTAACGATAACCCATTCTCAAACTTTTTAACGCCCCTCATATCAAGACTGCAATTTAGTCACAGCCTTGGTAACAAATAATAAAAAGTCACATGAACGTGCATATATACACTTAGGAGCGGATGCTCAAAGCCTGTAATGAAAGATATTGCAGGGAAAAAGCAATAATTTGGAAAAAATGTTGTGAGATAGTTGGCATAAACAAACAGAATGACAGTAGAAACAGCTCATGGGATTTTTAGCTTTGTTTATATTTTCCTTTTGTTATTTTTGTCCATTTCTAAAACCAGTCTTTGTTTGAGTTATTTTCCACAGGTTTGAGGACCCCGGCGGGATCGACAGGTAAGACCCTTCATCCCTCCCCTTCCCTTTCTTCCCCCCGCGTATATCAAGTCCGTATTTGATCAGGGGCTCGGAGTTAAAGCTTGCTCGGCTATTCGTTCCTGGGAAAGATTTTAATCGCCAGGAACACGACATTTGGTGTCAGGGCTGTAGGATTCGAACCTAGCAGACACTCGGTGTCCGAAGGTTGCGAGTTCGACACTGGCTGAGGGCAAATTGCGCCCAGCATGCGGATTTAAAATTGTTCATAGTACCGGAGTGTCCAAATTTTGTAGTAATTGTGGTGCGAGTAAATTTTAATTTTCTTTTCTGAGGTAAAATAAATACATGCACGGGAGAACTACTTCCTCACAGCGGATGGAGGAGGTGAGTGACATCGAAGAATGGGTTGGGGATACTGAAGGCTCCAGAAGTGAGCCGGATATAGGGGAATTGGAGGTTACTGGTGGAACCTCCCTCGTCCCGAGTATTAGCCCACCCTCCTCCCTTATGGGGGAGATGGGACCAATGGGAACGGCCGCGATACCGACCAGGCCTGGATGCAAAGGTTAATGAAATGATTGGCTGAACAATTAGGGGGTCAAATTGATGGATTGAAGGGAGAGATGAATGGAATGAATAACAAATTGGATGCCTGTCATGAACAATGGATGGCTAAATTGGATACCTGTAGTGAAATGGCGAAAGGAACGACTAGACAAACGAAAACCCAATGTGAACAATTGTCTGTTTTCAAGTCTGTTGTGGGGACTGCCCGTTTAGGCATATAGTTATCGCACATTTTATTTGTACCGGCATTCCATTTAATAAATACTTTTGTTATTTTTGTACATTTCTAAAACAAGTCTTTGTTTGAGTTATTTTCCGCCGCTTTGAGGACCCCGGCGGAATCGACAGGTAAGACCCTTCATCCCTCCCCTTCCCTTTCTTCCCACGCGCATATCAAGTCCGCATTTTATCAGTGCCTCGGAGTTAAAGCTTGCTCGGCTATTCGTTCCTGGGAAAGATTTTAATTGCCAGGAACGCGGCAATATGTTTGCCAAAGAAAGATAATGGCTGATAGTGAGACACAGTTCACTGTACCAGTTCACTGTGTGTTGTTCCCTGTGTTGAGTACCAGTTCACTGGTAATTCCCTGCTTGTCGTTAAAGGCGGCAAAAAGGGTTGGCGTCAGGAAGGGCATCCGGCCGTAAAACATTGCTTCAAAAGGGGACCGAAAAACAACAACAACCACAGTTCCCGAAAAAGGCCAACCCCCGCTTGCGGGGAAAAATGGCCTCTAAAGGTGTTTTTTTTATTTTTTTTAGTGAGACACAGAAGTTTAAATGAC
The DNA here is from genome assembly GCF_964187855.1 of Myxine glutinosa. Taxonomy (NCBI): domain Eukaryota; kingdom Metazoa; phylum Chordata; class Myxini; order Myxiniformes; family Myxinidae; genus Myxine; species Myxine glutinosa. Next base: position 117,842,439 of record NC_136267.1, on the reverse strand, counting down.
CGAAATGCCTCATTTCAGAATCATTGGAATCTCCCGCGATGAAGCTAACTCCGAGGGCCTTTCACTTACTCACCGCAGGCAGGTTGGTGGTCTTTCTATCTTCTACCGACTCCTCTCCGGCCTTGCTCCCCCAACTCTCTCTGGGCTCTGTCCCACAAATATTCCTACAGGTCGCACAAGATCTGCCAGCAACCCTCTTATGGTTAAACTGCCAAAATCAAGACTCTCTGCTCACCTTCACTCCCTCATTCCTCTTTTCTTCCACCTCTGGAACAAACTCCCTCACTCTCTTCAATCCCACTCCTCCCTCCAGGTCTGTAAAACAGCTGTTCACCACCATCTCTTATCTTCCCCCATCCAAAACCTTGATCTTTTCTACCCCCGCTAATTCACCCCAGATCTACTTTTTTGAAATACCAACTTCTTTCCTGGAAGTCCTTGCAGTGTCCTTGTTTTATACTTCTCCCCCCGCCCCCCACTCCTCCCTTCCCATGCCTCCTCCCCCCAAGCCCTCTCCCTCCCACAGTTCACTCGATGTCCCTGCTCTCAAATGTTGTGTTTGTGTGGTTCCCCATCTCTCCCCATCTTGTCTACCGCTCCCCTTATTATATGTTTTATGTGTCTGTTTGATTTTTTTGTGTGATTAATGTTAGCTCTTTCACGAGCCTCGATCTTGTATACAAAAAAAAAAAAAAAAAAAGATTGTTAATAAAGTAGATGGGGGAGAGGGAGTGGCCAGGTGGTCCTTTCAGAGATAGTGAGAGTGTGAGATTTGTCAGGATTGAAAGACATATTCCAAGTATTTGACCATCTTGTGATTTTGTCAAGGTCGGAGGAGAGGGTAGAGGCTGCAGCCTTCCTTTCTGAAGGATGAACGATGTCACGGCAGAGGCTTAACTCATCAGCAAATAGATATAGGATTTTCCAGAGATTCAGAGTGATCACTTAGAGCCCTAAAGTGGTAGCATGCCTGCTAAATTCCTGTGGGGGTGGCAGTAAGTGTGTATATTTATTTAGCAAGCAGGACCACATCATCTGCATAGTCAAAGTCAGTGAATGCCTTGCCATTTACAAGGGGGACTCCACAATACTGACCGCCATTCTGCAATGTGCATTTCATTATGTAGAAAGTGGCTGGGAGGATGAGTGTCGGTTCCAGAACACCTTGCTGAATGCCTCCGATGAATTTAAGCAAGTCTCATAAGTTCCCTCCAACACGGTGTTTTTTGGTATTGGTCCTAGACAGCCCGAATGGGCATGATGATCTTTGGTGGTATACCCGAGGCTTCCCGTAAAAGCCATAGGCAGACGCAATTTAGAGAGTCGAAGGCCTTCTTGATATCTACATAGGCTGCAAAAGTGGGATGAGTGAACTCTCTTTGTTTTTCTCCAATCTGACGCAGGGAGAACATTTGTTCGATTTATAATCGATGTCATGTGAAACCAGCCAGTTGTCTCCGCTTACGGTCTAACATGTCCGAAACTCTGTTTTGGAGTATCAGGGTAAATACTTTGGTTACAACCGACAGGATGGTAAAGCCTCTCTAGTTGCTGCATTGTGTTTAAGTTCCTTTATGTTTCCTGATGTAAAGAATGATACACTGTCGACACTGTTTTGGGATGATTTATTGGTTCCAGATGTCACAGAAATAATTATGTAGCGTAGTTTGCATTTTTCAATAGCTCAGGTGAGATTCCACATATATTCCTGGAATCTTCCCGTTATTGAGCCCTTCGGATGGCACATTTGATCACTGCATGAGTTGGAGGTTCGGTGTTGATGTTTTCATCGGGTGTACATGCTCTGGCAAGAGTCCGTTTGTATGGTGGGTTGAGGGGGATGAATAAGGCTGGAGCTGTATGTCTGCCACCTCTGGGGTAAAGGCGATGTCTCAATTGTGAGGTTTCCATTCTCGGACTCAATTGAATGGCAGGTGGAGTTCAGGTGCCACTCCTTAAGTTCCTTAATCATCCTAAACATCTACCGGGTATTTGCAGTGGTTGCCACTTCCTCGGATTCTTCTACTTGACCTTCAAGAAATGCTTCCTTGTTTCGACAGACACTCATCTACAGGATGATTTACCTTATGAAGGGAAGAAGAGGAGCAGAAGAATGATATGAAATGGTGGTGTCATCACCTACTTGAGATCCTGGAGGCAAAAGTGGGTAGGATAGAACAACCTCAAAAATGTGGTTCCACAGACTGGAGAAGCTAAATTTGGAATCTTCTCTGCCATTTTGTTGCTGTTGTCAATTCCTTTCTCAATCTCTTCTAACAGTTTTTCTTCTTGACACCACTGTTTATGGACTTTATTTTGATGTTGGTTTGTTTTATGCCTGCTTAAAATTCCACGTCTGATTTTTCAAATTGACAGTGAGTGGTACAGTAATGCTGTGCAAGATGTGCACACAACACAATGCCGTCAATTTCTTTATTTTCTTCATTCATTTGTTTTATTCTAAATGTACATCTTCCTTCCTTTGCTTTGTGTATTAATAGAACAATGAAGAATAACCAGAAAAGCATTGCGTATTGATGGATACCGATGTAGGAAATCTGACCTCATTACCTTTGCTAGGCTGGCAGTAAAAAGGATGCATTCAAAAAGCTCTCCCATTCGTTTTAGGAAATCATCCACATGTGGTCTCTTCAAAACATACACCTGCCACATGCAAAGGCACAAATGAGCAAATCCACAGCAAAGGACGTTCAATATTTTGATCCCTGTTGGAGGTTCAAAGTAGACCTTATGATGTAATATAATAGACAAAGTAAAATTTTCAGAATGTAAATAAATATCCAAAATCAGTACATACATCAAATAAATTGCACCAAATAATAAATACCAAAATAAAAAAGGAGCAGATATCGAAACAAATTAAACAAGAAAAGAAACATGTTCATCATGGTACAGTAAATAGGCAACACTGTTAAGCCACAAAATAAGAAGTCCAACTGAACCATGTTTAGCAGTTTGGTGGAGTCAAAAAGATAAATAATGAATGGAATTTGAGTTTCAAATCAGCAGGAATATACAGCATGCATTACATATAAAACAGGCAAAAACAAAGTCACCGAAAAAAAGGATAAATAACAGCACCAACAGCAAAAACAACTACGAGTGCACAGCACAGCTCTACTTGCAGCCACAATGCGACTGGGTTGGCACAGATGAACCGCCTTCCCATCCAAGTAATCGAGGACAGGCTGAAATGCATGGCACAACCTATCCTGGATTACTTGAATGGGACTGCGTTCATTTCCACAATCCTTTGAGGAAGTAGAATCTTGGGCAGCAAACCATACAAAGGCATTGATGGACATGATCCGCGACTACAATCAAATCAAATGTATGATATTACCGATTTTGTCTACTATCTAGACCCGTGGTTCCCAACCTGGGGGCCATTGCCCCCTGGGGGGCCATGGTGTATTTCTCGGGGGGGGCATGGGCCAATTTGCCGGAGGCAATGCAAGATGAATTCCTGGATCTCTACGAAACTATTCATTTGCCAAAGACACATTCGAAGAGAAGAGCTTGACGGAGTTTTGGGTGGGAATGGGTTGCTATCCTAATATCAGCCAGATAGCTATTCGGGTGCTTCTGCCATTCTCGTCTACCTATCTCTGCGAAGTGGGGTTTTCCACGCGGTTGAATATCAAATCGAAACAGCGTAATCGGCTCCACGTGGAAGATGACCTCCGCTGTGCCCTGACTGTGACTCAACCACGGATACCCCAATTGGTAGCTAAAATGCAATTTCAGCCATCCCACTGAGCTTTTAATTCACTTTTACGGCGCATGCACTGCGTCCCTAGTTTTGATTACCTGAGTTGTTGTCGAATTGAGTTTCTTTTTGTGAGATTATAACACACTGCGTTAAATACAGACACAACAGAGGTTTTTAGTTTTCACATATTCTTGACTTGGAACCTTTTCATACTGTTTTCTTGTGTGACAGTTCTATTTTATGCTGTCCATAGTGTTGCTACTGATAATATTAAAATCTCATATCAAACATGCATCATTCGAGCGACGTTGCTTTGTTTGCTTCTTCCAAAAACGATGTAGTTGGGAGCCAGTAAGGAACAGAAAAAAACCATGGAACTAAATGTTCATGTTGGCTACTTGGAATTCCTCATTTTCTGTGTAATAATGTACCAATTCTCATACAAACAAAATAGCCAATTAAAGCAAAAAACACCTCTCAGAATGCACGACAGAGCATCTAGAAATCAAAATTTTTCTGGGGGGCATGGCCCCAGACCCCCCCCCCCCCCTAGCCTGCTTACACGTGCTCCGCCGCTCGACCCTTGCGAAAGGGAGGGGGTTGCTGGGGATGTGTTCTGGGAGCCAAGGGGGCCATAACACAAAAAAGGTTGGGAACCCCTGACCTAGACCTTTGAGGGAAAGGGGGGGAGGGGGAGGGGGGCAAAAAGCATTGCATTTTACAAGGCAATGTCTTGGTGACTTCACTGAATTCTAATCCTAACAGCTTCATAATTCAACTACCCATTATCCCGATTCTGCATTTAGGCTTTGTGAATGATTTTCCAACACAAGGAATTATATTGTTATATTATATTATATTATATTATATTATATATATATATATATATATATATATATAACCAATATTAAGCAATGCTCAATGTATATTTTATTCTTGCACTTTGTATGTGTGGAGGAGAGTGGAGGGTAAATATCAATGATTGAAGGTACATAGTCTATAAGATTATCTCACCTGGTGTACTGTTCCATCTATCTCGACCGGGACAACAAAATCAGCATTGGTGATGGGCTGCAGCGCAAAAAGAAACAAACGGTGCATACATTTAAGTCTCATGAACAAAAGCAGCAATGCTTGTAAAAATACACTTTTGCTACTTTTCTCACAAGCAAAGCATGTCAAAAGTAGGGGATAAAATAGAAAAGACCAAGTTCCCTCATTGGACGTTTCTGGTTATCATCTGTATCACAAAGCTTCATTTCACTTTCAAACACAAAATCAAATCAGATCAGATCAACCAAAACAATTAATTTTTCCTCTTCATATGTACACTCATTTGGATAAACATCATTTTGACAAAGCTAAAATATAATAGAGCCAAATTCGTGGGTGTCCTTGTGTCGTCAGGTGGAAATCGTAACTATAAAAGGGATAATCCTCACTTTTGATGGGTAGCCCTTGCCCCAAATATGGCCATTGAGCATATATGTTTTTAATTAGAACCAGTAGGTTCTTACAAGTCAATTCAAAATGCCGAACAAGCACATGCACAGTTCTAGTTTTGATAGTTAATGGGTTCACAAAACGTTGAAAGGGTTAAGCTACCGGGTTGATCATGCTTTTTGGACGCAGAGTAAGTTGTTTGATGGAAGGTACACAATAACAACTACATATTCAGTTCCAATGCTAAAAAAAACCAAAAACAAAACCGGTCACCAATGAAGATTTTTACATTACTTTTTTGACATAGTCTACAAGATTCTCTTCGCAAGTCGATGCCCTCATTGCCTTCTGGACCAGTATTTTCAGAGCAACTATCACCCAAGACATGGCACATTTATGTACAGGGCAGACATTCTTTGTAACAAGAGCATGATCTCGTGTCACATATGTCCCATAAGAGTTGCATGTGATGAGCGCCATGATGGCTGACGGTTCAGCACCAATAGCCAGTGGTATTGGGATTTGCTATTGTTGTCTATCCAAACTGACCACATTTCACATCGAGCAGTGACATTTGTGAAAGACAGGCATGATGCCACTCATGTGCCTGCACAAGAGCCCACATGCTGACTAAAGGCATGAGGTCTTGGTGGAAGTTTCTCTCCTTTGGCCATTTTCTTGTTTAAGAGATGCCATCGAGCTGCTGGGAGTGTGCGAGTACCTCTGGCATAGATGAAGTCACAAACTTAGAAAGTGCTCATTCCACCGAGTTTGAAAGGTCTGTTACAAGTCCAAATTCTTTAAATCCACCAATGACAACCCTGTCATCCCCTGTGTCCAGTGGTATTAAAGATACCACCATGTCCTCTTTCCACGTCTAGCATATTTTACAGTGATATCACAACCCAGACGTCACAGTGACGATGGTACGCGATAGATATCTGCCTGAAAAGCATTGTCCAATGTTATTACCTTTTATGGCTTTGGTGTCCGGTGTGGCAAATGACTAAGAAACCTATATATGTCAGAGAGCTTCCATCCTATTAAGACACAATTTAAGCAATCACAGAAAACAGTTGAAAATATGTTATTCAAATAACTCATGGCAATTGTATACAGTGCCACATAATCCATCCTGAAATGCGACTCGCAATCATTTACTTTGAGTATCGGACCTTTAAACAGCATTTTGTTATTTCATATAAATTTCCCTATCCAGTCCACGATATAAACTTGTTTACTGGTACATTTTGAAATATCTGCCAGATGTAATGATCAGTGGCCAAGTATTGCATGCTCAGGAAAAGGCCCACATCATTTATCTTGTTGATTTTACAAGTGTGACAATGTTACCTTTTACAATAGTGTGCTGTTGTTTTAAGTAATAAACGTTTAGGCTGCGGACTCAAAAATATGGGTTTCAAAGACCGTTTTTTAAATGGGTACTTGGACCAAGACTTAATTACCTCCGCCACCAAAGGTGAATGATGAAGGTTATGTTTGCCAATGAAATATACCCAATGGAGTTTCCCTTTTAGTGTGGTGTGTTTTCATTTGAAGTAATAACTTATAAGCCACCGACTTCCAAAAATATGGATATCTGTTGATTTTTGGGCCCAATTTTCAATTGGACACCTGAAAACACTTAATTGGCAACAAAAACTAGACTTGATATGCAGTGCCCAATGATCCTCGCACATTTTCATCAACATTTGAGTACTTAACAGCTGATCATATAGCCGTTTACATATCTTACAAAAATGCGTCATAAATGGGCGCTGAAAAATCCCATCCTCACAAAAAACATCAGAGCTGGAAATAGTCAGGTTCACTATGTTTTTGCGTTCAAAATCATGGTAGATTAGCAAACCTATACATTTTTGGAAACGTTATTACATGGAAAATCTGAAAATCAATGTTTACATTTGCCAATTCCGACCAATTCGATTCGACCAATTCGACCAATCGACCAATTCCATTCGACCAATTCGACCATTCGACCAATCGCTTCGATCGACCATTCGACCATTCGACCAATTCGATCGATTCGATTCGATTCATCGAATTCGATTCGATCGACCATTCGACCAATTCGATTTGCCAATCAATTTGACCGACCTTTGCTTGTGTGGAACGGACTGTGAAAACGATGCGGACTATATTGTCGGATACGACACACAGGACAGTGATGACGAACTCTAAATGGCATATTCTGTAATCGTGTATGTTTGATGCCATTGACTGCCTGTGTATATTTTGTCATTGACTGCCTGTGTAGATGTGAAGTTATACTGACTGCATGTGTATATATGATTTTGCTGACTGCCTGTGTATGTTTGGTGATATGAATTATTGTGACACATTTTGATGTTATTAACTGCCTGTACAAAATGATAACATGTATTTGATTATGCAACTTATCGCGAATATAAAGACAGTATTTTGCAATTCAAAACCTTTGATTCGTGTCTTACCATTCCCCATAGCACTAATTTGATACTTTCATTGGATTCCTTGTCCCTGAAAATATAGGTTTAGTATATTTTTAAAAGTTTTTAGGGTAATTAGAGGCAGAAATAGAACAAAATATGTATTTTACAGTGGCCATTTTGAAAATCCAAAATGGCCGCCATACAGGTATCTCTCCAAATGTAAACATTGATTTTTAGTTTCCTTATGCTATAACCTTTCCAAAAATGTATAGGTTTGCTAATCTACCATGATTTTGAACGGAATATAATTTATTGACATAGTGAACCTGACTAAAACATAAAACTTCGGATTCTACGTGTTAAAGTGGTCCAAGAACTGTTTTCAGATCATTTTTAACATTCAGGAAACGCCATAAGGAACCCCACTAAATGTCATGGCACACAACAGGCACGTTTATAAAAGGAATTGAGGGATACTTAACATCTCAGATATGCTGATAAGAACACACGGCATCCGCTTTGGCACAAAAACATCCGACTTCAGGCGTAAGTGCAACGAAGAAGATAATGGTCAAAGGTATGATTAACTAGCTTAAAGTGGCTCGTTCGTTAGTTGTGTAGATTCTTACTTTGGGTGCAAGAAGTCCTTCAACAAGCTCAAACTTGGGTTTCTCTGTAAGCAAGTCGTGTTGAAGTGGAACTTTTTTCACTTGAAAAAGGAATACAATGATGCGCAAATCAAAACTTACCGGCAAGCTTTTTAGGACAATTGCTTTTTTTCCAAGGAAGTAGGACCGATCAATTGGTACCATGATCGTCCCCAAGCAGTCTCATTTTATAATCCTAACCTTGGCAAGGTTCATGTAACTGAAACTGCCATCTAGTGCGGCGACAGCAGAGGGCGTTGTGGCATAGAGACCATCATCCTTTGGAATGTACAACGGAATGCTAGTCTCCATAGAGGCTCGTGTTGGAATGTGTGGGTGAACAAGTTAACAAATTGATTTTTATCAACTAAAAATTAACAAGGGTATGTTTACTGTCGTGAGAATCATCTGTTTCGAGCATTAGTCCTTCATCAGAGCAAAATAAGGGCGGACACTCGAACCCTCAACCGCAACTAGTTTCCCACAGCAGCAAATATACTGTTATCAACTATTGGTTGAAAAATTACATTGGTTATCCTTCGGAAGAGACGACAAGATATCTAAAGTTTTCCATAAACCCATCCATCTGAAGAATAGCATTTTCCAAAGAATAGCCTTATGCTGGGATGACAACAAATGGGAGTCAGAGCTGGATCTAATTCTTCAGCAGGGATCAAACCCAAGACTAAGATATCTCACAAAGGGTAGCAAGCCACCAATCAAGCAACAACATCAGCCCAAAACAGCAACACAGCAATTATTTAATAGTGAGGAGAGTTGCAATTTATACTGTTGACAAATAATCTGCTTCCTAATTTACAATCCACTCCCTGCGGATGTCGACATCATTCTTCTGCACTCGCATTTACATTCCTCTTTGGAAGGCCTCCAATGCGGAATGTGCCGGTACTGCAAAACGTACCTGAACACGAGCACATTGTTTGTCATTACATCGAATCCATTTCCGATTGTTCCATTGCCAGCAAGTTAAATTTCGAGTTTGTAATTGCAAACGACCAATCCTGACTATACCAGTATACCACCATGGCAGTCAAGGTGCCATGCTGCAATTCAAACCTACTTTCATCTCTCAAAGTGTTTGCAATGTCCATGTCTTACAGCCTGATATAATATATATCACAAGTCAAATCCACATACCATAGCTAGTCCGAGTTTCTACTGCACTGGTTTAAATCTGAGCCAGCGAGAGGTAAACTGGCAGCCTATCAAGCATCCAGGGCCAAAAAGGTAAACTGGCAGCCCATCCCACTTCAACACAAGTGCACTGAAGTAATCTTTCAAGGTCATTGCACCTTTGCTGTTCTTGGAAATCTTAATGCATTCACTGATCTTTGTTCTTTGATCAATTTAATAGAATTCAAAATGGGAACCTGAACTTGAAACCCCTTTTATAATAAAAACTTATATGATGTTTTTATTGTTTACTTTGTATTGAAAATTGTATTGAAACAAGAAACCTTGTTTACTTCTTAGCAACTCGTCAATAACTTGCACTCATGTAAACACGACCTGGCATGAAACCGGTTTTAAACTGGTATAAGCTGCTCATTCAATGAGACAGTCGTGCCACGCGTTGTGCAATTTGTGCAATCCATGTGAACCAACTCGCAATGGCAATTTTTGCAATAAAAGTGATTCAATCATGGGGGAAGGGAGATGCTGGCGAAAGAACGGAGACAAAGTGGAAAGATTCTTCAGCACCGACTCCACGCAGGAGCATTTCGAAACAGGCTCCTCTCAAAATGTTTACTTTGTGCGATTGTCGTTTTTTGATGGGGAAGAGGAGGGGGTTACTCCTGTTTGTTGGACATTGCACGAGAAGTGTATTCAGTCTTGGGGAGAAATATTTCTTAAAACTACATCTGATTAAAAGTACGTCTCTTTGACAGCTTGTTCTGCTGTGCTCAGGGAGGGCCGGCTATTTACAGCGCCATGGCGCCAAAAAATATCAGCACCACACCCGGCCACACTTCCTTCCTGTCACATCCCAACCAAGGCAACTGAGCCCAAGCATTCCCTCCCAAAAATAACCCCCCCACCAGCCTAAAACGAGTGCAACATCTTTAACTAGAAGAGCACACCTCCACCAGGCTGAGCAGTTTACGGTTTGTATCCCACTGATAGGTCAGATCTGGATCCGACATGAACCAAAATCTAATCGGCTTGTTATTGTCACATAACCAACTCATCCACCAAGTTATGTCATAAGTCATCCACAACTTTTTGAAATATCATGCTACATATCGTTTTTAGCCCTATCACTCAATGGTGAAGAATTACATTAAAAAATTCACGGATCCAGATCTGATTCCACTTCTTCACCCAAATCTAATCATTTCGTCTGTGTCACCTACTCAACCTCTCCACCAATTTTCGTCCGAATCCGTCCACAACTTTTTGAGATATTTTGTTCACAGACAGACAGACAAGCAGACATGGATGAAAACATAACCTCCATCCTCCTTCGGTGGTGGAGGTAATAAGGCTGAACCATTCACAAAAGTCCAAAAATGTCAGCTAAGCATTTATAGAAGTTTTTGTTTTATTTTAAAATTATGAAAATGACCATAAAGGATAGGTAAAAATACTAATCATTGTGAAAAATAAACCAAAGTTCAGGAATGCACAACATTGCATGCAAGTGCTGCAAAACACCTCGTGAGGACTGTTTGCAAACCCTAACCATAAGGTCATGGACTCCATCCCAAACAAAGAACATTGGAAATCCAAAGGAGAGGGGGGACTGAAACCGGAAAAGAAAACGTGGGGTTGAAGCCAATAATTTTTGGAATCCATCACAATGCTGTTTGATACGATATCTGCTCCTTCCCCTTCCACCAGCCTGCCCCCTCCCTTTCCCCACAAAATAACGGACGACGGAAACTAATGTACCGATGCTCTTGTACCAAATAGTAATCCACAAACTGGAATCAACAACATTAAAACTTTGACTGATGAACTAAAACAAAAATGTTGTTTTGAATTGGGTAAAAAAAACAAATGGTGTGTAGGAATACACAGTTTGGAAGCAGGAATTGAAGGTATTGTTTGGGGCACATGAGTTAAAAGTCAAGTTAAGATGAGAACACATCTGCCTCCACCTTTGCCTGAAGCCGATGCAAACTTGCCTAACTGGATCGCCGAAGTACCGTGGGAGGGCATGGCTGTGGCACTGCTAAATATAAACGTCTCTCTCCCCTAACCAAGGAATCTTTACTGTTGCAATTATTACTAAAAATACAATGGAACTTCAAGATAAGCAGTATCACAAAATACTTTTTTTTTTTTAAACCAATATTACCAAACACAAATTTGCGGAGGCTGTTATATTTACCTGGCAGGTAATTTGTGGATCATAATGAAACTGAACATAAAAATCCAAATAACAATTCTACTTTAGACCCCAATAATAAATCCATACAAATAAGCAAGAGAACAAACAAGGTAGCTCACATTTCTTTTTAAAGTAGATAATTCTTTGGGAAACTGAACTCCTGCAATAGGATGGCAGAAGCAAACAACAACAACAACTGAATATGTTGTCAACATTTTTGTTGAAAAAAAAAAAAAACTGCAAATATTATATTCCAAAGAAAGTAGGTAGATGGAGCATGCTTCTACAAAAGAAGTTTAAAACTAGAACGCCACTCAGTAGAGCGCATACTCCCGCTGTGGGTGGCCTTGCTGAGCCCTATCTTCCAATGGTAAAAAAAATCCTTCAAAAAAAATTCCTGGATCCGGAATAATATCCTGAGCTTCACCCAAAACTAATCAATTCTTCCTTATCCCAAGGGCAATCATCCCACCAACTTTCATCCAAATCCGTTCAGAACTTTTCCAGATATCTTGTTCACAAACACACGAACACACACACACACACGGACACAATCGAATGCATTACTCCCTGGCGGGAGTAATAATAAATTTAGGAATCTGAAATTACAGCATCAAGAGAAAACAAAATCCAATATTTTGATCCAGCTACCTAGAATTCCGAACTGTTTCTGACGATCATCATTCCAGGAACAACCACCAATTTAGATTAGAAAAATGAAGTGAATACCCCAACGTTGAATATTTCATCAATATAAGAATGTGCACTCATTCGGTTCAGCACCTCGTATGGTGTTGGTCTGTATGGATTTGAAACAAACCACAAGAGCTTCAATGGAACAGCCAATGATCTCCTGCCTATAAATAGCAAAGCTACTCAGCAATGGTAAAATTACAAAGTATGTTTCAAACTCAGTGTGCAATGTACTACATTTCAATCTTAGGTTGTCTCTTGGCAAATATAAAAGGTGGAGGAAGCTTTACATGAAACCAGTTATGGAGACAACACTGCCCACAGACCACAAAACCTAGTCCACATGTAGAACCAACCTGTAGTAGCAGGCAGTAGCAAAAAAGCAAGCTCGCAGAATTTTCAAATTCATTCCACCGATGTCTGAGCAAAGGTTCAACCGACGATACATTTGTTTTGGTGGTGTCCAGGATAACAAAACATTCCACAAAGTTGGCAAAGGCTGTTGAGATGCTGCTACATTTATGCTTTCACAAGATCCTCCTACCCTCAGGGATTGCAAAAGATTTTCCAATTTCAAAAGAGAATTTTACACCATCCGTCGACGCTATCTATACGGCAATCAAGATTAGAATGGAGGAGAAAAAAAATCTGCTTCGCGTTCGTTTTTTGCATTTTTAAGTGAACAAACAAACGCACTTTTGCCTGGAGACAAGAAAAAGAAAGAAAAAGAAAAGCAACGAATCATCACTACATGCTGAAAAAGCAAACGCCCCACCCTGCGCCATCTTTCCTCGGGCACAGTGATATGCAGTGAAGACAAAACGCTCAACCCGCCAGGCCTCAGGCCCACAGCCTTTAAATATTGCACGACCAAAACCTGCGCAATGTAATGCCCAAAAGGCCACGACCGATGAGCAAACAGCACAGGCAACAAGGAATCACACGATATAGAAAGAAAAAGTAGGAAAAGCCAATTATATATATAAGCAATTGGGCAATCGTTTGCTAGCATTTGGCCTGGCAATTCTTGGTTGCGCAATCACGGAATAAGGTGCGTCCCCTAATGCCAGCTTGATACAGAAACCTTGGTGCTGCTTATTCCTTTCCAATATCACAAGTTTAATCGTGCTTAAGAGCCAAATGCCACATAACTAGATTTCACCTTCATATGGAGGTTTGTGACCGACTTGAACGGATAAATGTTTCACCATCATCTTACCTTGAAAGAGCTGTGCACCAATGTCTCATCCAGGTCGATGACCACACACAGCTTCTCCCTGTCCGTAAGCTTCACCTCCGGCAGCAAGAACCTGCCGAGCGGCTGTTAGGGAAGAAGAGCGATGAAAAGCGTATGAATTAAAGAGAGATAATTAAAATATGACCAGAGGGTGCCGGCACAATTTACCTGTCAAGTGGAAACCAACAAAACATTATAGGCTCGGCTTTGACAGATTTTTCATCCACAATGAACCTATTGCTCCTGCAAATAACTTAACTTGCAATCATAAAATGAAAAAGTGTCTTTACACTCCTTTCATCGCATACCATTACCAAATTGCAAGCTGGCAGGATTGTCTAAAGGTTTGCGCACTCGCGCCCCTAGTTATCTGGCCTGGGTTTGAATCTCGGCCCAGATATAAACTGTTATGGTAGTGTTTACCAGACAGGAAGATATATCAATGTGTGTCATCCGTCGGACGGACATTAAACTGGGTGTCTCGTCTATTATCATCAGTTGGTGGTTGTTAAAGAACCCCATGATGGCCTTTGCAAAGAGTCGGTGAGTTATCACCGGCACACTGAACAAATTACAAATCCCTGCCTGAACTGAAGGTAGCACATATTCTTGGACATCACTTGACAGCAGGTTACACTGCTTGCTATCTTAGAGTGTGTCCCTGAACAAATTTAGACAGCAGCCTCTGCACTAAAAACAAATTGATCAAGTGGCTCAAGTTTCCTGCGAATGCCTTTCTATGGACGAGAAGGGCAACCACCACCTCACCAAGTCGCAGAAGTGTGTCAGTAAAGGGAATAGTTAATTAAATAATATTAAGACTCTTATTACAAATACAAACTCTGGTCAATTCATAAACTCGTTATTGTGCTTACAGAAACAAATGCTTTCCAAGGACAAAATTACAACAGAATTCTGACTTCAGGCAATACATCAAAATCGTTTATGTTGAGTGCCACTCCAAGAACTTGCTCCATTGCAAAAAATGTACATTATAGGTTTCTATACCACAGAAACCATTTTGAAATTTTTTTTTTAATGGTTTCTGATCCTCTGAAAATATCACACAATTTTCAGTCTTATCCTGTAGTTATGAACTCTGATTAACAATAACATTCCCCAAAAAAGTATATTTACTATTGGAATGCGTGTCCTGACTGTACTTCTTTCCTTTGCCCTTTATTAAGCGATGGGGTACCTGATGTGAAATGATACCGATATAAACTATCTTGGAGGTTACAAAAAGCCCTTCCCAACCCACAATACAGGAAAGTCCGTCATGAAAAAAAGTTTATCAGCCGCATCAGTACCTGAATAGCTTGGAGAAGATAATGATGTGTGTGTGTGTGTGTGTGTGTGTGTGTGTGTGTGTGTGTGTGTGTGTGTGTGTGTGTGTGTGTGTGTGTGTGTGTGTGTGTGTGTGTAAGAGAGTGAGAGGGGAGAGAGAAAGAGAGTGAGAGAGAGAGAGAGAGAGATGTGACAATAGATCTACTTTAATTTTGATCGTTAATTCCCATATCTACTGTTATCGACAGACCCCGACAAGTCTTTGCATTGTTAAATGCGCTGTCTGGTTCAATTCAAAAGGCCCACTCATATGAGACAAACTTGATGTGATTGCAGAAACATTCAAGGCATTGTAAACAAAAACAAAAAAAACTAGTCGTACTGGACACAGTAATGGACAAAATATAGATCGACCAGATATTTTGAGTGTTTGTAAAGTATGCACTTTGTGCAATGTCATCAGAACTCCATTATTAGGCCATCTGATCTTAATTCCAGAAGAGATGAACTTGTAAAATGGGCCATGATGTCCGGATATCTGTCTGTCCATTAACTTTTTGCTATTTTTGCTACTCCTTCCTAATCACCTGACTGATTGTTCTGAAACGTGACATGAATACACAATCGTTTGTGGTTTGATTTTTTGATTTCGAATAATAGGGGCTCCCAGGTGGAGGTGGGAAGGGAGGGGTTACCCCCTGAAATTTCGGATCCATACTTATCCCTTATTTGCCAACCAATTACTCCTAAACCCGACACAGCCCTGCTGCTCAATGGTCCACATGATCACCACATTTTAGATGTCTTGATTTTGGATCGGGAGGGTTCCCCCCAAATCAGGGGAGGATTCTTTGAGGGTTCCCCCTCAAAGATACTTGGTGGTTGAATTCAGTGACCAGATATGCAAGTCCTCTTCAAATTTCAAGTCAATTGGATGAAAATTGAGGATTTTAGAAATTTGGCCTATGTTGACCTTTTGACCTATGTTCACCTAAAATATAATTTGTGGTTGAATTCAGTGACGAGATATGCAAGTCCTTTTCAAATTTCAAGCCAATTGGATGAAAATTGAGGATTTTAGAAATTTGGCCTATGTTGACCATTTGGCCTATGTTGACCTCAAGAATACTTGGTGGTTGAATTCAATGCAAGTCCTCTCCAAATTTCAAGTCAATTGGATGAAAATTGAGAATTTTAGAAATTTGGCCTATGTTGACCATTTGGCCTGTGTTGACCTCAAAATTACTTAGTGGTTGAATTCAGTGACCAATTATGCAAGTCCTCTTCAAATTTCAAGTCAATTGAAAGGATAGGCAATTGAATTGATAGGATAGGATAGGCAGCCGTGAGGATAATGGCGCGCTGGTTGTGTGAAGACTGCAGTACCTCAGAGATCGCGTTGAGGAGATTTTCCCGCCCGCCTCGATCACCCGATATTTCACATCTCCTCAGGACTCTGCGCTTCGGGCCCCTCCACCCATCCGAAGCGCAGCTTGACTCAGCTGTGAGACGAGGCATCCTTGAGGATAATGGCGCGCTGGTTGCCTGAAGACTGCAGTACCTCAGCGATCGCGTTGAGGCGATTTTCCCGCCCGCCTCGATCACCCGATATTTCACATCTCCTCAGGACTCTGCGCTTCGGGCCCCTCCACCCATCCGAAGCGCAGCTTGACTCAGCTGTGAGACGAGGCATCCTTGAGGATAATGGCGCGCTGGTTGCCTGAAGACTGCAGTACCTCAGAGATCGCGTTGAGGAGATTTTCCCGCCCGTCTCGATCACCCGATATTTCACATCTCCTCAGGACTCTGCGCTTCGGCCCCTCCATCCATCCGAAGCGCAGCTCGACTCGTTAACAGTTAAAATAAACTTCACGAACGGTTGACTTATTGTGCTTTCAATCGTTTCATGGCCAAATAATTGAGGTGATGAAGCTTGTCCCGAAACCTCGATATGTCAATGCGTTGGACATTTTGTCTCGGGAATGATATTATAACAATACAGGTGATGGACATGACACAAAGTCCCGTGTGGAATGCCGAATACAACAAGGTCCAGATGCGAGACGGACTTTGAACCGTTTAATATCCAGATTTAGTGAATTATCTCATGTTTACAAAAAGTATTCACACACTGGAAGACGTGAAGGTTTGAAAAATTCTGGATGCTTCCAACCAGGTGAAGTCCGATTGGGTGGATCAGTGACGTGGCTGATGTTGCTCTGAACAATCTAAATGGCGATCATCACGTGGTACGAGCAAAGGTAGCTCTATAATACATTAATGACACGGGCTCATGTTAGCAGCACAGACAGGCATGACGTCATTATATATGTTAACAGTTTCAAGTCATTTTCAAGATATGCAAGTCCTTTTCAAATTTCAAGTCAATTGGATGAAAATTGAGGATTTTAGAAATTTGGCCTATGTTGACCATTTGGCCTATGTTGACCTCAAGAATACTTGGTGGTTGAATTCAATGCAAGTCCTCTCCAAATTTCAAGTCAATTGGATGAAAATTGAGGATTTTAGAAATTTGGCCTATGTTGACCATTTGGCCTATGTTGACCTCAAAAATTCTTGGTGGTTGAATTCACTGACCAGATATGCAAGTCCTCTTCAAATTTCAAGTCAATTGGATGAAAATTGAGGATTTTAGAAATTTGGCCTATGTTGACCATTTGGCCTATGTTGACCTCAAAAATTCGCAGGTGGTTGAATTCACTGACCAGATATGCAAGTCCTCTTCAAATTTCAAGTCAATTGGATGAAAATTGAGGATTTTAGAAATTTGGCCTATGTTGACCTTTTGACCTATGTTCACCTAAAATATAATTTGTGGTTGAATTCAGTGACGAGATATGCAAGTACTTTTCAAATTTCAAGCCAATTGGATGAAAATTGAGGATTTTAGAAATTTGGCCTATGTTGACCATTTGGCCTATGTTGACCTCAAGAATACTTGGTGGTTGAATTCAATGCAAGTCCTCTCCAAATTTCAAGTCAATTGGATGAAAATTGAGGATTTTAGAAATTTGGCCTATGTTGACCATTTGGCCTATGTTGACCTCAAAAATTCTTGGTGGTTGAATTCAATGACCAGATATGCAAGTGGTCTTCAAATTTCAAGTCAATCGGATGAAAATTGAGGATTTTAGAAATTTAGCAAAGTTGGTGACCTTTGGCCTATGTTGACCTTTTGACCTATTGACCCCAAAAACAATAGGCTTCTGGCATTTGACCAACTCTACCACTTGGTGAAGTTTGGTGAAGATCGGTTGAAAATTGTGACCTGTAGGCCGGTGACAAACAAACAAACAAGCAAACAAACAAACAGAC
>NC_136267.1:117726776-117819276 GCF_964187855.1 Myxine glutinosa | reverse complement strand
TATCAAATGAACATAAAAGTTAGTCTGTGGATGTATTAGCAAAGCAGTGTATTTTGTTACTCTCGCAGATCCCGAGTTCGCATTAGCAAAAGCAATTCCCATCACAGTTATAATCCTAAATTTGACATGCACAGCTCTTGGAAGCCATTCTATATGCGTTACCCCCATTCTCATTGCTGTCCCACTTGTTCAAAAATCCATTCGCGTGCACGCAAGCTCGCAGGACATTGCAAAATGTATTCATGGGGTAGAGTCCAAGATTGACTGATATGAAAGAAAAGCATGTCGTTGCTACAAACACCACCACCACCACTCTTAATTGTTTATTTCATATCAAAATGTACCAACATCAAGACAAGGAGGTGAGATTTTGGTGAGTCAAAAGCAAGTACTTTTCCACCATTTAAATGTTTGAATGCTCTTTTAAAATAATATTCTTAAGGAAGCATTTCCCTCTTTCGTAGTAATTTCATGAAGAGGTACCAAAACAAGGTGCGATTGTGTATTCATTTTTGTAAATGCAGTATATATACGGTACACAATAACACCATCTGGTTCCTCGTTAATGTTATCTGATAGAAATACCAGAGTGGTATTAACCTTGTTCAAAAAGTCCAACAATGCAATTACTGATTCACAGAAGCTTTTAGGTAATCTGTCCTTTTGCTCAAGAACTCAGCACCACTCTCCCATCTTTTTCATCAAACCCACTTCCAAAGTCGAATGTGTGTACATTTATATCGTGTATATTGTTATGAAAATGACTTGGGGGTTAATTATGCATCAGTTATACCTTAATGAGTGTTAGCATAAGTGTTTGTAAACCCCAATTAGCATCAATCAGAATGGGATGTCAAGTTAACTTCCCTGTCATCGTCACCCTCATGCCTGTCTCTTCTCCCCATCTTCCATCTATGCAATTCTTAAATCAACCCCAGTCATTTAATCACACATGGGCATGGTGCTCTCTGCACGTGCTGTTTCAAACTTCTCGGACAAGTCCGGCAACATTAAGGATCAACATGTGCGAGTTCAAACCTCTCGGACATAGGTTTTACAAATAGTGGCTCAGCATGTGCAAGTTCAGTGCTGCGAGAGCGAATATGCGAAACCCACAAAGCAGGGGGAGGGAGGGGGAGCAGACAAGCTGACTATAAAAGGCAGTGATGCTCCCACCCAGGAACAGCCAGCCTGGTACAGCCATTAAAAGAGTCATGAACAGCAGTTAATCTGGGGTAGCCAGAGACAGCGCAAAACCAGACGCAACCTTAACATACACAAAGCACGGCACCCAGAGAGCGAGCTGCACAGCGATCAACACAGTACAGACAGCCCAGGATAACTATCTAGAAAGTCACAGATGACAGTCAGCTGCAGAGCCACACAGCCCAGAGCAGAGGAAAAGTGAAGAGCCTCGACAGAGCCGTGGAGACCCAAGAGAAACATTTGACCGGGAAAGGGGTCCGAAGCCATGCCTGCACTTGGGCATCTCCAAACTAGCCTGCGCCACACCTCCCGGTGCTTCACAGGAAAGACCGCACATACACGCTACACTTTGGTTAATTCTCCCATGCATCCTGTGTTCCCCACTGAGTCTGCCGGTACTAAGATGAGCGATAACAATAACACTGCACTGCTGCAGACCGTTAAGTGCCCTGTCAGTTGTCTCTGTATTATTACTACCATTTTTACTTCCCATGCCCCCATCCCCATTATTTGTTAAATCTGTCACTTTTAAAGCTATGTGCTGTGTATTTTGAGCCACAATCTCATCCTCCAGCAGAATGAAATTCCCACATTAAACCATATGTACGCTGCAAGAGCTGCGTGGCTAAATTGGTTAAAATATAACCACACCGCCCACGGATTCGCGGTGTATATGCCGACTGCCTCCGCTCAGCATCCTGGGAGTTCACCTCCAGTTGTCTCTTGTCACTATAGATACTAGGCATTTTAACCCGCTGCTGCTCTGAGGGATTTAGTCCAAACACAACATGTTGTACTTCACAAACATTCTGCTCTATTCACCCTATAACACACCTACCCTTCATGAAGGACATCATGAGATTCTTACCTCCAACAACTAATACTATCAAATAGGACACCCAGGTTAAAGTTAATCTTAGGGACAACATACAATGATGCATCATCATGCCTGTAAAACAGCAGGATAACAATTTATAGTTGGGCAGAGAGATGAACGTTGAACCCTGGTGAATGCGCATACCTCTAAGGCTGGGGTGGGGGGACCTCCGGCCTCCGGGCCGTATACGGCCCGCGAGACCGTTTGATCCGGCCCGCGAGGCAATTCATCTATCTATAATTCCAGTAATCTCTCCTTTTCAAGGTTTTCAATTCATCGGACAAAGTGTCAGTTTGTCTCGAAGAACTGTCTCAGATCGGATTACTGACATGGCACAAGATATTGAGAAAACACTGAAGGACACCGCAAGAGATTTCCAGTTTTTCTCTCTGGCCTGCGATGAGACAACGGACATAACAAACACCGCCCAACTAGCCATTTTTGTGCGGGGGATTACAGCTGAGTTTGATACGAGGGAGGAGTTGCTGTCTTTGCAAGCCATGCATGGCACCACCAAAGGTGAGGATTTGTTTGAGCAAGTTGTTTTGGCTATGAACAAATTCGAACTGCAGTTTGACAAGTTAAGTGGCCTGGCCACGGATGGAGCCCCAGCCATGGTTGGCGCGCAAAAGGGATTGACTGCATTGTTCAAAAAAGAAATGAGTCGTCTCAGTCTCGATCCAAGTGAGTTAGTTGTATGCCACTGTATCATACACCAAGAGAATCTGTGTGCACAGTCCCTGAAGCTCAACAATGTGATGACAACTGTCGTTTCCACCATAAACGTGATCAAAAGCAGAGGGCTGAACAGCCGCCAGTTCAAGGAGCTACTGAGTGAACTAGAGTCAGAGTACGGAGATCTGGTTTACCACTGTGAGGTGCGGTGGCTGAGTCGCGGAAATATGCTCACACGGTTTTACTCACTGAGAGAAGAAGTGAAACAGTTCATGGAGATGAAGGGGAAACCTGTCATGGAACTCAGTGATAGCAAGTGGCTGTGTGATTTGGGCTTCATGGTGGACATTACCAAGTACCTGTCAGAGCTGAACGTCAAGCTCCAAGGTCCCAACCAGCTTCTCAGCTCTCTGCAATCACATGTGAAATCATTTGAAGCTAAACTAAAGCTGTGGCAAGTGCAACTGGAAAGGGGAAACACTTTCCACTTTCCCACTCTGCAAGAACAAAAGCCTGCTGTGACATCTGAATATGCTGCTGAGTGTGCAAAACTCATCCAGGCATTTGGAGAGAGGTTCCAGGACATGAAAAGTAAACAAAGGGAACTGAACATATTTGCCACGCCGTTTAATGTGGAACCAGCTGATGTGCCTGACAACCTACAACACGAAATCATTGAGCTGCAAAGCAATGACGAGCTCAAAGCTAGGTACAACAACCTCCCTTTGCTCGAGTTCTACAAACTGTATGTACGTGCTGAGGATTTTCCCATTCTGAGGAGACATGCACTGAAGTTTGCATCACTGTTTGGGACGACCTACAGCTGTGAGCAGTTCTTTTCAAAACTGACTCTTGCAAAGACTCGGTTCCGCTCAAGACTGACTGACCCAAACCTGCAAAACCAGCTGCGAGTAGCATCATCATCACTACCACCTGACACCAAACGCCTCGCCAAAGAGAAACAGTTCCAGCCATCGCATTAGGTGAGTCCGATATATGTATTCAATAATTTAGCATGGCCCTCGAAGGATGTTCTAAAAATCGAAATGGCCCTTGACAGGAAAAAGGTTCCCCACCCCTGCTCTAAGGCTATCCTGCCAGCATATTTTATACAGTTTCACCCCGACATTCAAGGAGGATACGTTCCTGGAAAATGCTGTGAATGTTAGAACCGCGAATGTGGGGCCATTGGTTCAAAGGGAAAATGGGGGATTGGTTCCCGGCGGTTCCTGATTCACGGAAAATCCCGCAAATGTCAAGGAAAATCACACAAACGGCGAGGAAAATCCCATAAACATCGAGGAAAATCCACGAATATCAGGGCATTGTTTCAATGGGGGGAAAATGGGACAGCTATTTGCACCAATAGCTGCGGTGGAGTGTTTTCATTCTGTACAGTAACTCGCTGGGGATGACGTGTTACGCAGCTGGTGGGATATCCTGCGAAGCAATTTTCACAGTGTGAATGGTGGGATATCCCGTGAAGCAATCTTCACAGTGTGAATGGTGTGATATCCCACAGTGCTATGTTCACAGTGTGAATGGTGGGATATCCCGCGAAGCAATGTTCAGTGTGAATGGCGGGATATCCTGCGAAGCTATGTTCACAGTGTGAATGGTGGGATATCCCGTGAAGCAATCTTCACAGTGTGAATGGTGTGATATCCCACAGTGCTATGTTCACAGTGTGAATGGTGGGATATCCCGCGAAACAATGTTCAGTGTGAATGGCGGGATATCCCGCGAAGCTATGTTCACAGTTCGAATGGTGGGATATCCCGTGAAGCTATGTTCACAATGTGAATGATGGGATATCCCACGAAGCAAATGTTCACAGTGTGATTGGTGGGATATCCCATGAAGTTTGCTTATAGTGCGGCAGAAATACTTTTATGTGGCCATGAACAGCCGTGAAAATGCAAAGCACAGGGCTGCGAATGTAGAAACATGTTGGGCTCACGGCTCCTGGAAGATGTGTCTTTTGCACATGTCTAGTGGCTTTGTGTGTGGCTGGTGGAAGACATTTTTAGAACTGTGTGGACTTCGCAGCTCGTGGAAAAAAATTTTGCCTCCACAAAAAACCATGAATACACGGGACACAGGGCCGCGGAGGTAGAAGCAGGTCGCAATTTATCAACTGCGAATATGCGAAGCAACTGCAAAGCAAACGATAACCCGTGAATATTGGGACCACGAATGTCAGGGCGGAGTGTATACAAAAATACTCTGCAAAAGTTTCGGATGTTTTCACTATAGTGGTGCAATTCCCCATTAAGCATTTGTGGGAAGTTACAAGTACTGTATGCCATATAGGTAGATAATTACTAAAATTTCTGTGCAAGTCAATTTAATATCACAGATATACAAAATAAATCAGGAAATTGGAAATTTTAAAACTTTTGCCATAATAACAAGCATTTTGAGTATTGCGCTACAATACATGTCCCCTACCAGCAGTCTGTCGTCTGGAAAACTGTTGGGAAGATTACCAAGGGTTATTTGCCCACAGGTAAATACCAGATACTTACTTTTTCTTACTTCTTCCACATGCAAAATTTGCATTTATGTTTATATAAATTATACAATAGTAGTGTAATAATGTTGCTTCTGGGACACCTCCGTTTAACATGGGAAATCCCTATCTAATGTCATTTACCCCCTTGTCTTTTTCAAAAATCATAAACACCTCTATTTCTCCCACCCTCATCTTTATGAACCTTTTGTCTGTAGTACCTATCCTTAATGTTGTTCATTAGACCACTCAAACACTACAAATATTTGTTTTCTCTTATAGACCTATCATCCTTCTTCTACATATCATCTGGCAGATTAATCTTTGACCCATTCACTTCCATATTAATTCTTTCCCTCCCTCATTGACCCTAAACACCTATATTTCTCTCACCCTGTTCTTTACGAACCTTCTAACCTTTTGACATGCTATCCTTATTCATTAGACCACTTAAACACCTGTGATCCTTCTGACCTTATGGACCTTTTAACCTTTTACTCTTAATATCATCTGGTGAATATAACCCACTCAAACAACGACCCTACAAATATTTGTTTATGCGTGGGAAATAATTTAATTCTCTTGCCACTCTCTTCACCATCTAATATATTAACAAAAAAGATGATTGAGTTTGGTTCTTTATTAAGATATTTTAACTGAGCTAAGATAAAATGGTAAACCTCCCTCAATGTTCTTGTTTGAGCACCTCCAGTGCCACATACCATTTTTAAATTAAAGTATATATTTTCCTGACAACCATCAAAGTTTTCCGTCCACTC
The DNA here is from genome assembly GCF_964187855.1 of Myxine glutinosa. Classification (NCBI taxonomy): domain Eukaryota; kingdom Metazoa; phylum Chordata; class Myxini; order Myxiniformes; family Myxinidae; genus Myxine; species Myxine glutinosa. The sequence goes on along the minus strand of NC_136267.1, from coordinate 117,813,227 downwards.
AAAAATATTTCCATCTTTTTTACCCAATTCACCGGTATTTAAATTAATTCTCTTATTTGTTTTGTGAATTTTTTTACCAGTTGCCTTTTCAATTATACCTATTTGATATTTTTCACATTCATTATGTTTTCCATTTATATACCAAGGTTGATTACACCTCCACTCTTTAGTCTGGTTGATACTTGGTTCTATCATTTATATAATAGTAAAAAAGGCGGCGGTAGCCCGTTAAAATCCCCAACCCCCCCTTTTTAACTTATCACTTATATATATCTTATCACTTATGTATATCTTATCACTTATATATATCTTATCACTTATATATATCTTATCACTTATATATATCTTATCACTTATATACTTATATAACCATAAGGGAGACTATCAATTCCATTTTCTAAAATAAACCTCTTATCATCAAAAGCCCCCAATGCTTTCTTATTCACCTCTTCTGAATATAATTGATGTTTATAACTTCTTATTCCATTAATCTTTCTAAACTCTTCTTTCTTTGTTGTTAAACAGTTATAATAATCCTTAAAGTTTATTGTTTCTTTAATGACATTTTTCTTTACACCTTTTAATTTCTTATCAGTTTTTTCAACGTTATTCACAATGTATTTATAAGCATAAGCCTTAGACCTCAATCCCACAAATTCACTCATGACATTTCCTCCTAATTCATCCTTGAACTTTCCAATCACCTTTTTATTTTTAGAAGAGAACAACTCACTCTCTGGACTGTAATTACTCGTGTCATAGATATTAATGTCTCTTTTCATGTCTGAATAAACATCGTTGGTATTAATTTTCAAAATAAAACTATCTGTATCCATATAAAGTAGATTAACATCATTTTGATATTTCTTCCTCAAGTTATTATAAAAGTAATCATACATTAATGACTTTGATAAATCAAGAATTGTTGTCCCAATATAAATAGGTTTGTTCATTTCAATACTCTCTTTAATCAAATGGATCGCACAAAAGTTCTCAGTAAAGACCTCAGCTCGAGTAAAACTCGGTCTATTAATTAATTTTGATGCTTGTTCCCAAGATGTTGATAATCTGATATTTTGTCTTTTCCTCACATTCTCCATAGTCTTACCAAAGACCGCATTATTCATCAATTTATAAAAGTCTTTCTCAAAATCTGTTTTTGACTCTGTTCTTCTTTGTGTATTAAAATCAATGTACCCCTTTAACCAATGACTTTGATTGAACTTTAGAACCCTATGGATCTTCTCTACTCTTAGACCTTTTGATAAATATTGTCGCAAATTTCTTTGGTGTAGAACATAATTTTTCTTGTTATATAATGTAGTAAGTAATTTTTCTGTTGATTCACCTATATCAAACGATCGTTGATAATCACTCAACCATTCTTTCTTTGGACTTTCTTTCTCACAAGCAAATGGGAGATCTTTGTGTAGGTTATGGAGTTCCTCTGGATATTTTAAATCAATTTCAAAATAATAACCAACTTTTTCTTCATCCAATTCTTTTTGTGTAGAGATACATACATCTTGTAAAACGTTTTTGTAGTCTTTTTCCTTTACCCATCTAAGTTTTCCATAAGGAAGAGCCTGAGACATTGCCCAGCCATACAGGTTGTTTGCGTCATAGTACATCAAGTAAGAACTCTCTTTCGTTGGATCATAATTTGGAAGATATTTGTTATTTGCTTTTGCGTATCTACTCGAGCAGACTTGTGAAATTCCACCTCTTTTTGCCTTTTCAATCATCAAAAGCATATCAACATCGGTTATCAAATCCAAATCTTGTTTTGTCATTTTCAACATCGCACTCCAGGCCAATCCAGGTGCTGTGTAGTAGTGAGCAGGATCCAATCCATATCCAGTGCGACAAACAGATCTAAAGGCTTCAAATACATCGGCCAATAAAAGCACATCAGTTTTGAGATACAAATCGTGATACTCGCCAAGATTCCTGATGTTATATTTTTCCCAAACATTTTGTGCGTGTACATAATCTTTATCAGATATATTACTGTTGTTTAATTTGTTATAGAAATTTTCTTTTGAAGGAAGTTGTGTTTCATTGAATCTCTCAAATGAGTCCATATAGTCATAGGGGTAAATTCCCTTTTGTGTTAGAAAATCTTTATCTAAAAAATACTCTGAAAGACATGGAAACTCTTTTAGATTTTGAACCAAGTTAACCAATGGACTTGCCATGAATTTAAATGTATCAAGAAATCTGATATGAGTAATAGGAGATGTGTGAATTGTTTTTGTGAATGAAATGTATTTCTGATCCGTGTTTGGAATTGCTGAGATACTTCCAGAAGTCTTTGAGAGTTCCTTGATAAATAGATGTGTATCATAATGAGCGTTGTTATGAAGAAAGACAGGAATGAAAGAGGGGAGTTGATAATTAATATTACAACTTTGATGAGCCAGACCTCTATATTTACCAGTGAGATGACAATGGTCTCTAACCTTTAGACCTTTACCAATTTTCTCCTCACAAATATGACAGACATTGTTTTTTATAAATTCCCTTTTTTCTTTACTTGTTAAGGACATTGGTTTATTGGTTTCTCTCATTATCTTGGTTAATCGAACACAGTCTTTTTCTAGTCGTTTCACAAACTCCTCTGGGGTATTTGAGCCTCTATACATCTCTAACTTGTTATATTTATCACCAACGGATGATTTGATATAATAACAAAAACCACAAGGAGTATGTTTTTGATATTTATTTGTGTATGATTCTTTTGGATCTGGAGAAGCAGTATCAATTTTTTCTAAAATACTTTCAAAATCAGCATATATAACAAATGGATGTTTGATCTTTTTATTTTCATCTTTGAATGTGATCTTTGAGCCTTCTTTAGGCATATTGATTACCGTTGATTTATGTTCGCCACAATAATTTGAATGTTTATCTAATCTTTCTTGTGAATTGAAGAAGTTAAGACAACGCAAACAAATATATATTTTATTTGTTCTCTTACAGACTTGTGGTTTTATTAATTTAGCAATATCTTTGATGTATGTATAATGTGAATTTTCGTCTGAATTAAAATATAGAAGATTAATATGAGTTTGTTTACAATTGTCAGAAAGCTTTAAAACCTGAATGTTGTTTGTTTCTGTTAGACCATAAACATTAACTGATAAATTATTCATCTTTTCAAATTTAGGAATATCATTTAAAGTCATCGGAAACTTTAGATCTTTCGTATTTAATGTATTCTCATATTTTTTATAATGAGATACTCTTTCATCATGAAAATGTGGAGGATGTAAGTGTGCTAAAATAGACCAGAGAAAACATTTATTGTCTTTATTTTTGATATTGATAACTGCTTTTCTATTTTTGATAACACTGGGTAAATCAATGTAAGAAGAAGCTTTTAGAGGATCTGATTTAAGAATATGAATGTCTATGTAAATAATTTTTCCTATATTGAATCCACTTCCTACGATTGAATTATCCACATCTTGCTCTTGTTTAATAAGTTCATCATAGACTCCTGATGTTTTAAAATCTTGATATGAAGATATAAAGTGTGGCTCAGTTCTCATGTATGGTGCATCTATAACTCCTTCATCCTTTGTCATTTCTAATTTTACTCCCATATAAAATTTAAGTGGTTTCATTTCCTTTAGTGTTTTTTCAATCAACGTTTGAACAGCAGGTTTAACTATTTCTACAGCATCAACTATAGACTCTGGTTCAGGAGGTTTGAAGTTAAAGACTCTTATTTTAATATGTCCTTTGAATGCTCCATCAGAGTTTTTAGTTGTGATAAAATTTGATAAATGTAGATTTGTTTTAAGATGTATTTTGAAGCCTTTCTTGAGGATATTTTTATTACATGTAGAACAGTGTTTTGTTTCAGGTGGAAGAGGGGAAAGTTTGTTTAAAATGTTGTATGTATGTTTTGCGGTGAGAATATGTTGTTTATAATATTTTACTTCCTTCTCGCAAGTATCACAATAAACCATATTTATAGCGTGAGAAAACGTGGTGTTTTATATATATCACTGTGCTTAAAATAAAACACTTTTGAGCTTTACAGCTCCGTTTTATATATATCGCTGTGCTTAAACTAAAACACTTTTTCACTCAGAATCATCTAAGTCATAACTATCACATGAATACTCAGAATCATACTCAGAGTCATCAATAAAGCTACTCTCATAACTATCATTTGAGCACAAACTATTAGTATCATAACTATCATCTGTGTTCAATGAAATACTATCATCACCATCGTCCGAGTTCAATGAAATACTATCATCACTATCGTCCGAGTTCAATGAAATAGTAAAATCTTCACTGCTGTAATGACTCATATTTAATTAGCAGAAAAAACCTTTCCATCTATACCAATATACTTTCTTTCATTAACGGATTCAATCTCTACATTTTTAATATCAAAAGTTATCTTTAAATAATCTCTAACTATCATAGAACGAAATGACATTTCACCAGAAATATTAACATCATTCATTTTACTTAGATCTACACCCTTTGGATTATTAAAGAAAATACAAATGTCTCCTCTAGAATTATTAATGGTCTTATCATTCTTTTTCAAAGTATCGTGGTCAATCACTTTTTCAAGCTTTGAATAAATTGCCAGGAGTAGAGGAGAAACTTTTGTTAGATTTACTTTAATGGATGTCTTTCCAGGTATAGTTAGAGCTCTTCCTTTAAATGAAATAGAGGGGCTCATGTTATTTTCCATAACTGGTTTTACCCAAAAATTTCCATATTTATCTTTGTTCAATTTAACATCTTTGACATATTTTTCTATATCTTCCACCAAAGTAGAGATTGATTGAAATTTGTCTTTTGTGCTTTGAAACATTGTATTTATTAATGAATAAACTTGCGTTTAGTTTAAGTAAAAATTTACTATATAAATATGATAAGTTCTGAAGGATATTTAGAATTTCCAGACTCTCCATATGATAAATTAGAGAATTGTCCAGCTTGTGATAGAATAGGGCTTAATAATGAGGGTTCATATAAACAATGTTTATTCTGTGATTATATTCTAATTAATGATAATAAGAAATATAAAAAAACATATAACTCTTTTAAATTAGAACCAAAAATGAATTACTTTACAAGATTAATAAGAGAGATGAATGTTAAGCATTATGGTGATAATACACCATTTCTTACAAGGAAAGAGACTCTTTGTATTGAGGAAATGTATAAGGGTTTAATGATATTTATTATTCAAAATAATTTTAATGGAAATGTTAATACAAGATACTATATAAATAAAATAATGAATTATTTTGAAATTAAACCCGAACTCAGGATAAAATATAGAGTTTCTAAAATAGCTCAAAAAAAGTTAGATGACTTGTTTTCCAAATATATAAATGAATGATTTTTTACCCGTTTGGGAAAATAAGATAAAGTTTAATAACCATAAAAACATTCCAAATTCATTGAGATGTCTAATAGTTGGTTCAAGCGGATGTGGGAAAACCTGTTTACTTTTAAAGATGCTCCTTGGTCCTAATTTTTTAGATTATGATAATTTAATAATTTTTACAAAGTCAAGTTTTCAACCCGAGTATCAACTACTCTCACAGGGTTTTAATGCAGGTCTTAAAAAGGAAGACATTATCGGTTTATTTAAACTTCAAAACAAACTGAATGATTATAATATTGAAGATATAATACAATTATTTTGTGATACACAGAAATCAAAATCGAAACCCATAACTTGTATTCTCAGTGATAATACGGATGATATACCTTCACCTCAAGATTTAGATAAATCAAAAAAGAACCTCGTCATCTTTGATGATTGTGTTAATGAGAGAAACCAAACAGTAATGGATAGCTACTATACAAGAGGGAGACATTCTTCTTGTAATTGTATATATCTTAGTCAATCATATTTTCAACTCCCTCGACGCTCAATAAGAAACAATGCCAATACTTTTATTTTATTTAAGTTAAATTCAATAGATGTAAATAATTTTTGGAGAGATAATTGCTCTACGTTATGTAGTAAAAAAGAATTTGAAAATTATATGAAACACACGATTGGAAAATATAAATATATTGTTGTGAAACAAGATGAGATACTAAATGATATTTTTCAATAAATAAATACAGAAAATGAATACCGAAGAAAGAGAAAGAAAGTTTAAGGAACATCAACAATTAGTTTCAAAAGTTGTTAAACAACAGGAAGAGATAAAGAAGAAACGGAGACAGAAACTAACTGGTGAAGAAGCCTTTGAAAGAAAACAAGAGAAATTCTTTAAACCACTTTTGAAAACTCAACACTCACCTACAGTTCCCACGGTAGAATTTACTCCGAAAAAACTTCAAATGCTCAAAGATTTTAGTCAGATAACAAAACAAGAACTTGGTGAATTAGAATATGATGACGAGGGATTATTTCGGAAACTTGAGCAGGTAAATCAACCCCCTAATTATGTTGTGGAAGCTCTTCAAAACAATGAATATTCGGCGGGTTCAAAAACCAGAGCAGGTCTCATTCCAACAGAAGAACCAGCAGTGTTTCATCTTGTGGAAGAAAAGGTATTGATATTTAATGATGAATTGATGTTCTTGAGTTCTACTCAACCAAATGTTAAATTAACTCCAAGATTAATGTTTCTTCTAACAAACCCCGGATTCAGCGGTTCAAAATATTTTGAGGAACCACTTGATATGGAAAGAGAGGAAGATAGGGTATATATTGAGTTGTTAAATGCACTTGATTATGGAGTTTCTGTTGCTGGTAAAAGTAAGAAGAATGAGAAGGAGAAACATATTATTGATGCTTTAAGTAAACTTGGTTCAGGTGTTAGTTTTCTTCCAAATGACCCATCACAATTAGTTAATAGGCTATTATTGTTGTTAGGTAGTAAGAAGGCTGGAAACAACAATTGTTTTAATGAATCCTCAGCCATTTTAGATCAGTTGATGAATATGAAAATAATTAATAAATGTCAATACAAAGATATTTTATTAGATATTAAATAAGATGAGAAGCACAATTCTTAGTTTTAATTTCACAACGAGCGATTACACAGCTTCATTCCCTTACCCACTACAACTTGACCCCCTTACCTCATATGAGGCATCTTTATTGTCGATGGAAACTTATAATACCTTGTTTAATATCACAGAGAAAAACAGCAAGTTTAGTTATAATCCAGGAAGTGGATATAAAACTATAACTGTTTCACCTGGAGCTTACGAGATTTCTCAAATATCTTCAGAAGTCTCTCGCCTTATGAAAGAAAAAGGTGATGAACCAAAAAATATTGTAATAGATATTCAAAAACACACTTCAAAATCAACTATTAAACTTAAAAATAATTATAAAGTTGATTTCACGATTGAAAATTCGTTTAGAGAGCTATTGGGTTTCTCTTCAAAAAAGATTGAAAATAACGGGACGTTTTACAGTGATAATGTTATCCAAATATCCTCCGGTATAAATTCAGTATTAATTCATTGTGATTTGATTGATGGTGCTTATAACGATGGAATAAGAACAAATACAATATTTTCATTCAGTGCATACTCAACCCCGATTGGTTATAAATTTAATATGGAACCAAAAAATCTTGTCTATTTACCTGTGTCAGGAAAAACCATATACAGAGTAAATTTTAGGATAACCGACCAAGATAATCGTATGATATCCTTTAATGATGAAATTATATCCATCAGAATTCACCTACGTGAAGTTTTTCAATAAATAAATAATGGTTATTGTGAGAAAACACGAGTTGGGAAAATATAAAATAATTACAGGGGAGGGCATGTTCCTTTCACCAGACTATACAAGGTATGTGGGTAGAGGATACTATAAACCTAAGAGACAACGAGGTGTAGGTCATCAATTTCGAAATAAAGGAGATGGGATAATTGATACTCTAATGGGTATTGGTTCAACCATCCTTAAACATAAAGACCTAATTGGTTCAACTGCTTCTGCCGTGGGCTCCGTTGCGGGTGCTATAAAGAGTATAAAAGATGCTCAAAAGGAGTCTCATAAATTACAAGCAATCAAAGAAATAAAAAAAGGTAAAACTCAACTATCTTCACAAGAACGACAAAAAATCATTAAAATACTTGGGTCAGGGTTTCAACAATTTTAATGCTATATAAATACAAGTATGGAAGCGATTGATAGTATCTATGATTTGGATGATACGATTATCATTTCAAACTCCACTAAAAAGGAAGACTATTTTAAGGTAAATGCTATAACAGGAACAGACTGGAATTCAAACGGAACAAAAAGTTTTGAAATAAATAATCAACAAACTTACTTGAATATAGCTGATAGTTTCTTGCTGTGTAAATTTAAATTCACTAAGGCTGCGAATAATACTAATGCTACACTCGTAAATGATTTCTTCTGGAAAATGTTTGACAGTGTCCGCCTGTATATTGGAACACAAGAGGTTGAAGCGGTTGATTATGTCTCTGCTACATCTGAAATGATGAAATTTACACTATATTCGTTTAGTGATAGAATGGGTAAGGGAGCTGTTGAAGGTTTTATTCCTGATATGTCAACGGGTACAAACGCAGACCCTGGTTATAGTCAAAGGAAGTCAATGTATAATGATGAAACAAAAGCAGTGAATAGTTTTACCGTAGCAGTACCTCTTAAAGGTATATTTGGATTTTGCGATTATGATAAAGTTTTGTATGGTCTTAAAATTAGATTTCAACTACAAAGGAATGATAATGTAAATAGGTTGCTTTTTGGGGATGAAAATGCTTTTGGAGACAACAATAAATTTGTTATTAATGATTTGTGTTGGTATATCAGTGAATATACTCCTAATCTTAAAACGGAAGAGATGTTAAATAGAAGACTTAACTCAAAGAAACCGCTAAATGTATCATACCTTAAAAGAAGATGTCAACACGTTAAACTGGAACACACTACCTACACTTGGAATTTGGGTGTTCTTCAAGGAAAGCCACGATACCTCTGGCTCATTTTTAAAAAACCAGATGGAGAGGACGGTACTAATAAGAATAATGCGCTGAGTGATAATGCTAAGGTGAAACAACTTCGGGTTTCTCTTGATGGCACATTTTATCCGCGAGATAGATTGGAAATTGATTGGGAAAAAAATGATTATGCGGAAGCCTACAAGTCCTACCAAAAGGTGTGTGAAAGTAATGGTAATAATGATCCTATTTTGGATATGGTTGCGTTTCAAAAACTTTATACAATCTACACAATTGACTTGAGTTCTCAAAAGGAAACTATAAAGTCTAATCGAGTGGATACTTCTCTATACATTGAAAGAGGGGAGAGTGAAGAGGTTAATGCATATTGTTTGCTTTTGGAGGAAACAGAATTACAGATTAATACAGATAATGGTGTTATGATTAATATCACATAGGTTTTTTCTCATAAATAAATGGTTGGGGTATATGTTAATCAAATCAATCTTAATAAATTAACATCTTGTATTCAAAATCAAAAGCCTTGTATTATTAATGTTAATACAATTCAAAGAAAAGGAGCTGTAAGAATTGATGTTTTACTCACACACACACAAGTAAAAACACTAAATGATGTTGGATCACTTAAAATTAAAATGACGAAACCTATGTTAAAGAAATATTCAATAGATGAGTCAAGAGGAGGATTTCTCCCGTTTCTAATTCCTTTATTTGCTGGTTTAAGTGCGGCGGGAGCATTGACTGGTGGTATTTCAGCAGCGGTAAAAACTGCTAACGAAAGGAAGGCACAACTAAAAGCTCAAAAAGAATTGGAAAGACATAACAAGGAGTTGGAGAAACAAATTAGTGGAAGTGGTGTAATTGTAGATTTTGCTCAAAAACTTGAAAGTCTACCTGATAAAGCTAGATTGTTGGTTGGAGATATGCTTTCCTCTATCGCTCAAGCGGGTGTTAAACTAACTAAACGGGGTAATGGATTGTATCTTTCTCATAAATAAATGGATAAATGGTTTAAACAATTTGGAAAGAATACAACGTCAAATATAGAACTAGCTAAGTATTGTAAAACACTAAAAATTGATAATGTGGTTATTTGTATGAGAGATGAATTAATACATATAAATAAGAATACAAAGAATATTATTATGAATTTAGACACACAGAATGGTTCTCATTGGGTTTGTATTCATAATAGTCAGGATAAATATTATTTTGATAGTTATGGTATGCCACCACCTGTTGAAGTAATACAATTCTTACAGAATGGTGTTTATCAAACATTCCAAGTTCAAGAAATTAATTCTAAATGTTGTGGCCAATTATGTTTATATGTATTATTTCAACTCAACAATAATGAAAATTTTTATGATATCATTTTTAATCTAATATAAATGACTTATGTTGGAAAAGATGGTTCTATCTTTGGAAAATCCTCTCAGGATATTGATTTATCAAATTATTATACAAAGGCACAGGCTGAACGACAAAAATATAGTGTAAGTAAAAATATTAATATGAAGAATACTTATAAATTAATCAATTATCCAAACCCTACAGATGCGAATGACTTAATTAGATTAAGTGATTTATCACAATATATATTTTTAAAGAAAACAGCACGTTTTGTGAAAGAAGTAAAATTTACAACCACAACACCTGGTTATACTGACCATACACCTTTCCTCATTGAATTTAACTACCTGCTTACAATTGAATTTTATAAAGAAGGACATTTAGTTAATATGCGAATTAATAAATGGGGGTATGATATGCCTGATTTAGGGTATAATTGGTCTTTTTCAATAAACATAGAAGACCTACATGATTTAAATCAGTCTCGTAAAGAAGAATATTATCCACTTGGTGAGGATAAGGATTTATGTGGAAGTACAATTAGTAAACAACAAATACGTGATTTTAAGAAAAGAAAAATATATGATAGTATAGCGATGGTTCGCATGACAAAGAAGGAAGGTAATGAGATAAGGATAGAAAGCCGAGGAATACAAACCGATTTGGTAGTGGGAAGATGGGGTGGTATTACCTGTCATAATATTAATCTCACATATATTTCTGATACATAAATGGCAGGAAGAAGACTACAAGAGAATTATAATTTTTGTATTCAAGGATACCTACAAGAAAAGGGTGCTCGGTATTACATACCTTATGATTTGGAGCATATACATGGGAATTTTGTCATAAAAAACTGGCCTTATACTGATATTGTTAAACCCACAAATAGAGACTTGTTTAAAATATTAAATAAAAATGAACTTCTCAAAGTTATGAAATATAAAACTCTTTTAGAAATCGTCAACAAATCTTATTGGTATCCTATTATGAGAAAAATAATTATAGATACAAGAATATCTCAAAATCCAGATGAGTATATGTATAATATTCTTTGGGGTTCAAACTCAAGGGTAGCAAGGGATGAGGAAGGAGTTGAAGAAGAGAAGGAGGAAAGAGAGAAAAAGGAGAAGGAGGAAAGGGAGAGGGAGGAGAAGGAGGAGAGGGAGAAAAAGGAGGAGAAGGAGGAGAGGGAGAAAAAGGAGAAGGAGGAAAGGGAGAAAAGGGAGAAGGAGGAAAGGGAGAAAAGGGAGAAAAAGGAGAAGGAGGAGAGGGAGAAAATGGAGGAGGAGGAGAGGGAGATGGAAATCAGTGAGATTCATAAAAGATTGAGTGTATTAAAGCAAATAAATCAATCTCAACGCACCGAAGAGGAAATTAAAGAATTAACAACTCTTATGAAGATAATAGTTTCAAAAATAAGAACGTCAATGTCTTCAATTTCAGGGAGGAGATTTAAACGAGAAAGTGGTGAAGAAGAAGAAGAAGAAGAAGGAAAAGATTATGTGATTGATGATGTTGGTGTCATTGACTTTAGTTAGTTTTTATTTGTAAATAAATGGAGGAGAGAGTGAAGGCATTCCTTAGGATTCTTTATGTTTTAAAAATAAAGATTGAAATGTATATGTTGAAAACCAAAAAGGTTTTGATACTCTGTCGGAATTTTTCTGATAAATAAATATGAGTTATTGTCTCAAATGTAAAAAGAAAACTAAATCTAAAAATATCTCTTATGTTAAAGCTAAAAATAATAGAGTTTATCAAAAAGGAATATGTCAAGTATGTGGCTCTAAAAAGTGCCAATTCATCTCTCCTAAAAGAGGAGGAGACATACAAAAGTTTCTGTCAGGAAGTAAATTTACAACAACTGGAATTCCAGGGGAATTACACCTTCCAGGGTATTCTTTCTGTGGTCCAGGAACAAACTTGGATAAAAGATTAGATGAGGCTGACAATCCTAAACCTTGGTCTAAACCTACAAATAGGGTTGACGAAGTGTGTATGAAGCATGATATTGCTTATGGGAAAACCACTACGTTGACTGAAAAACATAAAGCCGACAGCGAAATGTTGTATAATTTGTCTTTGATACAAAATCCAACGTTGAGAGAGAAAGTTGATAGGTTTATTGTGAGAAATTTGATAAATGCTAAATTGAAACTTGGTCTTGGTTATTCCTCAAAAAACTATTAGGCTCTAATGATGTCATCAAGACTGAGGAGCTTTTGGCTGAAGAATTACACAAACCTATAATCACAAAGTTTAAAAGAAGGAAGGTTTATTCTAAATACACCGACCACATATGGTCCGCTGATTTAATTGAATTGAATAATGACAGGGGATACAGGTATGCTTTAACCGTTATTGATTTGAGGAGTAGATTTGCCTGGGTTGTCCCTTTAAAAAATAAAAGGGGTGATACTTTAATGTTAGCCTTTAAGCTAATATTTGATCGGGATAAAAGGAAACCAAAGAAGTTATGGACTGATGAGGGAACAGAGTTCTATAACAAAATATTCATGAAATTTCTTAAGGGGAAGGGTATTAAATTATACAGCACCTTTAATGAAGGAAAGGCAGTTGTTATTGAGCGTTTTAATCGTACTTTGAAAGAGAAATTATATAAAAAATTCACAGAACTCGGTTCTCAAAAATGGGTGTATTTAATTCAGGATATTGTAGATGATTACAACAATACAGTTCATTCATCAACAAAATCAAAACCATCAGAAACATTTACAAAATTAGAATATGAAAAGGAGATTAATTTGAGAAAGCCCAAGTTTAAAGTTGGTGATATTGTAAGGATATACAAATGGAAAAGCCATTTTGAGAAAGGTTATACACAAAAATGGACTCGTGAATTATTTAAAATCGTTGATGTAATGGCTACAAACCCTTGGACTTACAAATTAAATGATTTAAATGGAGAAGAAATCTTGGGTTCATTTTACTCGCAAGAATTACAAAAAACACAAGTAAGCAGATAATACCCTTGAAAATAATAAATAAATAAAAAAAATGTAATGGGGATATGTTTTTAAATCTGTGAACCACAAACACAGAATCCCTCAACTTTTCAGTTGGGGCTTAACTTTTGTTTGTGTGTACAATGGGGATACGTTTTTAAACCTGTGAACCCCAAACACAGAATCCCTCAACTTTTCAGTTGGGGCTTAACTTTTGTGTGTGTATAATGGGGATACGTTTTTAAACCTGTGAACCCCAAACACAGAATCCCTCAACTTTTCAGTTGGGGCTTAACTTTTGTATGTGTATAATGGGGATACGTTTTTAAATCTGTGAACCCCAAACACAGAATCCCTCAACTTTTCAGTTGGGGCTTAACTTTTGTGTGTGTGTATGTGTGAGTGAGTCATAATAATATACAAACCCTAACCCAACCCCATCCCTAACCCAAACCCATCCCTAACCCAACCCATCCCTAACCCAACCCCATCCCTAACCCAACCCCATCCCCAACCCAACCCCATCCCTAACCCAACCCCATCCCTAACCCAACCCCATCCCTAACCCAACCCCATCCCCAACCCAACCCCATCCCTAACCCAACCCCATCCCTAACCCAACCCCATCCCTAACCCAACCCCATCCCTAACCCAACCCCAACCCTAACCCTCACATTCAAAATCCCAACCCTAACCCAACCCCATCCCTAACCCAATCCCAACCCTAACCCTCACATTCAAAATCCCAACCCTAACCCAACCCCATCCCTAACCCAACTCCATCCCTAACCCAACCTAATCCCTAACCCTCACATTCAAAATCCCACCCTAACCCTAACATAATCTTTTTTTTTCTTCTTTTTTAAAAATACGTATTTCTTTTTTTTTCTTCTTTTTTTAAATACGTATTTCATTTTTATTTTTTTTCCTCTTCCTCCAATTCTGTCTTTCAAGGCTTTCAAGTTTGAAGAAGTAGAAATGGGAAGAAAGAATTTTCCAGCATTTTCTTCCTCGAACTTTCTTGATATTGCTTAAATCAAGCGTCATTAAACAAAGAACATTGTTCATTGCTTTAGAATGCAAAGAGTCTCCAAGATGTACCCCACAGGTAGAGTCTCCAAAATAAAACCAACTTTCCAAGTTCCCAAGGTATAACCACAATCCTGTTGAGTCTCCAAGATAGGTATCACATTCCGAGTTATCAAAACAAAACCCCCATTCAGAGTCTCCAAAACGAAACCAGTTTTCAAAGTCTCCAAGGTAAAACTCTTTTCCTAATTTTATGAAATTTAGTGAGTCTCCAAGGTAGGCTCCACAGTTAGAACCATCTAGGCAGACCTCATAATTTGTTTTTCCCAAATTCAGTGAGTCTCCAAGGTAGGCTCCACAGTTAGAACCATCTAGGCAAACCTCATAATTTGTTTTTCCCAAATTTAGTGAGTCTCCAAGGTAGGCTCCACAGTTAGAACCATCTAGGCAGACCTCATAATTTGTTTTTCCCAAATTTAGTGAGTCTCCAAGGTAGGCTCCACAGTTAGAACCATCTAGGCAAACCTCATAATTTGTTTTTCCCAAATTTAGTGAGTCTCCAAGGTAGGCTCCACAGTTAGAACCATCTAGGCAGACCTCATAATTAGTTTTTCCCAAATTTAGTGAGTCTCCAAGGTAGGCTCCACAGTTAGAACCATCTAGGCAAACCTCATAATTTGTTTTTCCCAAATTTAGTGAGTCTCCAAGGTAGGCTCCACAGTTAGAACCATCTAGGCAGACCTCATAATTAGTTTTTCCCAAATTTAGTGAGTCTCCAAGGTAGGCTCCACAGTTAGAACCATCTAGGCAAACCTCATAATTTGTTTTTCCCAAATTTAGTGAGTCTCCAAGGTAGGCTCCACAGTTAGAACCATCTAGGCAGACCTCATAATTTGTTTTTCCCAAATTTAGTGAGTCTCCAAGGTATAACTCTTTGGCTGGGTCATCAAGGTAGAACTCGTTCAGTGGGTTTTGTTTTGATAACTCACAATAAGTATCATCATGGTAGAACTCTTTTTCAGGATTTTGTGGATCTCCAAGGTATAACTCTTTGGCTGGGTCATCAAGGTAGAACTCGTTCTGTGGGTCTTGGTTGTTCAAAAGATCTTCAAACAAAAAAATAACTTTATCCCAAGTTGTGTTAAAAGTAGAATTTTCATTTCGTAGCTCAGATACAATTTCCTCCATCGACAAGAGGTTCGAGTCCAGTTCATCAATCTGAAGGTTGAGCGCTACACAGGTAGTAGGACTCCAAGGAATAGCAAAGTTATCCCATTCCATTTCGGCATAGGAGTCCATTCTCAAGTGAAGCAGAAAGCGTGTTTGAAAAAGCCTGTGTGGTCGGTGCCTTTTATAAGAAGGGCTGGGTGTGTGTCATTTCCTGTGGAAATTCCCTGGGCGTGTCTTAACTGGAAATGATGTGATGGAAATTCCCTGAAAATGATGTTATGTATTACCTGGAAATGATACAATGCTGAAGAGTTTATAAAGTGGGTGGGACTTAGCAAAAGTGGGCGGAGCTTAGCAAAAGTGGGCGGGGTATAGCAAAAAGTGGGCGTGGCTTAACAAAAAGTGGGCGGGGCTTAGTAAAAGGTGGGCGTGGCTTACCAAAAAGTGGGCGGGGTTTTTCCAAAAAGTGGACGGAGCTTAACAAAAGGTGGGCAGAGCCTACCAAAAAGTGTGTGGCACTGGAGGCGCTCAAATAAGAACATTGAGGGAGGTTTACCATTTTATCTTAGCTCAGTTAAAATATCTTAATAAAGAACCAAACTCAATCATCTTTTTTGTTAATATATTAGATGGTGAAGAGAGTGGCAAGAGAATTAAATTATTTCCCACGCATAAACAAATATTTGTAGGGTCGTTGTTTGAGTGGGTTATATTCACCAGATGATATTAAGAGTAAAAGGTTAAAAGGTCCATAAGGTCAGAAGGATCACAGGTGTTTAAGTGGTCTAATGAATAAGGATAGCATGTCAAAAGGTTAGAAGGTTCGTAAAGAACAGGGTGAGAGAAATATAGGTGTTTAGGGTCAATGAGGGAGGGAAAGAATTAATATGGAAGTGAATGGGTCAAAGATTAATCTGCCAGATGATATGTAGAAGAAGGATGATAGGTCTATAAGAGAAAACAAATATTTGTAGTGTTTGAGTGGTCTAATGAACAACATTAAGGATAGGTACTACAGACAAAAGGTTCATAAAGATGAGGGTGGGAGAAATAGAGGTGTTTATGATTTTTGAAAAAGACAAGGGGGTAAATGACATTAGATAGGGATTTCCCATGTTAAACGGAGGTGTCCCAGAAGCAACATTATTACACTACTTACAATGGACTACTAAATGTAAATGTTTCATGATATTTGTTATATTATATCACCTTTATCTATCAATATTGTTGAAATGAAGATCAAATAGCTGTATGTTGAAATATGTTGAAAAAGTCAAAACTTTACATGGGGTGTACTTACTTTTTCACGTGACTGTATATACATATATATAATCAAGGAAGCACATCACATGTGTATGTATGTATATATATATATATATATATATATATATATATATATATATATATATATATATATATATATATATATATATATATACATATATATATATATATATATATATATATATATATATATATATATATATATATATATATATATATATATCATTTCCTCACTCACTGTTATTCCCATAGAACCACAAATACATGACCAGCGAGTGACCAGTGTTTAAAAAAATAATAGTGAATACAAATGATAGGCCAGACAAGTCAGGAGACGACGAAGGTTCACGAGCGAGCGGTATTCAATGACAAAGGACGGACTGTAACCGAAACAGGCCCGGACAGGCCAGGCCCGGAAATGTCAAAACGAAGGTTACTGACCTTGAAATGAGATAGAAAATAATGTATAATCAGTTATGAGGTTAGTTAGCTGCACAATACCGAAAATTCGGTGAAAAATGAAATGAAAAAATAAATAAATAAATAAATAAATAAAAGGGGGAAAAAAAGGAAAAATCGAGCTCCGTGGGGCTAGACACATGACATTGGCCTAACCAAATATCGAAACCCCTGTCAGATTCCACCAAACCCCTTCGGAGAAGATGTAGCTTGAACTCGATTACCCCCTGCCTGCTCGATTACCCCCTGATTACACCCGATGCAGCTCGAGACATCTTTTTCGGGCGTGGCTCCGCCCACAATGGGCACAATACGCCCACTCCAGGCAGGACACAACTAGATAATGATACCTCCTCCCACCTCCCACCTCCTCCCACCTCCCACCCAAGTTTCATCAAGATCGGATGATATCATCGGGTAGTTATGCTGCGGACAGACAGACACACAAACACACACACAGACAGACACACACACATGACGAATATAGTGGTCACTTGATAACTCGTGAACCAATAATTGTTGCATTCATTGCCTGGTTCATTCAGTTTCCTGTCTCATGGCTACAAGCACAGTAGACAATGAAGACATAATAAACCAAGCAGCGATATTGGTGCAAAAGGTATGCAGCCAGATTATTAAACAATTCACAAATGGTGTAAAAGACCAAAGTCAGGCATTGCTGTATTTATCATATAAAACCAAGAGAAAAAAATAGGGATAATTGCTTTGCAATACTTGTCCCCCTGCCAGTCCCAATGAATGTTCTGTTCCAAGCAAAAAGGGCATAATTCGTGAAAAATTGGTCAAGTTCCTGGTCATAATTGGTCAAATTATCATATATAAACAAATTGTTTAGAGATCTTTTTAAATCCCTTCCCAGACTCGTAGGCATCTATAACCTTCTTTCTGAAGGCCTCAGAGAGCTCTTTTGATCTAGGCATGGTGACGCCGCACACTTCAACAACAAAGAGCAAACCAAACTAAATGTCTGAGGTTTAAATAAGACAGGTTCCTCCAAGATCCTCTCTAACGATGTTCTAATCATTTGCACCTGAGCTGGTGCACCTGATTCTAATTTTAGGTATTTGAAGTAGTGATAAATGTAGGGGTGTACTTACTTTTTCCACATGCGAAATTTGCATTTATGTTTATTTGAATTATACAATGGACTACAAAATGTAAATGTTTCATGATATTTGTTATGTTATATCACCTTTATCTATCAATATTGTTGAAATGAAGATCAAATAGCTGTATGTTGAAATATGTTGAAAAAGTCAAAACTTTACATGGGGTGTACTTACTTTTTCACGTGACTATTGTTTTTCGTCCGATCACTCAATGGTGAAGAATCACTTTTAGAAAATTAAAAACATTCTCGTATCCGGATCTGGATCTTCACCTAAATCTAATCGATTTACCCTTGTCACAGACACAACCGGTCCACCAAGTTTCGGCCGAATCCATCTACAACTTTTTGAGATATCGTGCTAAATATCGTTTTTTGCCTTATCTCTCAATGCTGAATTATCAATTAAAAAATTTCTCAGAGCCAGATCCGGACCGAGATCTTCACCAAAATCTAATCAATTCATCCTTATCACATAGCCAACCTCTCCACTAAATTTCGTCCGAATCTGCCCACAACCTTTTGAGATATCCTGTTCACAACCAAACAGACAAACAAACAGCCAGGGGTGAAAACATAACCTCTATACACCCTGCGTGGAGGAGGTAATTAGTGAAACAGTATCAGAAACTATGTTGCTGGTGCCAACCGAATTGCAAGAGAACAATTTATGAGCAGGTTTATGAGTGTGTAAAAGTACACACACACATAAAAATGGTCAGATATAGACAAAATCTCCCACCCTCATTGCTTCTCAATTTCCCCACGCTCACTCCCCCTCCTCAAAGCGTCCTCCCCGCTTCTTCCCCCTTCAAACTCTCACCTCCATCTCCCCCAACCTTCTGCCTCGCTCTTCCCCCTCCTCAAATAACACCTCATTGTGGCTCACCCAATCACCATCAAACCTTTTGTCCGCCCCATCCTTCCCTTTCTCCGAGCTATTCTGAAATCTCTGACACACCTTCAACAGCTCTCCCTACCTCTTCCACCTCTTCCACATCTTACCCTACCCCTCCTCCCCCCTGTTCTGTATCTGATGCTCCCCCTTCCTCTTCATTAACGGTATGGACCTCAAACATCCGGGGCCTTCGTTCAAACTTAACTGATCTCTCCATACAGGTTGCTTCTGTCAAACCAGACGTAATCTGCTTAACAGAAACTTTCCTCCTTTATGATGTCTCTGATTCCATAGTATCTCTCCCGGGCTACTCCCTCCTCCGGTATGATAGACCTGAGCCTCGTCCTGGAGGCGGGGTTGCTATCTTTATCAAAAACTCTCTTCCTCACTCGCCCTGCACTGCACTCTCTCCACCTCACCCCCAGGAATACCTCTGGCTACGGCTTCCCCTTCGCTCCCACCTCTTGTTCATATGTGTGTTGTACCGTCCACCAAACAGTGATGACTCCATCTACATCTCGCTGTCTGATGATATGGACCAACTTCTATCTACTCATCCCAACTCTCTCTTCCTCATATGTGGTGATTTCAACTGTCATCATGCCAGTTGGCTGGGTGTGGGTACCTCTCTCACCAGCCACGGCTCCTCAGCAAAGGACTTCTGCGACTCACTGGGACTGACACAATCTGTCAATTTCCCGACCCGGATCTCAGTCAACGGAACATCTTCTCTTCTAGACTTGGTTATGACTAACTTCCCTGAAAATGTCTGCTGCTCTTCTTCTGCTCCGATCGGATCATCTGATCATGTCCTTGTTAAAGTGGACATCTCTCTGACCATCCTCAGGGAGCCTGCTCAGCATCGACGAGTCTGGCATTTCACTCAGGCCAACTGGCACGGTCTTCAAGCAGCCATCAATCATCTGGACTGGTCTCCCATCTCTACCACCTCTGACATCAACTCATCCTGGGAATTCTTCCAAAGTAAATTGCTCTCTCTCATCCACAGATTTATCCCATCTCGTCTTCAGTTGTCATACCCTTCCTCCCGTCCATGGTACACGGAATCTTGTGGTGAGGCTGTTGCCCAGAAACAACTTGCCTTCGTCTCCTGGAAAGCAAATCCAACGGAAGGAAATCTCATTTCCTTTCACAAAGCCCGAAACAAGTGTGTGTCCACCCTCAGGAGAGCCAGGAAACAATATCTCTCCGTTCTCAAGACCGAACTCTCTTATCTGTCTCCCTCTTCCAAATCCTGGTGGCGTCTGGTCAAATCCGTTTCTGGTGTTTGTTCCCCCTCCATCCCCTCCCTTACCTCAAACGGCTACACAGCTGACTCTGCACGTGAAAAAGCTGAATGCCTCAACTCTGTGTTTGCCTCTAAATCTTGTGTCCCAAACCCATCCCTCTCTGTACCCACCATACCCAGTCGTACCCTGCTGCTCCTGGACTCCGTGTCCTTTCCTCCTGACAAGGTGGAAAAGTTTCTGTCAACCCTCGACTCTGATTCTGCAACTGGACCCGACGGCATCAGCCCACGGGTCCTAAAATCCTGCTCTGCTGCTCTATCTCACCCTCTCTCTGTTCTCTTCACCCTCTCTTTTGCTCAAGGTCAACTGCCATCTGCTTGGAAATCAGCCAACATCACCGCTTTGCACAAAAAAGGTGCAAAAACAGATCCTAGCAACTACAGACCAATCAGCCTTCTCCCAATTATCAGCAAAGTCATGGAATCCATCATTGCTTCTGATATGAAATCTTTCCTCTTCTCCAATGGCTTGATCTCTGATCATCAATTTGGTTTCAGACCAGGTCACTCTACTCTGGACATGCTGCTTCTGCTGTCTCAACAATGGATGGAGGTCCTCAATGCCAAACAGGAAATTAGAGCTGTCTCCCTCGACAT
Source organism: Myxine glutinosa (assembly GCF_964187855.1). Lineage (NCBI taxonomy): Eukaryota > Metazoa > Chordata > Myxini > Myxiniformes > Myxinidae > Myxine > Myxine glutinosa. Next base: position 117,792,072 of record NC_136267.1, on the reverse strand, counting down.
ATCACGTGCCTTCGACACGGTCTGGCACCCCGCTCTGCTCACCAAACTCTCCTCCTTTGGTATCCATGGAAATCTCCACGCATGGCTGGCGGACTTCCTCTCTAGTCGTCGTCAACGTGTGGCCCTGAATGGGTTTCTCTCATCTCCTCTTCCTGTTCAGGCTGGAGTTCCCCAAGGCAGTGTTCTGGGCCCCGTGCTTTTTCTGGTCTTCATCAATGATCTCTCTGACTCTCTCGAAAATCCTCTCTATCTCTTTGCTGATGACTCCACTCTCTGCCGCTCCATTCCTCTTCCCTCAGATCGGCAGTCTGCTGCCTCCTCACTCTCTGAAGACCTGGACAAAATCACAGACTGGTCAAACAAGTGGAACATGTCTTTCAATCCTGACAAATCTCACACTCTTACTATGTCTCTCCGAAAAGATCGACTGGACAACCCTCCCATCTACTTTCTCAACAATCCTCTCCAAGAAGTTCTGTCGCTCAAGATTTTGGGTCTCACTATCTGCCATGATCTTTCTTGGGAAAACCACATTTCCAAGCTGGCCTCCAAAGCCAGTCGCCGACTGGGCATCCTCCGTCGTGCGAAGTCCTTCCTCGGCACACCTGAGCTCCTCACCACATACAAGGCTTTCATCCGCAGCTCAATGGAATACTGTTCTCCCCTATGGGCCGGTGCTCCTGCCTCACACCTAGCTCGGCTTCACGCTGTTGAAACCAAAGCTTTCAGAATTATTGGAATCTCCCGCGATGAAGCTATCTCTGAGGGCCTTTCACTCACTCACCGCAGGCAGGTAGGTGGTCTTTCTGTCTTCTACCGACTCCTCTCCGGCCTTGCACCCCCAGCTCTCTCTGTGCTCTGTCCCCCAAATATTCCTACAGGTCGCACAAGATCTGCCAGCAACCCTCTGATGGTTAAACTGCCGAAATCTCGGCTCTCCGCTCACCTTCACTCTTTCATTCCTCTTTTCTCCCGCCTCTGGAACAAACTCCCTCACTCCCTTCAATCCCACTCCTCCCTCCAGGTCTTTAAAACAGCTGTTCACCACCATCTCTTATCTTCCCCCATCCAAAACCTTGATCTTTTCTACCCCCGCTAATTCACCCCAGATCCACCTTGTTTGAAATTCCAACTTCTTTCCTGGAAGTCCTGGCAGTGTCCATATGTTTTATACCTCTCCCACTGCCCCCTTCCCACGCCCCCCCCCCCCAAAGCCCTCGCCCTCTCTCAGATCTCTCGATGTCTCCATGTCTCTCGGTCCCTGCTCTCAAATGTTGTGTTTGTGTCCTTCCCCCTCTCTCCCCATCTTGTCTACCGCTCCCTATGTTATATGTTTTATGTGTCGGTTTGTCTTTCTGTGTGTTCATGTGATTAATGTTCGCTCTTTCACGAGCCTCGATATTGTATACAAAAAAAAAAAAAAAAAAAAAAAAAAACAATTGGGATCAAGTCCCCCATTTGGCAAGAACTATTTGGTTACGCAACTGATCGCTCATGTGTGGACCAGGCTTTACGTGATCCGCATCCTACAATATAAAACAAGAAAGAGCAATCAGAGATTGCAGACCCTCGCCAGGATGTGTTTTCAGTGGTTTTTAAGGCTTTTATGTTAAAAAGAAATATGGCGGCCGAACCACATGACCAATGACGTCATCTTTATTATTTTTTCTCCACCAATTTATCCCTAGATGATGCTCAAGAAATTTCATCTTGATCGGATGACGTTTTGTACTTGTCAAATTAAGACGTCATAATGGAGGCATCGATGACATCATCATTAACATATGTTATTCCACATGGAGAGCTCCTTACAATGAGCCACGTCTCAATTTTTTCTATGCAGTGCTTTCAGAGATATAGAGGTATTTTTTCGGTTTTTCCAAGATGGGGGCAGAACCACGTGACCGATGACTATTTTTTCCCTCCACTAATTTATACGAGATGATGCTCAAGAAATTTCATCTTGATCGGATGAAGCTTTGTACTTGTCGAATTATGACCATCATGGAGGCACTTATGACATCATCATTAACATATGTTATTCCACATGGAGAGTTCTTTATAATGAGCCATGTCTCAATTTTTTGTATGCAGCGCTTTCGGAGATATAAAGGTGCAAAGTTTTTCGGGTTTTCCAAGATGGCGCCCATACCACGTGACCTATGACGTCATAATAATAATTTTGAAATTCTACAGGTGGAGTTGCACCTATGGTGAAAATTTCCTGTCAATCGGACCAACGGTTGCACAGAAAATCATATTTATTCTGTGCGGACAAACACACAAATGAAACATCGGTCAGAGACCGAGAACTTGCCGGAATGTACTTCTTTTTTAATCGGCCATTTTGGATCCAAATAATAATACATACAGACATGGGTTGAATCCCTGCTTGAGAGAATGCCAACCCACTCCCCGCCATCATGGTCGTCTCTCTAACTCACAATCCCACGAGATATGCGGAAAGGATGACCCAAACCCAATTATCTTCTTTTTGATTCATATATAAACTTCATTAAAAGTCAATAATGACCTCTGCCAAAGTTCAAACGATATGGGTTTAATCTCTACATGAGAGAATTCCACATGGCTATTTGGGCGGTGTATAAGTTAACAGATCACTGTCTCCATCGATCTTGCCAAGGCCGTAACACCTATCGGCTCAAAATCCTTTTAACTGTTGACTTGGTAGTTTTTACAATGAAGGAGACACGTATCGGGAGTACATACGACATAGCGATTGTGAATGTGACAGCTCTGAGGCGTCTTTTGCTTCCCATGGCAGTGACGGCGAGCACCAACATGGCGGCTGTAAGATTAAAATCTGGCTTCAAGCCCCCTCACCACCCAAAATCTATTCCGGCGAATCTATTCCTGAAAGTAACAAACCAACCAACCAACATACTTGCCGGAATCAAGTAACAAATGGACAAACAGACAGGGGTGAAAACATAACCTCCATCCACCTTTGGTGGCAGAGGTAACAAAATCAGGATGAAGGTCCCAATGAAAATCCACCTCATTGCGGCTTCATTTAAACCGTCGAATCCTTCCGCTGTATCACTCCGCCTCGCCCTGGCTTTATGCTGCGGTCACGATTTTCACGTTTTGGGTGACCTTGAGCTTGACCTTGGGCCTAGAGAGTTAAAAATTGGGCACAGTCTATTCCAGGGCAAGGCAAATATGTGTGTAAAGTATGGTGATGCTATGTGCAACGATGTAGACGTAGTACTGTGTACAAGCAGACAAACAGACAGACAAACCAACCAACCAACATACTTGCCGGAATCTATTCCGGTATCTCTTGATATAGTGTAGCAGCATAGCAAACCTGTTGTGCATTTTGTGATACAAGCACCAAATTTGGCACAAATGTACATTAATATGTTGCGAACATTTTCAGATATTGGGCCACTTGAAATTCCGTAATTTTTTTTTTCAAATTTTTTCAAATTTCGTAATTTCAAATTTTTCGGGTGACACCGTCACAATTTCGGTCTTCGAGGCCGGCCGATATAGTGGGGCGGCTTAGCCCAAATATTCAAAAGAATTGTGCATTTTGTGATACAAGCACCAAATTTGGCACAAATGTACATTAATATGTTGCGAACATTGTGTGGTCAGCAATGAAGACGAGAGTCTGAATTACATGTATGCAAAAGACCTTGTGAACCAGTGAAGCAAATACACGGGTAAGCATGAATTAAATCTAGGGCATGATATAATTTCCATGATGTTTACCTCTACACTCAATGGTGGAAGGAGGTAATGTTTTGATCCCAGCTTGTCTGTATGTCTGTTTGTCTGTTAGTCCACAAAATTCCAGACAAAGCTTGTAGTAGTGGTAGTTGTAGTGGTAGTGGTGATAACAGAAATTGTTATATAGAACTGAACTTATATTATTATTATATGCAGAAAATAACTTCATTTCTATATGCCCTGCAGTGGACAGTTTAATTGGTTTATGCACTGAAGGGGTCACCCTGGTGTGCACTGCTGTGTTCTGCCTCACTGAGTTGTTCAGGTATGATGTACTCAGCACAAGCTTCCGGTCGGCCCGGAGGTGGGGGTGCGGGGTCTGTCACGGAACGTCAAAACAAACGGCCTGCCGGGGCCGCCCAAAAGTCGGGCGTGAGGGGCGCGTCCACTAATGGAACGCCTCTCGCTTCCCAGATCGAGGGCCACGTGGTCAGGAGAACCTCGTCCCTTCCGGTCACACTTTGCCTATCGGCCGGCCTCGAAGACCGAAATTGTGACGGTGTCACCCGAAAAATTTGAAATTACGAAATTTGAAAAAATTTGAAAAAAAAAATTACGGAATTTCAAGTGGCCCAATATCTGAAAATGTTCGCAACATATTAATGTGCATTTGTGCCAAATTTGGTGCTTGTTTCACAAAATGCACAATTCTTTTGAATATTTGGGCTAAGCCGCCCCACTAATACTGGGATCCGTGATTCAAATCCCATACATATTGATTTTTCCAAAGTGTACTTGTATTCTTGCGCTTCATGCAAAAGTACACAATTTTTTCACACAATGAAGTCATTTATCACATTCACACACTTAATTAATGTACCACATTACATTAACTCAATGGAGTCGCTATTTTACATTGGCTCATCAGTCATGGCACCTTTCCACAGACTTTCCCTTCATTAAAAGTAAGTACTCACAGCACTTTCAACAGACCGAGAAGACAGCAGGAACCCTTTAGCATAAGTGTGATGGACGGAAGTATACTCCTTTTAGTAATAGGTAATAGATGGACGTATTACCAAGCTATAGATTGTTTGGCAGTGATTTTTTGCTCCACCACAATAACTATCCCGGGGCAATTATTGGAGGTGGTAGAATAAAAGGGAGAGAGGGGAAGTCTTTATTTGAAGTGGGGCTGTTACTTTTTCACGTGTTCCTCAGTAGATCGGAGGAAATAGAGTATAAATCCATTAAAGAGTAAATAAAATTTAAAAATCATATCAGCTTTTCAATCATGAATCAGGCACCACCACTTTGCACTATTGTAGATGGCATCAGCAATTCAGAGTGAGTATGATTGGCACATCATGGCCTACTGTTTTCAAAACACAGCATGGGATATTTTACATCCACCAACGAATGTTAGCAAATGGGACCGCAGGCGTAATAGTCCATGGGCCAGACCCCAGAATTTCAGGGATTGGTACCACCTGGGGTGGCAAAATTTCACCATGTTTTCTTGAAAGGCATATACCCATAGATGAAAATAAAACTTGGAAGCCAAGCGTGGAACGGTAGCTTAGTGCTAGTAATCACCTCTTAAAGATGGAGGATTGGGCCCGATCTTGGACCCGAAATTATGGGGTAGGGGAAATATAAATTGCGATATCGTTTGAACTAATGGTCCAATTGCTACAAATGACCACTCAAAATGTTGGAAATTTTATGTTCTACATAACTATATCTGTTATTTACCAATATGCTAATTAAGTAGGTCACTAGAGGTCAAAAGGTCACGAAATTTGACCCCTGCTTAAAATCTGGCCATCCATCCAAAATATCACCACAGTTACCCTACCAATGGGAATTTCTCAACCAAAATGGGCTCAAATAGAGGTTAATAAGTGTCCAAGTCCATTTTATGCCTAAAAGTGTGGATTTTATTTGTATCTGAGCCATGGTACATAACGGAATTTGACATCTTTGAAAACGGCCATTTTTAGCCTGAAAAACATCCAAAATGAATGATGTCAATATGCTGATATTTAATTAGCTTTTTTTTTTCACTTTCAGGCAATAATGGAGGGCACTGGAGATCTAGACCAAGTACCCTTACTGCCACTGCCCTTGCAAGTTGACCTGTTCCTCCTGCATCTTTGAGTGCGAGGACACAGACCTCGAGCTGAATTAGCCCCAAGATCGTGCATCGTGGGAACGGCTTCTGAAAGCAGCTGAGATCCGGAAGCATGCCAGCATTCTTAGGATTGCTGCCACTGCCAGAGATGATGAGATCCCACAAGTCCTGTATCACAGGGGATGCAGGAATCAATTCGTTAACGTGACCTGGATGCTATTGAAAAAGCGGCATCCGCAGAGAAGCCGGATGAGCCGGGACGGAAAGAACTGAACCGGAGAAAGTCATCAGCAGGTCTAACCTTGTCATCATCACGCGTGTATGAACCAGTCTGCATCTTCTGCCTGAAAAAGCAGCAAGTATCTCACAAGCAGCAAAACAAGAGAGACCTTGGTCCAATGCGTCGATCTACGTTCAGATCAGACGGTTAGGCAGGCAGCAATGGACCAAAGTGATCCAAGAATGATGGCGATTACGTCCCGAGACCTAGTTGCAGCTGAGGGCCACTACTACCGGTCTTGCTATCGTAGGTATACCAAACAGACAAGCTCCAAGACCAACTCTGAAACAAGTGGTCATTAGCATGTTTTCCTTACTTGACTTGGCATTAAAGCCAAAAAGAAAAGAACGCAACGAGAAAACAACCTTCATTCTGTGTGCCACAAAATTAAACCACTGAAACAAAGGAACCAATTTCACACAATTAATGAAGGCGTGGAACACGTCCTCCGTACATATGCAGAACGGGCAACATGTGGATGGAGGAGAGAAATGGTTGATTAACTTATTTGAGGGGACTATCCAGTGGATCAGTCTCCATTGGAGATCACCAGATATTTTACTTATGAGCTTGCTATACATGGATTCTCATACAGGTTCAGAGGGGGGTCCCACAGGCAACAGTCTCTTCCACCGGATTACTCCATTTAGCGGCGTATCCCCCAGCAGTAACTTGACACATGACTTGTATAACTCTTTACTGCTAGTCTCTTGAAAGGGGCTTAACCCCATGCTAACCGGGGGTAAGTCGTCCGACTTGAAGTGCACCAATAACCCAGGAAAAACCCACTCATCGTGCAATGGTTCGAGCTCGTGGGACCAGCATACTCTCAGCCGTACCACTACATCACCTCTCTCAACACTTTTGCAGTCACTCTTTCGGACCATTTCCACCCGCATCCTGAAACATGCCAGAGGTGCCATACTTTTGTGATGCCGGCAATTATAAAATGCTGGCAGAGGTCCATACTTTTGGGCATGTTAGGGAAAAGCCGATTGCAGAACAAAGGCTCTTGTGCGAACATGTTGATGTCGTAGTTGTCTTCTTGACAGCACACTGAGAGCTTCTGCCAAGCATTCAACACACACTGATAAAAAACAGGAAGAGGAGATATGTCAACTTGTTGAAGCAGGACCAAGAAACATTCGCGGCCATATCCAAGTCCGCCTGCTTGACACAAAATGTGGGTGGCCAAGACATGGTTTGGTAGTTGCTCTTTCACCAAAAGTTTTTGTGCAGAGCATAACCAAAAGGCCATTTTACGGCTCCTGACATCGACCATACTCTGGCCACCCTTGGCCAATGGACAGCAAACAATGTTTGGCCATAACCAGTGATAGCATCCCCAAAATAAATCCAACAGTTGCCTTTGCAATTCCTTCACCAAGCCTTCTGGTGGTTGGAGGCAGATGAATCTGTGCCACAAGAAGGAGGTGACTGGATTTTTGACAACCAAAACTCGGCCCTTATATGAAAGGTGAGGCAGGGCTCTCCTCCACCCACACTCAATCTCTTTTTTACGCATTCAGCAACACCTTCCCAGTTCTTCTGGCCGTACTGCGGGGATCCAAGAAACACTCCAAGATAGCAAACACCTTCATCCACCCACTTTAAACTTGCAGGAAGGTGTATTGGCGGGCCTAGCGCCATTCCAGACGCACTGTTCCTGACAGAGGGAACCCATAAAGCCTTGCTCTTTTCCCAGTTGCACTTCAAAGAGGAAGCTACACCAAACAAATGTAGGTGCTTAACAAGAGCTGCAATGTCGTATGTCGTTATTGTCTTTAACAAGAACTGCGACATCATCAGCATACGCCGATACGACAACTGAAGGATATTCAGGAGATATACTCATTCCAGAAACGTTATTCCTTAGTAACACGAGAAGTAAGTAAGAAGTAACACGAGAAGAAGTAACTCCACTTCTGTTTCCGGTCCCTCGAGCAAGGAAGCGACTTTGACCTCTGCACGGCAGCAAAGTTAAAGTATTTTTTCCATTCGTGTCTTCGTCAATTTCTACTCGTTTTTTATTGTGCATGTGTTGCAGTGTGTTTTATAGTTGGTGTTGATTTGCAATTCATGCAAACTTTTGTATAATTTAATCGTTTTCTGTTCCCATCGCGTGCGCGGCCTGGTTTCTCTCGGCTTCCCTCCCCCCATCGGTGTTATGTGAATTTAAGTTCTTTCCTTCGCTGTATTGCTTATTTCTTAGATTTTCTCTTCTACCCCTAACTTCCCCGAACATCGACCACTTGTCTAACGTTTTAAATACCGTCTGGCAAATACCGTAATTAATCGTGTTCTGCTCCTCGTGTGCGGCCTTGTACCCCCGTCGGTGTTTGTTAACTTAAGTCCCCTACTTCGTGTTTTGCTTGGCTCTTAGATTTTTCCCTTCAACCCCGAACATAATACTCTTTGTCTAACGTTTTAAATCCCCACCCCCCCCCCCCCCCAAAAAAAAACAAAAAAACATTTTTTTTCCTTTCTCCACGTGTGTTGTTGTCTCATCCTGTACTTCTGTCCAGGTGTGCTGTTCGCCCCGCCCCCATTATCTCCTTGCCATCCACCTTTTGCCCTGTTCACGTGACTCGTGGTGGTCCCTCTCGGCCTTCCCCCCGTTGGTATTTTGTGCATATAAGATTGTTCCCGGTTCTGTTTAAATATTATTTAAATATGTTTAAACTTTCCCCTTCAGTGTTTTATTCAGTGGTATATTACAACACGCTGTTTTTCTTCCTATTTAAAAGGCTTTTTTCAATTTCCTCTCCAACTCATTCCACTTCAAAAAAAATAAATTCAATCTCTTATAACTCTAAATCACGACATGCTCTAAATTCTCATTCATTCCACCCCTCCTCCATCGTTCTTAATCGGATTGCTAACTTGAAAATCACAATAAACCCAATTTGTTATCAATGTTCGTCTTTCATTAATCATCCACTTTCTAAAATCCCCTCTTGCCCCTCCCCTCCAAATCCCCCCCCTTGCACCAACACTCCTAAACTCCCCCCTTGCCCATCCACTCCTAAACTTCCCCCTTGCCCCTCCACTCCTAAACTCCCCCCTTGCCCTTCCCCTCCAAATCCCCCCCCTGCACCAACACTCTTAAACTCCCCCCTTGCCCATCCACTCCTAAACTCCCCCCTTGCCCCTCCCCTCCAAATCCCCCCCTTGCCCCTACACTCCTAAACTCCCCCCTTGCCCATCCACTCCTAAACTTCCCCCTTGCCCCTCCACTCCTAAACTCCCCCCTTGCCCCTCCCCTCCAAATCCCCTCCTTGCCCCTACACCCCTAAACTCCCTCCTTGCCCCTCCACTCCTAAACTCCCCCCTTGCCCCTCCCCTCCTAAACTCCCCCCTCACTCCTCTCCTTCAAAACCCCCCCCCACAACCCCTCCCATTCAAATCTCCCCCCATACCATTCCTCTCCAATTCTCCCTCCTCCCCCCTCCTCCTCAAAGCTGCCTCCTCCCCACTTCGTCTCCCTTCTATCTCATACCTCCACCTCCCCCAACCTTCTACTTTCCTCTGCCCCCCCTCAAACAACCCCTCACTGTGCCTCATCCCTTCACCATCAAACCTTTCGTTCTCCTCATCCTTCCCTTTCTTGTAACTCTTCTGTAATCTCTGACACACTATCAACTGCTCTCCCTACCTCCCCCTCTCATCCTTCATCTTACCCTACCTCTCCCCTCCCCTGTCCTGTACCCGATGCTCCCCCTCTCTCTTCATTAACGGTATGGACCTCAAACATCCGGGGCCTTCGCGCAAACCTGACTGATCTCTCCATACAGGTTGCTTCCGACAATCCAGACTTCATCTGCTTAACAGAAACTTTCCTCCTTCAAGATGTCTCTGATTCCTTAATATCTCTTCCTGGTTACTCCCTCCTCCGGTATGATAGACCTGAGCCTCGTCCTGGTGGTGGGGTGGCTATCTTTATCAAAAACTCTCTTCCTCACTCTCCTTGCACTGCCCTCTCTCCACCTCACCCCCAGGAGTACCTCTGGCTACGGCTTCCTCTCCGCTCCCACCTTTTGTTCATATGTGTTCTGTACCGTCCTCCAAACAGTGATGACTCCATTTACATTTCATTGTCTGACAACATGGACCAACTTCTATCCACTCATCCCAACTCTCTCTTCCTCATATGTGGCGACTTCAACTGTCATCATGCCCAGCTGGCTGGGTGTGGGTTCATCTCTCACCAGCCATGGCACCTCAGCAAAGGACTTCTGCGACTCACTGGGATTGACACAATCTGTCAATTTCCCGACCCGGATCTCAGCCAATGGTGTATCATCTCTTCTAGACTTGGTTATGACAAACTTCCCTGCTAATGTCTGCTGCTCTTGTTCTGCCCCAATCGGTTCTTCTGATCATGTGCTTGTTAAAGTGGACATCTCTCTGGCCATTCTCAGAGAGCCTCCTCAGCGTCGACGAGTCTGGCATTTCACTCAGGCTGACTGGCACGGTCTTCAAGCAGCCATCAATCATCTGGACTGGTCTCCCATCTCCACTGCCTCTGGCATCAATTCTTCCTGGGAATTCTTCCAAAGCAAACTACTCTCTCTCTCATGCACAGATTTATCCCATCTCGTCTTCAGTTGTCTTTCCCTTCCTCCCGTCCATGGTACACTGAATCTTGTGGTGAGGCAGTTGCCCTGAAACAACTTGCCTTTGCCTCTTGGAAGGCTAATTCAACTGAAGGCAATCTCAGTTCCTTCCACCAAGCTCGGAACAAGTGTGTGTCTACCCTCAGGAGTGCCAGGAAGCACTATTTCTCCACACTCAAACCTGTCTCCTTCCTCCAAATCCTGGTGGCATCTGGTCAAATCCGTTTCTGGTGTTTGTTCCCCCTCCATCCCCTCCCTTACCTCAAATTGCTACACAGTTGACACCGCACGTGACAAAGCCGAATGCCTCAACTCTGTGTTTGCCTCACAATCTTGTGTCCCAAACCCATCTCTCTCTGTTCCCACCTTACCCAGTCGAACCCAACTGCTCCTGGACTCTGTGTCCTTCTCTCCTGACAAGGTGGAGGAGTTTTTGTCAAACCTCGACTCTGATTCTGCAACTGGACCAGACTGGATCAGCCCACGGGTCCTAAAATCCTGCTCTGCCGCTCTATCTCACCCTCTCTCTGTTCTTTTCACGCTCTCTTTTGCTCAAGGTCATCTGCCAGCATCCTGGAAATCAGCAAACATTACCGCTTTGCACAAAAAAGGTGCAAAAACAGATCCTTGCAACTGCAGACCAATCAGCCTGCTCCCAATTATCAGCAAAGTCATGGAATCCATCATTGCTTCGGATATCAAATCCTTCCTCTTCTCCAATGGCTTGATCTCCGATCATCAATTTGGATTCAGACCAGGTCATTCTACTCTGGACATGCTGCTTCTGCTGTCTCAACAATGGATGGAGGTCCTCAATGCCAAACAGGAAATCAGAGCGGTCTCCCTTGACATATCACGTGCCTTCGATACGGTCTGGCACCCAGCTCTGCTCACCAAACTCTCCTCCTATGGTATCCATGGAAATCTCCATACATGGCTTGCGGACTTCCTCTCTGGTCGTAGTCAACGTGTGGCCCTGAATGGATTGCTCTCATCTCCCCTTCCTGTTCAGGCTGGAGTTCCCCAAGGCAGTGTTCTGGGCCCTGTGCTTTTTCTGGTCTTTATCAATGATCTCTCCGACTCTCTGGAAAATCCTCTGTATCTCTTTGGTGATGACTCCACTCTCTGCCGCTCCATTCCTCTTCCTTCAGATCGGCAGTCTGCAGCCTCCTCACTCTCTGCAGACCTGGACAAAATCACAGACTGGTCAAACAAGTGGAACATGTCTTTCAATCCTGACAAATCTCACACTCTTACTATGTCTCTCCGAAAAGCTCGACTGGACACCCCTCCCATCTACTTTTTCATCAATCCTCTCCAAGAAGTTCTGTCGCTCAAGCTTTTGGGTCTCACTATCTGCCATGATCTTTCTTGGGAAAACCACATTTCCAAGCTGGCCGCCAAAGCCAGTCGCCGACTGGGCATCCTCCGTCGTGTGAAGTCCTTCCTAGGCACACCTGAGCTCCTCACCACATACAAGGCTTTCATCCGCAGCTCAATGGAATACTGTTCTCCCCTATGGGCCGGTGCTCCTGCCTCACACCTAGCTCGGCTTCACGTTGTTGAAACCAAAGCTTTCAGAATCATTGGAATCTCCCATGATGAAGCTATCTCCGAGGGCCTTTCACTCACTCACCGCAGACAGGTAGGTGGTCTTTCTGTCTTCTACCGCTCCTCTCCGGCCTTGCTCCCCCAGCTCTCTCTCTGTGCTTTGTCCCCCAAATATTCCTACAGGTCGCACAAGATCTGCCAGCAACCCTCTGATGGTTAAACTGCCGAAATCTCGGCTCTCTGCTCACCTTCGCTCTTTCATTCCTCTTTTCTCCCGCCTCTGGAACAAACTCCCACACTCCCTTCAATCCCACTCCTCACTCCAGGTCTTTAAAACAGCTGTTCACCACCATCTCTTATCTTCCCCCATCCAAAACCTTGATCTTTTCTACCCCCGCTAATTCACCCCAGATCCACCTTGTTTGAAATTCCAACTTCTTTCCTGGAAGTCCTGGCAGTGTCCATATGTTTTATACCTCTCCCACCCCCCCCCCCCCCCCTTCCCATGCCTCCCCCCCAAAGCACTCTCCCTCCCACAGATCTCTCGATGTCCCTGCTCTCAGATGTTGTGTTTGTGTTCCTCCCCCTCTCTCCCCATCTTGTCTACCGCTCCCCATGTTATATGTTTTATGTGTCGGTTTGTCGTTCTGTGTGATTAATGTTTGCTCTTTCACGAGCCTCGATCTTGTATACAAAAAAAAAAAAAAAAAAAAAAAGTGATTCCATTACAAGGGTGAACAGTCAGCCGGAGACGGTGCAACCTTGCCTTACCCCCCTTTGAACCTGTATAGGAGAACAAAGCTCATTATTCACCTTAACTAAACTGAATATATTGTTGTACAATAAAGCAATACAAGTCCTGAAATTAGCTCCAAATCCAAGCTTCAAGCACATGATTCTAAAAGACATGATCGATGCTATCAAAATCCTTTTCTAAATCAAGAAAAATTATACCAAAATCATTCTGCACACAGTTGCCATCTATCAGATCTCGGATGAAAAATATGTTATCATACATGGATCTACCTGCCTGGTGTTGGGCTAGCGGCTAGGGTGCCAACTTAGGATCCTAGGATCCTGGGTTCGAATCCCGGTCGATCGCTGAATTAACGCCAGGGGGGTTGACTCAGCCTGTCATCCTTCCGAGGTCGGCTAATTGAGTACCAGTTCACTGGTAATTCCCTGCTTGTCGTAAAAGGTGACAAAAGGGGTTGGCGGCAGGAAGGGCATCCAGCCGTAAAACATTGCTTCAAAAAGGGGACCAAAAAAACAACAACAACCACGGTCCCCGAAAAAGGGCAACCCCCGCGAAGCGGGGGGAAATGGCCTCTAAAGGTGTTTTTTGTTTTTTTTAATACATGGATCTACCTAGGATACAATATCTCTGATCAGGGTGAACCAAATCGCTAATTACATTTTTAACTCGATTCGCCAAAACTTTTCAAATTATTTTTTATAATCATTGCATAGTAGAGAAACAGGTCTCCAATTCTTTATGTGTCGCAAATCACCAGCCTTTGGAAGAAGGGACATCACCGCTCTTCTCAAACTTAAAGGCAATTCTCCATGAGTCAGTGATGATTCAAGAACATGCATCAGTTCTGGACCTAACAGTTCCCAAAATTCCACATAAAATTCAGCCGGCAGGCCATCGATTCCAGGGGCTCTTCCCGAGTCCATTCCAGCTAGGGCTTGCATCAACTCCTCGAGCGTAATTGGGGAGTCCAAATCCAGGTGCTGGGGCTCAGTTAACGAGGATAGGTGAGAGTTTAAAAGTCTCATTGTTTCATCACAAACAACCGGTTTTGAAAACAGTTTGGAAAAGAGATCTTTAACACACAACCGTGTGTCTCTATGATTTACAACAACAGCCCCGCTCATATCAATGACTGAAAAAAAGTTATTGGGTGCTTTACTGACAGAATCCAAATGAAAAAAAGCTTTATACTGGGGGTATCTAAAACCTTTAAGTTCTTAACCCTTAGTTTAAGTAACAACCCTGCTGCTTTCTCCTGGATTAACTCTCTCAACTGAGTCTTCTTTTCTAGTAATAACCGATAGTTTCTTACATTATTATTCTTAGCAAGTTTACCTTCAAGCTGTACAATGTCAGCTTCCAAACAAGTCGTTGTTACATTCTTAACATTTGTAATGTTTGCTCTAAACTGTTCACAAAAACACCCGAATCTGTGTTTTGGTATTGTCCCACCAAAGATTTACTGAAGAGAAAGAGGGCTTTCTTAGGATTTGATTAGCCCAGAAAACTTGGAAGGCTTCTTTAAATAGACCATCTTCTAGAAGACTGGTATTAAATTTCCAGTATGCACTTTTATGTATTGACTGAGGAAAAAGAAACCCCATGGTTACTAAATGATGGTCTGAGAATATTGACAGAAAATAATCCGGAGAGACTATAGCGTTTCTAAAAGGTGAGTTTATATACCATCGGTCGGAGTCTCGCAAAGGACACTCTTCCTCTGGTACGGCTCCAGGTAAACTGAGGTTCATTGGGGTAAAGTACCCTCCATCCATCTAGCAAACCAACCCGAGAAAAGAAAAGGGATAAATCAATACACGATTCAGGATGAGGTTCTGCCGAGTTCCTGTCTATTACAGGTTCAAAGCTACAGTTAAAATCACCCCCGATAAACACACATTGGTTGAGATCAACTGTCTGCAGGTGATTTATCACAGAAGCAAAGAAAGCTTTCCGTTCTGTACTCTAAATAGGTGCGTACACACTACACATTGAATAATGTGAAATGGAAATTGTTAACCTCCAGTTATAGAGAGCTGAAACGGTCTTTAACAATCTCCTGGAAGAGGATTGACAGGTACTAGCCCTGGTCTAGGTATGAAAGCAACACCTGCCGAAAGGGAAGACAAGTTGCTAAAAAAAGCACTGTCCCCCTAAAAGGCGACACCAATCATATTCTGGGTGACGTGTGTTTCCTGCAATAAAAGTACATCGACATTTTTGTGCCGAGACAAACTTTGCACTTGAGCTTGGCGGTTGGAGTTTGCACCTTCGCCATTAATGTTCAAGGTGCCAAAGGTAATTTGTTTCATTCCTTGTCAAAAGGCTTGATTGGGTGTTGCGAAATCTCAAGACCGGCTTTTGTAATAATTTTCCTGAGTCGGTGAAACTATGACTGTTAGTGGAAATTCTTTGGCCTTTCTCGTTATTTATTTTGCTGATTGAATAAATGAACCTAAGTCAGGAAATGTATCCCTGATAACTACATTTCGCTGTCTATAGGTTTCATTTAAAAAAGAAGGTACTAGTTGAGGAGCCATCCTTGGCTGACTCAACTGAGACTGAGACAACTCGGGCACCTCGACATCCTCATCAGATTCCGACAAGTCTGACAAGGTCCCTCCGGGATCGAGGATGTCGGCTTCCGTGGTCACTATGGGAATCGTCAGTATCTCTGGGAATTTGCTGGAGAGCTCCACTGTGCGATCAACGTTGTCATGGTGATATTTGCCAGCAAAAGTTGTACAAGTTGGGGTCACTTCTGTTTCTGTAACAGGAAGTGAGGTACGGTCGTTTTCAACACTAGGAACATGAACAGGGACGCTGCTATCATTCGTCTCACTGCAGGAGGGAACAGCGGGAACAGTTAAACTCTCAGGATTAGCTTCAGTCGGTTTAATAGAAACCCGAGTATTCTTATCCTTTTTACAATCGGTGTCTACGTGACCATTTTCCCCACACATTGAACACGAAACCTTGGGACAGAAACGTTTAATGTGACCAAAGACTCCACAGTGAAAGCACGTTAGTGAGGCTGACGAGGCGTACATTTTATTCTCCCGATCGTCGGATTTTACTTTAAATTCCTTTTTTTAAATCCTTTAATTTTTACTTTAAAATTCATATAGACACAAGAACGCTCGTCGTTTGTGTCAATCTTTCCCTCGCGGTCCCACTGTGCTGTCTTTTCCTCGCGGTCCCAACTGTACTGTCTTTCCCTCGCGGTCCCTCTGTACTCTCTTTCCCTCGCGGTCCCAACTGTACTGTCTTTCCCTCACGGTCCCTCTGTACTGTCTTTCCCTCGCGGTCCCACTGTGCTGTCTTTTCCTCGCGGTCCCAACTGTACTGTCTTTCCCTCGCGGTCCCTCTGTACTCTCTTTCCCTCGCGGTCCCAACTGTACTGTCTTTCCCTTGCGGTCCCTCTGTACTCTCTTTCCCTCACGGTCCCTCTGTGCTGTCTTTCCCTCGCGGTCCCTCTGTGCTGTCTTTCCCTCACGGTCCCAACTGTACTGTCTTTCCCTCACGGTCCCTCTGTGCTGTCTTTCCTTCGCGGTCCCTCTGTGCTGTCTTTTCCTCGCGGCCCCTCTGTGCTGTCTTTCCCTCGCGGTCCCTCTGTACTCTCTTTCCCTCGCGGTCCCTCTGTGCTGTCTTTCCCTCGCGGTCCCTCTGTGCTGTCTTTCCCTCACGGTCCCTCTGTACTGTCTTTCCCTCACGGTCCTAACTGTACTGTCTTTCCCTCGCGGTCCCTTTGTGCTGTCTTTTCCTCGCGGTCCCTCTGTGCTGTCTTTCCCTCGTGGTCCCTCTGTACTGTCTTTCCCTCGTGGTCCCTTTGTGCTGTCTTTCCCTCGCGGTCCCACTGTGCTGTCTTTCCCTCGCGGTCCCACTGTACTGTCTTTCCCTCGCGGTCCCTCTGTGCTGTCTTTCCCTCGCGGTCCCTCTGTACTGTCTTTCCCTCACGGTCCTAACTGTGCTGTCTTTCCCTCGCGGTCCCACTGTACTGTCTTTCCCTCGCGGTCCCTCTGTACTGTCTTTCCCTCGTGGTCCCTTTGTGCTGTCTTTCCCTCGTGGTCCCACTGTGCTGTCTTTCCCTCGCGGTCCCACTGTGCTGTCTTTCCCTCGCGGTCCCTCTGTGCTGTCTTTCCCTCGCGGTCCCTCTGTACTGCCTTTCCCTCGTGGTCCCTTTGTGCTGTCTTTCCCTCGCGGTCCCACTGTGCTGTCTTTCCCTCGCGGTCCCACTGTACTGTCTTTCCCTCGCGGTCCCTCTGTGCTGTCTTTCCCTCGCGGTCCCACTGTGCTGTCTTTCCCTCGCGGTCCCACTGTGCTGTCTTTCCCTCGCGGTCCCACTGTGCTGTCTTTCCCTCGCGGTCCCACTGTGCTATCTTTCCCTCGCGGTCCCACTGTACTGCCTTTCCCTCGCGGTCCCTCTGTGCTGTCTTTCCCTCGTGGTCCCTCTGTGCTGTCTTTCCCTCGTGGTCCCCCTGTGCTGTCTTTCCCTCGTGGTCCCCCTGTGCTGTCTTTCCCTCGTGGTCCCCCTGTGCTGTCTTTCCCTCACGGTCCCCCTGTGCTGTCTTTCCCTCGCGGTCCCACTGTGCTGTCTTTCCCTCGCGGTCCCCCTGTGCTGTCTTTCCCTCGTGGTCCCTCTGTGCTGTCTTTCCCTCGCGGTCCCTCTGTGCTGTCTTTCCCTCGCGGTCCCTCTGTGCTGTCTTTCCCTCGTGGTCCCCCTGTGCTGTCTTTCCCTCGCGGTCCCACTGTGCTGTCTTTCCCTCGTGGTGCCCCTGTGCTGTCTTTCCCTCACGGTCCCTCTGTGCTGTCTTTCCTTCGTGGTCCCTCTGTGCTGTCTTTCCCTCGCGGTCCCACTGTACTGTCTTTCCCTCGCGGTCCCTCTGTGCTGTCTTTCCCTCGTGGTCCCTCTGTGCTGTCTTTCCCTCGTGGTCCCCCTGTGCTGTCTTTCCCTCGTGGTCCCCCTGTGCTGTCTTTCCCTCGCGGTCCCCCTGTGCTGTCTTTCCCTCGCGTCCCACTGTGCTGTCTTTCCCTCGCGGTCCCCCTGTGCTGTCTTTCCCTCGTGGTCCCTCTGTGCTGTCTTTCCCTCGCGGTCCCTCTGTGCTGTCTTTCCCTCGCGGTCCCTCTGTGCTGTCTTTCCCTCGTGGTCCCCCTGTGCTGTCTTTCCCTCGCGGTCCCACTGTGCTGTCTTTCCCTCGTGGTGCCCCTGTGCTGTCTTTCCCTCACGGTCCCTCTGTGCTGTCTTTCCCTCGTGGTCCCTCTGTGCTGTCTTTCCCTCGTGGTCCCACTGTACTGTCTTTCCCTCGCGGTCCCCCTGTGCTGTCTTTCCCTCGTGGTCCCTCTGTGCTGTCTTTCCCTCGTGGTCCCCCTGTGCTGTCTTTCCCTCGTGGTCCCCCTGTGCTGTCTTTCCCTCGCGGTCCCTCTGTGCTGTCTTTCCCTCGCGGTCCCACTGTGCTGTCTTTCCCTCGCGGTCCCCCTGTGCTGTCTTTCCCTCGTGGTCCCCCTGTGCTGTCTTTCCCTTGTGGTCCCTCTGTGCTGTCTTTCCCTCGTGGTCCCTCTGTGCTGTCTTTCCCTCGCGGTCACCCTGTGCTGTCTTTCCCTCGTGGTCCCCCTGTGCTGTCTTTCCCTCGTGGTCCCCCTGTGCTGTCTTTCCCTCGCGGTCCCTCTGTGCTGTCTTTCCCTCGCGGTCCCACTGTGCTGTCTTTCCCTCGCGGTCCCACTGTACTGTCTTTCCCTCGCGGTCCCTCTGTGCTGTCTTTCCCTCGCGGTCCCACTGTGCTGTCTTTCCCTCACGGTCCCACTGTGCTGTCTTTCCCTCGCGGTCCCACTGTGCTGTCTTTCCCTCGTGGTGCCCCTGTGCTGTCTTTCCCTCGCGGTCCCCCTGTACTGTCTTTCCCTCACTGTCCCCCTGTACTGTCTTTCCCTCGCGGTCCCTCTGTGCTGTCTTTCCCTCGCGGTCCCACTGTGCTGTCTTTCCCTCACGGTCCCACTGTGCTGTCTTTCCCTCGCGGTCCCACTGTGCTGTCTTTCCCTCGTGGTCCCACTGTGCTGTCTTTCCCTCACGGTCCCACTGTACTGTCTTTCCCTCGCGGTCCCTCTGTGCTGTCTTTCCCTCATGGTCCCTCTGTGCTGTCTTTCCCTCACGGTCCCTCTGTGCTGTCTTTCCCTCGCGGTCCCTCTGTACTGTCTTTCCCTCGCGGTCCCTCTGTGCTGTCTTTCCCTCGCGGTCCCCCTGTGCTGTCTTTCCCTCGCGGTCCCTCTGTGCTGTCTTTCCCTCGTGGTCCCTCTGTGCTGTCTTTCCCTCACGGTCCCACTGTGCTGTCTTTCCCTCGCGGTCCCCCTGTACTGTCTTTCCCTCGCGGTCCCTCTGTGCTGTCTTTCCCTCGCGGTCCCTCTGTGCTGTCTTTCCCTCGTGGTCCCTCTGTGCTGTCTTTCCCTCGCGGTCCCCCTGTGCTGTCTTTCCCTCGTGGTCCCCCTGTGCTGTCTTTCCCTCGTGGTCCCCCTGTGCTGTCTTTCCCTCGCGGTCCCCCTGTGCTGTCTTTCCCTCGCGGTCCCCCTGTGCTGTCTTTCCCTCGCGATCCCCCTGTACTGTCTTTCCCTCGCGGTTGTCAGCTTTTTTACGAGCCTCAATTCAGTATTAAAAAAAAAAAAAAGAAAAAAAAATTCAACCTGTGTCGTCGCCACGATCGGGAAGTACCATGTAAACTTGGCGACAGAAACTCATAATGTGTTTTATCCTCTCGTCTCGGCTCTTCAGGGGGATCATGGACATTCTCGACACAACTGTTCCAAACCGAGAAAGGACTGACATCAGTTTGTCGCTTGATATAAACGGTGGTACATTTGATACGACGATTTTCATCGCTGGAGTATCCATAGGGGACACTTATATAAAAACACCACTCTCTGTGGTTAAAGCTGCACTCACGACATGAACAGAATTTTCGCCATCTCACTAACCGTCTCGCTAACAGAATCGTCTCGCTAACCGAGAGCGTGTATTCGCCATACCAGCGAATTAACACCCCCCTAATTAGAATTAACAATTAACACATGTCCGAATCGGACAAGAAGGTACAAAAACTAAATAAATCGAACTAAAATAAATAACAAACATGCATTATAAGCACAAAAAGGCTTATAGAGCGCCGTCAAAGCCGGTAGGCCGCACCCAAAATGGGCCCGCACTCAATCCTCTCTCTCTCTCGAAGACAAAGGTGTAGAACGGATGAAAACAAAACGCCAAAGCACACAGGATGGAAAAGGAGAGGGAGGGGAGGGCAAGAGAGGAGAAAACACAAAGAGGACTCACCACAACACAGAGCAGTTGCACACAGCCACCATCTTGCCACGCCCAACACACAAACAGCCAGCAGGGGGCGGGAGAGAGAGAGAGAGAGAGCGAGAGAGAGGAGTTGAGGTGCGCAGTCAGCCTGGATTTTGGAATCTTAACCAGGAGAGGGTTACTGAAAGAACGCATGCATCCTGGACTTGCTGGGGAGGATCAGAGGCTTTGAGTAGAGATGGTCGAAAATAAAGAGACCACCAACCTGGCAGCTATGTGTGAGTAACAGACCTTGTGTTGTGTCCTTATCATGGGAGATTTTAATGATGTTGAGAGCTTTAGATTAACGACATAATCCAGGAGAGACAGACATGATGCAAAGGCATCAGCCAATAGTGGAGAGCAGTTCTTTGACCTACGGACAAAGGCCTTGTAGACTGCAAGCAGCTCTGACTTTTCAAGGGAAGACTAGTATTGACAGAAGATTCTCAGTTTGTAGTCAGCTCTAGCATTGGAGGCCAGCTTTACTATGTGGTTGGCCCAGAAAATATGAGAGGTGGATTTGTTTGACGATCATTACTGCCACCACCTAAGGTGGATGGAGGTTAAGTTTTCACCCGTTTGTTTCTCTGTCTGCGAGCATAATTCAAAATATTGCAGACAGATTTGGATGAAACTTGGTGGATAGGTTGGGTGTGTAAAAAGGACGAATCGATTAGATTTTGGTGAGAATCCGGATACTAGAATTATAAAAAGTGATTCTTTCCAATTTAGAGATATTCAGAGTTGTGGATGGGTTATGACAAAACTAGGGGGATGAGTTGAGGAAGCCAATTAGATTTCAGTTAGGGTCCAGATGCAGATCCGGCCTATCATTGGGATACAAAATGTAAGCTGTTCAGCCTGGTGGAGGTATGCGCCCTACCAAGTGCAGTTCTAGTTATTTAAAGCTACACTGAAAAGTCACATGGCTGGAGAAGAGAAAATGTAGAGTTTCGTCTTCTTCACACAATAACAACTGCTACCTTCCAGACCATAGAACCAATCATGTTGAAAATTTAAACACTTGTTCCACTTGACTACATCTACATTCGTTTAAAGTTTCACTTTGATCAATTAAGCGGTTCAAGATTGAAATTTTTTTTATTTCCGTTCAATTATTTATGGCTGCCAAACCAAGCAATCAATCATGTTGAAGTTTTGCACACTTATCCCAGTTGACGCCTTCTACATTGCTTTAAAGTTTCACGTCGATCAATAAAGTGGTTCAATATATACATGGTTTTTAAGATTACCATTGAATTATTTATCGCTGCCAAACCATGTGACCTATCGCAAATTCCAAAAGGTTATTTTAGCACTGAGACACGTGGAACATAATTTTGAAGCTTCCACTCAATATGATCAAAAATGAGGGAGAAGATAGGTTTTAAAGTTTCTGCTTAAAAACGTCATAACTCCGAAACTATGTGACGTATGCCATCATCTCCCTGGAACTTTTTGTTTGTCATGGGTATGCGATTATGGATTATGCATGCAAAGTTTGGGCTCAATCTGTTCAGTCGTTGTGGAGAAAAAGGGGTTTTAGTGTTTTTCATGAAAAACAATATGGCGGCCGAACCATGTGACTTATGATGTTGAAATGATTTTGGCCCTAAAAATGTTTTCACTTAGGTCATGGACAAAAATATATATTTGTGGCATCAAGGATTCTGTTTGTCGAATTCTAACCTCGTAACGTTAGCACTTTTAATATCCTAAATAAACATATTTTTGGTCCCAATGCAGAGTTCTTTAGAATGAGCCATGACTCAATTTTTTCCACTGAGCCATTTTGGACATATAGGGTGGGGGGGGGGGCAAATTTTAAGGTTTTTTCCCAAGATGGCACTCATACCATGTGACCGATGACGTCATCATTAGCAGTAAATAATTCTTCATGTTTAGGCAATCACCTGGTGAAACTTTGGTGCCAATTGGATCAACAGTTGCAGAGAACATTGATTTTAAAGTTTTCGGACATAAAAAAGTGGTGGAAACCAAAGTAGGGGAGAAAAACTACAGGAAAAACAATAGGTATCCCTCTTCAATTATGGAGAGGAAACCTAACAAGAGTGAGAATTGCTTTGTAATACAGTTGCGGATCTCGGAGTACGGTACTCCCGTTAGCAAGGGGGGGGGGGGGGGGTTAATCCCCTTGTCTTGTTAAGCTGGCCGTCTCCGGTCCTGGAACTATCCCGCTCCTTTGCGGGATGTGATTGGCCAGGGTGATTGGTCAAAGGTTTCCCAAATACCTTCACCAATCTCTCCACAAAGCAGGGAGATGAGTCCCTGCTCGAACCGCGGATGTGATGGTAATTGCCGAGCGGTTTAGCAATCCACGATCCGAGCCGTTAACAAAAGGACTAAACCTGATTAAAAGCGGTTGGCCAAATCGTGCCACAGGTACTCAATTGGGGACGCAAGCGACGCAAGCGACGAAGGACGCAAGCGATCGGATGAGAGGAACAAAAGAATAAGAAGGGTGAAGGAAGAACAAATATGGTTTATTTACTATACTACAAGAGGAAACGAAAGGCAAGAAGAATATACAAAATAAGGAAATAAAAGGGGGCAAGCTCATCTAAACAGCCTTAACTTATCACGACCCCAGGACAAACAGACAGACTCACACGGAATGGTCGCTGGAAGAGGAGGAAGGTCCAGGCAGATGGTTCCAGGCGATGGGATGGTCCAGGCTCCGGGTCCGTGGGCAAAGAACGGCAGGCAGCTTCGCGTCCCGTTGGCGCGCGACCGGACCTTACATATGCGAGGGGCTGGAATGCGCGTACGCATAGCGTGCCGAACGCTCTCAAAACCAACGGCAGTTCGTATCACACGATCGTCCCAAGCGATCCCCCGCGCAATGTTCTTATCATTCGCTGCCTCTGCGCTGTTCCCTCAAGCTTGCCGATCTTCTCTCCTCGCATCTGCCGATCTCCCCCGCATCTCCGTAAAAGGGCTTCGCGCTCGCGCTTTTATCACAAGCCTCGCGTATCAAGCCGCGTCCGCTCCGCTCCGCCTACCGGTGAACACGCCTCGGCCCGGATTGGTCACGAGGGTTCATTGGTACCTCCCCTCGTGACGCGTTGATGGCGCCACGCCTATGTTCCTGGCCGCTCCTCCCTTTTCCTCCCACTCTGCCACATGGCTTATGGCGGCGGGCAGGAACAAACCAAAAGGCAGCGACGATGGCAATACGGCTCCTGGCACTTTGGAGAGAGGGAGAGAGAGAGAGATTGGGGATAATTGAAGGGGCCTAGGTTATTTGATTAATACAACGCAGATTCAACTATTGGAAACAGATCCTTACCTGAAACACATACTAATGAAATAACTAAAGAAGAAGCCTATGGTTTGCTACGTGTTGCTCGTGGCCTAACTAGGGTGTGACCTTTGACCTTTACACCAAAAATGGGAATATTTACAGGGGATTATTTATAAGGGAACATTTACAAAAATTTACGAGTGAAGGGTTCTCAAAACCGCAACACGGCATCCTCATTATCTCCAGGGCCATCCCGGCCCGAAAGAACTTTAACTTAGTGTGACACTCAGGTGTGGTAACCCTCTACTATTACCTTCACCCTGAGTGCGACATTTTTAAAACAACTAAGTATGTCCCGCCTGATGCGTTGCATTCTATCTAACTGAATCACGCCCACAGGATAACCGAATCACTGAATTGTCTTCAAACTACACATGGACGGTGGGGAGCATTATTTACAAAGACACTATTTGGTATTTACAAACGCGAACCCAGGACCTGTCTTTTGGGAAACAAAATAAGATGGTTTGAAAAGAGGAAAGGCATACACTGCACTGCACCGATACCACCAGCACCAATAAGCACCAGAGAACAAAAAGCACCAGAGCACCAAAACACCAAAATGCACAGTCAGCACCATCCAGTGCACAGTCATCACATTTCAAATAATAAGCAACGATGCTCAGCAGATGACGTCTTCTTCTTCTCTGCCGATGTTTCTGGGCGACTTCTTGCTTGCTGCCTATTTGGTAATAAAAAGAAGGCACAAAACGCGTCCATTTCTTTAATTATGGCCAGCAGGGGCCAACTAAGGTGGTCCACCTGCATGGCTTAGGTGCCACCGTGACCGTGGTCTGCATGCAAGATTCCCAGCAGTGATGCCAGGCCCCAAAATGTGGGGTCCATGAGTGTGGTGATCGGCCACAGACCTGTGGTCCATGTGGTGGTACCGGTCCAGGCAGGCAGCAGCGAGGTTGCGAGCACACAACTGCGGGCACCTGCACACTTTCCCCTCAGCACACAAAGACCACGGTCCATGAGTGGGGAAGGAAGACAAGCAGGGTTAGCGGGGTGCAATGGCGCAAGGGTACACATCAACACAAGGTAATGCAGAGGGGTGAGGTGCGCAGGAGAGCGAGCGGAGAAAGCTCGTCCTTACCGTACGCCCCACCCCCCCCCCCCCCCCCCCACCGTCACCTAATCTACCCATGCCCCTTACCCCGTATTTACACAATTTTACAAGTTCGTCGCTACGTCTTGTCTTCCCCATATCTCCCCTCTATACCAAATTCGTTCACAATCCCTCTAACCCAAATTTGCCACCAATCAATTCATCATCAATCCCTCCTAAGGAGGAAGAGATGGAACATCAGCACAATGTCACCCCCACGTCATGATGCGTCTTACATACCAGATGTCTGCAAACAATGGTGGTGTGGAGTCCTATCATCACCTCAGGTGAGTGGATGCGGATGGTGCGAAGAGACTTTCCAATCCTGACTATCCTAAATGACATTAACACCTTTTACACTACCCGGGGTCTTTCCCTGCCAAACCATTGGCCATCTTACACTATATGGTTCTAAGAACCGAACTCCCATTGACCAAACTGTGGTGCTCACCAATTTGGGATCTAAGTCCTCAGATTCTCCTCCCTGTGCCCTCGCACAATTTCCGGGCTGGGTCGTGTGGCGCTCCCAGCAGGTCCGCTCACCTGAACACCTCCGCCACTGCAGTTGTCTCCAAGCTTACCTGCTCCTTACCCTAACCTACTTGGGGAAGGCCCTCTGGCACTCTCACCCCACTCGGTGCCCTCTCTGGCACTGGGCTACCCGGGTCCGTCCTCCGGATCCTCGGGCCCCATTGAACAACTACTGGCTCCCAGAGCCTACCTGCGGCCTCACCTGGCCGACATACTAACAGTGGCGGAGTGCCCAACCAATCACACTCAGTAACAGGCCACACGCCCAGCCAATTGACTCCACTAATGCACCCAACACAACACTTCTGTGCAACTTCTCGCACCACAGATGCCAATATCCAACCACAATTTACCTACTCCCTCTACCTACTTTTAAACTACCCTCCCCGAGTACTCGTGAAGGGGTCCATCTTCCCCATCCACTGCTTTCGCACCAACCACTCCACTCCACGTATTCCACACTACTCACTCCACACCATCCATTCCATACTCCATTTATTCCAGACTCCATGTATTCCATACAAACATTCTCCATATACTTGTTCTTCACTTGCACACCTGGTGCCCATACACCTGGTGTCACTTGCACACCTGGTGGCACTTGCACCCTCCTTCCCTCCAGGACCATTCACTCAATACAACGCACAATCACACCTTTCACAATACTCTGCTCAATCACTTCCTACACACACACTGCATCATCTGATCTAACTACTCCCTTCTGAAACTCGCGCTCCCCGTCTTCCCTTATACTAAGCGCTCCCACGTTGTTATAATCCAAACGAATCTATCTACGTCCCCTACTGCAGGTATCATGTCGCTACTTAACTCTACTGTCCCCTATGGTCATCTTTCTAAATCCCTATACACTTTATCCTAACCCTCCCAGGCTGTTTTCACAGCCATACCCCATAAAACTATAGCCCCTTTGCCCACACATACGGTGTGAGGGATGGTAAATCTACCATCCCTCTACACCATATACCATTTGCCATCAATATTTCTAATCCAGTCACTGTACTATGAGCCTCAGTGCGTCAATGCATTTTCAACTCCTGTGGTTGGGTCCGTCCGGCATCCGATTCAGGGGAGGAGGTTTCGTCGGGCCAAGGTTCAAAGCACCATCCCTACGCAGGGCTTTTCGCTCCCATGCGTGATGGCCTTGCCTTGCCCGGGTGGAGCACCGCCACCACAAGAGGGCGCCGTTCCGACCCCTCCTACCTCCTCTCGAACCGGGCCGCCCGCTTTGCCTGGCAAAGCGCGGACTCGACCGTGCAGGGCGGGGCCCGGCGCGAATCGTGCACGGCGCCCCGAGCAGAAGCGACGCGACACCGATCCCCGTCGGCTCCTGCAGCGCACACCGCCCGGCACGGACCAGGAGCTCGCGTCGGCTAAACGTCGGCCTAAACGCTGCCACGGTCAACGTCGATGCTTTACTCGCATGCTCACACGCATACGCGACCCCTTTTACACTCTCTAAACCCGGCGCTCCAACGCCACTCGTACATCCCACACACTTTGGCACAGCACTCGCTCGTGCATACCCCTTTCTTACGCATTCTGTTACGCACCACTCCTCTCGCGCACTTTCTCATGCACTCATCCTACTCGCACACTCCATCGCACACCACTCCTCTGTTACGTACTCCGTAACACTCACCACGTGTGTGCACTCCTGCACATACCCACTCACGCGCTCCGATGTGCCCTCCTGCAACGCGCCACAACCAACTCAGGTGTGCGTTCTCGCACACTCTCTCCATCCATCTCCCTCTCCGTGTCACTCTCATCACACATACACTCCGACGTGCATTCTCGCTCGCACTCGGTTTCACTTCCATACTCTGTCGTGCACTCTCCCTCGCTCTTGGTAACACACTCGCGCTCCGACGCCATTCGTACACGCGTGCCGTTTACCTTCACACACCTTTTCCTCACACGCGCGTCATTGCCATCCATAACGCGCACCACGGACCTTTTACGAGCGCCCGGGTTACGCCTTGATCCCAAGCGCGCGAAAATTCTTTTCGCGGCAAACACTTTCCTGCAAAACCTCTTAGCACCATGCACAGCCCGACTCACCTTCGGGGTTCTTCTTCTTCGCTCGAACACCTGCAAATCTTTATAAGGATTAACAAGCACGGCATCATGATGCGGCACGGACTTTGCACATTATCCATTTCTCCCTGCCACGAGTGCTTTTCTACATCTGCGGTCTCTCCAATTCCAATTTCCACTACTATTTGTTCGGTTAGATTTCTTTTTTCTTTAATTTCAATATATTTTCCCTTGACGACCGCTGCCTCCAATAAAATTTCCTTTTCTACTTCGGCGGTCGCCGGCTTTCCCATACCCCGGGTCACGATCTCTATACCCGTCCAGTTACCTGCGCCTTGCTCCAACTCGCTTCCCCCACGCTCCTCGAGTCACGCTACCTCGTCGTGCACAAATGCGCCTTTCCCGCCCGACCTGCGGTTAACCTCCCTTTCACACTCCCTTGCTTCATACCGGGCTTTGTCCCTCGTTAGCCCCTCATTAATTTCTCAGGCTTGGCCATTTATGCCGTCCAATTTGCTTCCGAGTCCCTCCAATTTGCTTCCTAATCGCTCCCCCAATTTGACTTCTAGGCCCCCAATTTGGCTTCCCAATTGCTCACCCTGAGCCTTCATTTGTTCTTTCTGGGCACCCATTGTCCCATTCATCTTTTCCATTTCTTCCCCTGTCTTGACCATAAAGGCCATCATTTGCGTCATGAAGAGGTTCATATCCACCGGTGCTGCGGGCTCGGCTGCTGCGGCCATGTGCGAGGCGCCATTTTGTGCTCCTGTAACCTCGTGCGAGGTGCCGCCATCTTGTGCGCCTGCAGCCCCCGCTACCGCAACCTCTTTGCTTTCCTCCTGCATCTCCTCCCTGGGGTCCTGGGTCTACTCTACCCCCTCTTCTATCTCCCCCACCGGCATCCGACCGCCTTGATCATCCATGGCACGACTATAATTTGGTTTTTAAAATAGAATTTCGGCCGCTCGTAATTTTGACCAAATTTTTCAGATGGATTAAAAATTTGGTTCGGGTCCAATCCCACTCCCCGACACCAATTGTTGCAGATCTCGGAGTACGGCACTCCCGTTAGCAAGGAGGGGTTAATCCCCTTGTCTTGTTAAGCTGGCCGTCTCCGGTCCTGGAACTATCCCGCTCCTTTGCGGGATGAGATTGGCCAGGGTGATTGGTCAAAGGTTTCCCAAATACCTTCACCAATCTCTCCGCAAAACAGGGAGATGAGTCCCTGCTCGAACCGCGGATGTGATGGTAATTGCCGAGCGGCTTAACAATCCACGATCCGAGCCGTTAACAAAAGGACTAAACCCGACTAAAAGCGGTTGGCCAAATCGTGCCACAGGTACTCAATTGGGGACAGGACGCAAGCGATCGGATGAGAGGAACCAAAGAATAAGAAGGGTGAAGGAAGAACAAATATGGTTTATTTACTATACTACAAGAGGAAACGAAAGGCAAGAAGAATATACAAAAGAAGGAAATAAAAGGACATAGGGCAAGCTTATCTAAACAGTCTTAACTTATCACGACCACAGGACAAACAGACAGACTCACACGGAATTGTAGCTGGTAGGGGAGGAAGGTCCAGGCAGATGGTTCCAGGCGATGGGATGGTCCAGGCTCCGGGTCCACGGGCGAAGAACGGCAGGCAGCTTCGCGTCCCGTTGGCGCGTGACCGGACCTTACATATGCGAGGGGCTGGAATGCGCGTACGTATAGCGTGCCGAACGCTCTCAAAACCAACGGCAGTTCGTATCACACGATCGTCCCAAGCGATCCCCCGCGCAATGTTCTTATCATTCGCCGCCTCTGCGCTGTTCCCTCAAGTTTGCCGATCTTCTCTCCTCGCATCTGCCGATCTCCCCCGCATCTCCGTAAAAGGGCTTCGCGCTCGCGCTTTTATCACAAGCCTCGCGTATCAAGCCGCATCCGCTCCGCTCCGCCTACCGGTGAACACGCCTCGGCCCGGATTGGTCACGAGGGTTCATTGGTACCTCCCTCATGACGTGTTGATGGGGCCACGCCTATGTTCCTGGCCGCTCCTCCCTTTTTCTCCCACTCTGCCACGTGGCTTATGGCGCCGGGCAGGAACAAACCAAAAGGCAGCGACGACGGCAATACGGCTACTGGCACTTTGGAGAGAGAGAGAGATTGGGGATAATTGAAGGGGCCTAGGTTATTTGATTAATACAACGCAGATTCAACTATTGGAAACAGATCCTTACCTGAAACACATACTAATGAAATAACTAAAGAAGAAGCCTATGGTTTGCTAAGTGTTGCTCGTGGCCTAACTAGGGTGCGACCTTTGACCTTCACACCAAAAATGGGAATATTTACAGGGGATTATTTATGAGGGAACATTTACAAAAATTTACTCGTGAAGGGTTCTCAACACCGCAACAATATATATTTGTGGCATCAAGGATTCTGTTTGTCGAATTCTAACCTCGTAACGTTAGCACTTTTAATATCCTAAATAAACATATTTTTGGTCCCAATGCAGAGTTCTTTAGAATGAGCCATGACTCAATTTTTTCCATTGAGCCATTTTGGACATATAGGGGGGGGGGGGGGGGAATTTTAAGGTTTTTTTCCAAGATGGCGCCCATACCATGTGACCTATGACGTCATCATTAGCAGTAAATAATTCTACATGTTTAGGCAATCACCTGGTGAAACTTTAGTGCCAATTGGATCAACAGTTGCAGAGAACATTGATTTTAAAGTTTTCGGACATAAAAAAAGTGGTGGAAACCAAAGTAGGGGAGAAAAACTATAGGAAAAACAATAGGTATCCCTCTTCATTTATGGAGAGGAAACCTAACAAGAGTGAGAATTGCTTTGCAATACATGTTCCCTACTAATGTGATATTTTCTAGTCTAAAAAGGGCAGAACTCCGTGAAAGATTTGTGGCGATAATGTTTTTCATGTCCCATGAGGATAATGCTTTACTCATGTACCGTGGCGATAATGTTTTCTCTTGTGCCTCGTGGCTATAATGCTTTCCCTTGTGTTCCCATGGGCATATTGCTTTCCCTCGTTTCATGTGTGGATAATAGGGTGGTCCACAGATATATGTTATATTTAATACTATTAAAAATCCATGCTCCACAAGGCTGCTCTTGTTCCTATGTTTATAAAGATCATATGAACCAAATATGAGGTAAATTGGAACTTATTTAGAGGTTGCTCAAAAAATAACATTTTAAATTTATCCTGTTTTTTTCAGATGGCAGAATCTCGCAGCTCTTCCACAGTTTGGTTGCTGGGCAAGTCTGAAAAGGAAATAATATGTGGGGGACTACCAACCAAAGGACACACATTGCAGAAAATGGTGTACCATCACATACAAGAACACCATACAGTTCGAGAAAGTGCCAAACGTAGTGTACAAGCTGTGTGTGCATACTGGGAGAAAGCACGAATTCCAGTGCAGAGAGTAGATTCCTGTGAGCGCCAACTTTTGAAGTTGTTTGATGCCTACACACTGGTGAAGAAAAATAGAACCAAGACATTTGAAAACTATAGAGTGAAGGAGCAGATGTTCAAAGATGATCTTCAATCCCTCTTCGATATCTCACCAAATGATGCGCTTGAGAAAATAACGAATGAAGAAGACAAAGCATTCCTTATCATGCAGCGTGAGGATCCCTCAAGTTCACGTATGGGATCTGTGGACAACACTCTGGCAGTGAAGGAGAACAGAAAGCGTATCAGGCTTGAGAATGAAGATAAAAGAAAGAAGAAACATGCTGCTGAAACTCTAACAGCAATGCAATCTGTTCCATCAACATCGGCTGTGGTTGATGATGATGATGAGTCTGAGATTGAAAGCTCCGATTCAGGGGACAATGAATTCAAACTCCAAAGTCCATCTTCTGCCAAACAGGCGACAAAGGTTCCCATCAAGGTGATCACTCGAGCAATAGTGGCAACTCTGGACAGAGTAAATCTCTCAGATCAGCGTGCTATGTTTGTGGCCAGTGCTTTTGCACAATCTCTTGGTCATACCATTGAAGACAAGTGCAAGCCAACAATAATAAATAATTTGAGTAATTGAAAATAGATAATAGAAAATAGAAATAGATTATGAATTGATGTATGATGCTAAAAATTCTGTATCTTATTATTCATTAAAATTTGTCAACATTTTGAGCAACCTCTATATATTGTCCAATCAAGCTCAAATTTTCACCACAAACTACTTTCTTCAATAGGAATAGGGGCAGGCTTGTGGAGAAATGAAAATCCAATCTTCAAATTTTTGGACCACCCTAGTGGATAATGCTTTCCCTTGTGTTCCATGGGCATATTGCTTTCCCTCATGTCACCTGGGGAGAATGTTTACCCTCGTATCATGTGGCGATAATGCTTTCCCTCATGTCACTTGGGGAGAATGCTTTCCCTCATATCATGTGGGGAGAATGCTTTCCCTTGTTGCCCATGTGGGGAGAATGCTTTCCCTCGTGGCCCATGTGGGGAGAATGCTTTCCCTCGTGGCCCATGTGGGGAGAATGACAGTGTGAAATGGCTGAAGGGTGATGTAGCCAATCCAGTGTTAACAAGGTGTTAATTATGGTGTGATTGGGTAATTAACTCTCAAGATCCGTTTTCCTGCACTTACGATTTAGTGTGGGTATGGTTTTTAAAAAGCGGGTATAGTGTAATAAAGTACAATGTTCATATAAATCTGGTGTTGGTAAACCAGGAACTCCCTGTAATGTATTACAATGTACAATACAGAATATATAAACAGCGAAAAGTGTGTGAATTTACTAAAATATGATTTATTTAATGTGGGCGAAGAAACCTAACCCCCCCCCCCCCCCCCCCATTTACAATAATTCTTCCGAGATAAATTTATCCATTTAACATCATTTCACTTAACGTTGTGTTTTCAAGAACGTAACCAGAACGTTAACCGAGGACCAAGTGTTTCGCCAGAGATGTTGACTCTCATGTAAACATGTGATCAGGTGAGCTAACTGGAGCATTGGAAAAGCAGGAGACATTTGCAGGGACGTTTGTCATCACCAGTACAGAAGGGAGGATTTACCATTAGAAGAAATCCAGGTCAAAACGTTCACGTATCGAGTCAGTCCCATTGAGTCAGAGAAGTCCTTTGCTGAAGTGTCATGGTTGGTCAGAAAAGTACAAACACCCGGCCAATTTGCCTGCTGACAATTGAGATCACCACATATGAAGAAGAGAGAGTTGGGATGACTTGTTACAAGTTGGTCCATGTTGTCTTAGAGAGAGCAAGATGTAGATGGAGTCGTTACTGTTTGCAGGACGGAACAACACACAGATAAACAAGAGGTGGGAGCGGAGAAGTCGCAGCTAAAGGTACTCCTGGGGGTTCGGAGGTCTAAGGTCAATACAAGAGCAGTGAAAATTGGGTTATTGATGTAAAAGAGGTGCATATTGTATGAGGAGGTGCATATAAAAAACAAACGAGGTTCTGTGATTATGTGCACCCTCTAGGTTGCGAATTGCTGGGTTTTTTTAACCTCGTGCTGCCCATAAACAAGGTCTGCTCAACACAGGAGACATGAGTAATTTATACTGCTCATGTGTTGGCCACATATCAATCATAACATCATCTTCGCTGCAGATGCCCTTTGCTATGCACTGGTAATATGGTACAAAATGCAATGGTCAGCTACAATGCCACCACCACCACATCACAGGGCACGTGTGTACGCACGCAGCATGCACACATACAAAGAAGAACCTCATCGTTATGTTAAAAACCAACCCTGGGAACATTACGACAAACAACCTAGAGTTGGAAGCTGTCCAAGCCTCAGTGACTATCTTGAAAAGAGCCTTCAAAACAAACCTGAGAATAAGAAAACTTCATAGCTTCATCCATTAGTCGTGATCCCTTACTGAAATGGAGGTGGATACCCAATATGAAGGTCACAACCAATGACACACACACACATGCGTGCACATGCACGCGTGCACACACACACACACACACACACACACACACACACACACACACACACACACACACACACACACACACACACACACACACACACACACACACACACACACACACACACACTTTAATCTTCCAGGGAGACAGCCTTTCAGCCTCCTGTTTTGCCTGGCTCTGGACCCGCTGAGCAACTTTATTAATGAACAAGGACATGGATACACCCCGACATCAAATAAGAGAATGTCCAAAGAGACAAAAAAGGAGACACATCTACTTCACATGGACAATTTAATTAAAACTCTTTGCACCAAATGATGAAAAATTGGTAGAACAATTCAAATTAGTGAAACAGTACTCCGACAACATTCAAATGGTATTTTGCCTGGATAAGTTTGCCAAGTGCACATTCATACAAGGTAGACCAACTAAAACAGACAACATAAAAATGGACACAAATACAACAATACAGGAGCTAGACAATATTGCATCATACAAATACCTGAGTAGAGGAGGGCCACCAAATATGTCACAAACAAATGCACAAAACAGTTACCAAAGAATACATGCGTAGACTGAGGCTGATCCTGAAAACATACGTATCTCCAAGGAACAAAATCAAAGCCATAAACCAACTCGCAATACCAGTATTCCAGTACAGCTGCGGAATAATAAACTGGCCACAATCAGAGATCAATAAACTGGATATCAAAACAAGGAAACTCCTCACCATCCACCAAATGGTTTACAAAAATCAATGCATCCTGAGAATGTACCTGTTGAGACGAGAAGGAGGCACCTGCCTGATGGAGCTCAACCCAGTACACAGAATGCCAACTGTAGAATTAACCAAATACATAGAAAGTACAACAGACTACCAAATCAAATTTGTAAGCAAACACAAAGACAACAAACTAACCAGAGAAGGTATCCCTAACCCACCTAGCAAAAAAAATTCCAAAGTCAGGTGTGAATAGGAGATGTCAAACCGAAACAACAACTAGTACAACTCCAACAATTGCAAAAAAGAAAGAAAGAAAAATATAAAACGAGATATCAAAAGATATACACTGACAACTGGGAAAACTATAAAAGAGCAGGAAGGTATATAAAAAATAAAATAAAATAAAAGAGTTGGACAGATTGGGAGTAGACAAATAAGGCCCTTTGGAATGGCTAAAAAGAGGTTATTTCAACTGGGATGAAGAACAAATCATTATAAATGCCCAAGACCAAGGACAATACACCAATTGCTTTAAGGAAACAGCGGGATCAGACAAGTGCAGGTTTTGCAAGGTAGAAACAAAAAGTAAGAGCCACCTCCAATCGGGATGTAAAAAACTCATGTCAGAGCAGCTGTACACCCAAAGGCACAACAAAGTATGTCGAGCAATCCACTGGCACATCTGCAAAAGTCTCAATATCCTAGTTCCAGAAAACTTGTGGAAACATGAACCAAAAGTAATTACTTAAAACAAGAAAGTAATGCTCACATATGACCTAATGATCCCATCCAACGTGAACATAGAAAACAAAACATTGTGACCGGATATAGTACTGAGGTACAATAAAAAAGAAGGCATTGCTAAATGAGGTGTCAGTCCCAGTGATTCCAGCCTAAACAATGCAGAAATCAAGAAAATGACCAAATACCACAAAAATGAAGACCTCAAAAAGCCCTCAAATATCCAAGCCCTCAAAAATGAAAAGAAAATATCCTGGAAGCTGAAGAGCACCAAAATTGTACCAGTGACTATCCGAGCAAAGGGAATGTTAAAAAAAAATGAAACTTAGAGATCTTACCAACCATCCCTGGGAATATTACGACAAACAAACTGCAATTGAAAGCTGTCTGAGGCTTGATGACAATTCCCAAAAGAGCCCTCGGAACAAAACTTTGAGAATAAGAAAACTTCACAAACTGGTCCATGAATCATGATCCCTTCGAGAAATGGAGATGGGTACTTCGAGACCCTGGAGGACTCTGTTCCACCTTCTGAAACGTACATATGGAGATAGTAACCAACGACACACTCACACCAAGTGTAGCCATGCACTCATTTTTTGACATAAATGCAAATATTTAAATACCCAGAAATGTTACTTTGTGTGAATAGGCAATGTCTATGTTCAGACTGTCACTTATGTTCCAATTTGTTACATGTGGGGTGGTGACATCATGGTGTGGCCCTCCTTTCATAAAGTATTTTTTATTGATTCAGGCAGGTTGTCAGAGTTTGTGGGGCTGAGAGGCTGTGTTTCATGGGGATGGTTGGAAATGTCTTTCAACCATCCCCATGTCTTGCATTACTGATATTGTCTTTTTTTTTTTACAGGATCTTGGGCTCAAAGTAGAGCTGCCACACACACACAAACATATCTTGCACACATGGACATGAAGACGAATACATGAACCACAATACAGGATTGTTTGACGAGACAAACAGCCACTTAACTTGTGAGAATTGCCGTCACTTCTCAGGGAACTCTGGGTACCAGTGATGCCACAATGATGGCATCGCATTTCTCACCAAACTCAGTGGAGCATTTCCTAAGAAGGACTTTCCTCGTCCCCATGGATGCCGACCTATGGGGTGGGTTGTCCATGTCCATATACTTTTAAATGCTGAACGTCAAGCAAGGAAGCAACACGTACAATTTTTTAAGTCTTTGGTATGACGCGGCGGAGTTTGAACCGCCGATCTCCCAGACTCGGAGCGGACACTCTAATCATTACACCACTGAGTCTGTCTTGTCTAATTAAAGTCAGTGTTTCACGTTTGATAGGGCATAAAAATGATACCAGGAAGCATCTGGCAGAGGAAACATGTAAACATTATGTAACCTCTAAATGTTTTTCCCCCCTTATATGGTCTGTTATCATGCTCAATTATGAGTGCTCATGTAGAGGGGAAAGGAACGGATGAGCACCCACATGGGGGAGAGGAGAAGAAGTGTCGAGAAAGGGCACGAGAAAACAGATTCATTTAAATCGAGGGCGACTATACTCAAAGAAAAAGTTGGTGCATCTTGGACTACTGGGTATGTAGTCCTAAAAACATTTTGAATGCCCCTCAAAAAAAAATTACGATGCAAAGAAAACCAAAAAAACTAGAGGGTTCATAGAACACCTTACCCCACAAAGTCTTGAGAAAGAAATACACGGGTCGAGTCTTTTAAACTCACTTTGTGTTTCCAAAAACAATCTATATTTCCGATGAACCGCAATTTTGTCTGAATCTTGATATTCCCCAACGCTGAAAGCACAAACGGCAAATTTGATTAATCGAGATGGTGGAAAATGGTGTAATGTTTTGTTCAAGTTCTACCACACTGGAGGTTTTTGGAAGTGCCCACGAGGTGATTAATGCTCGACAGTGTTCAAATACTGTATATAATTCAATAAATCTAAAATAAAAGTTTTAAAGGCTGTAGAAAAAAAAAGAAGATTTTTCTTTCCATATGTTTACCACCATTGATGCACAGTCTTTTACACCACCTTATTTAAAATTTCTTATCCGTGCCTGTGCTTTGTCCTTTCCGATGTCCTTAAAAACAGTACATTTCCTGTTTGGAATGATTTAAAATTTTGTTTGATGCCAGACATGCAGACAAACTAAAACAATTACCTCACTCTCTGCACATGCACGCTCGAGATGACATTTCATACAATTTGCCAAATTCAAAGCCAAAGTACTACGACACTGCAGGTTCTTGTTCTGCAGTGTTCAAAATATACAATTTAATTGAAATCAAGTAGTTCCTAAATTATAGACTGACATCTGCAGACAGACAGACAGACAGACAATGAATGAATGAATGAATGATCGTTTTAAGGCCATTTTCCCCGCTAGGGTGGGGGTTAGCCTTGCGGGCCCCATGACAATCATGGTTCCGTGTTTGAGGCAATGTTTTTATGGCCGGATGCCCTTCCTGACGCCAACCCTTGGTCACGCTGTTACGATGCACAGGGATATGGTGTACCTATTCTAAATCGGGGTACACACCGTGATCATTCATCCCAGCAAGCTGGTACTCAATTTGCCGACCTCGGAAGGATGACAGGCTGAGTCAACCCCCCTGGCGTTAATTCAGCGATCGGCCGGGATTCAAACCCAGGATCCTAAGATCCCAAGGCAGCACCCTAACCACTAAGCCAACACCAGGCGCTAAACTAAGCGGAGAAACAGAGTGAACAGACAGACAGACCAATTGCAGAACTCCGCTTTGCACTTCATATGCGGTGTAAAAAGAACTCCAGTGTTCCAGGAGGTTATGTCACTTCACCCAAGGTTGTTGGTTGTGTTTGTCTGAAGTCAACTCCAGTGTTGCTCGTCTTTGTCTGAATGTTTCTCCGTGATTTATATTGCAGCAACACAAAAAAACACAACTAGCTGGGGGAGGATAGAGAGACAAAAGGGTGGGTGTAAAAAGGCCAGAAGTCAAGTGACAGGTTGTAACAGATTCTAAGGCATAGAAGAAGCACCAGAGACTAGAACTCTTTCAGGGTTGGCCATAGTAACGTTGTAAGGTGGGAGCGGAGGTGGGCAGTCAAAGGCCAATCCTTGCAGCAGGACTATGTGAGAGAATGGGATTTTCTTGTGTTGAAAGACATGCTGCAGGTTGCTAATGCTGCAACAGCCCACTTCTCAAATAAGTACCTCATGTTCTACACAATGCGGAGTCATCTTACAACAATTCACCAAATGTCCGTCTGTTTGTCTGACCGTTCGAAGGTACCGCAAAAACGGCTGAACCGATCGCAACGATATTTTGGGTGGGTAATCCTAGGACGCCCTGCAGTAAAATAGGCTATATTGTTTTTTCAAGTTTTCCAATTTTCCAGTTTTTCCAAACACGATAGAATAATATTTACCGATATGAACAGTGATGTGGCTTTTATTGAAATTCTACAAATACTGTTTAGATTTTGATGAGAATTACGAACCTGCAGCGAACCTAGAGTGGACAGATGACGGCAATGCGTGGGTTTGATAATATCCCAATACAACCGTCATTCAATCGTAATGTTTAATCGTTAATCGTGTTAATCGTTTTGTTGAAGTATCAATGGATGGTTGGAATTGAGTGAATACAATTACGATTTCGAATTCGTAATTGTGTTCACCCAACCATACGGAACTTCACATCAGGATTTAAATATTTGTTTATGTCACGAATGTTGTTAAAAGTATATTTTTTATATTAATGTTACTTAATTTGTGATTGGAGTTATGCTCTTTGGAATGAAAAAAGAGATCAAGTTCAAGTGAATGACGGAATGCCGTGATGGTTTCTACTTTCTAAACGTGACATTCGTGGATCGCCATATGCACGATCGATGTTTCTGTACGTGAACGTACCCGTTTGTTTGCGAACAGGTACGTTTTGCATGGAAGTCCTTCACGAACTTGCTGTCCATGTCTGATGCACGACTGATGGTGCTCCAGGAATGTGGAATTTATTGGTTTCATGCTTTAGCATTCGCCGTTTCTGCATTGTCTGTTTGCTTGTGGCCTCCCACCCGTGCGGTACGTAGCACGGGTACCTCACTAGTCCACAAAATTGTGCAAAGGTTTATCCAGGGAAGTGGCAAGGTCATAGATTTGGACCAAGAATATTAAGGTCAGTCCAAAAACACTGCATAATGGGAAACCAATCTCAAAGGAGAGCGAGAGAGCGAGAGAGCGAGCGAGATGCATTGCGAGATGCGAGAGAGAGAGATGCGAGAGAGATGCGAGATGCGAGAGAGAGAGAGAGAGATCACAAGACAAAATGTGCTGTTTGTGTTTTCCACACAGAGAAAAAGTTTCAAGTGCACGTTCTGAAAGATATGGATTGTTTGGATTTGCATTAAACTGATGTAATAGATCAGTATCGTATGGATGAATGCCATAATTCGACCAACCCCATGGAAAAATGGGGAAAACGGTCTAAGGCATTTGTTGTCTTCATAATTGTTGTTGACATCAACATGCAATGAGAATTACTTACAAGGACTGTATGAATGCGGTTTAGAAATAACAGGTGGTTTGTAAACAAACAAATGTCATGCACTGACTATATGCATCGGCCAATGTATGGCCATCGGGCAGCCCCCGCAATTCTGGTGGTGCAGCAATGGAGGAAGAGGAGACATTGGATTTGCTTGCGATCATGTTTGATTGGATTTTCTTGTGTCCTCTGGATGAGAAAGTGGCAAAGCAATAAAGGCTGGTCTGGCTGGTCTGATGCTTGCTTGTGAAGGCTGGTCTGGTGTCGATCTGCATCAGTGGATATAGGTAAACAATGCATGAAATCAACAGAAAGTTGATTGAGGTACACTAACCATCGTGGGAAGCAAGGAGAAGCCAACGTTTCGGTCGTTAACCCTTCATCAAAGCAAAAACATTTTTTGGGTGTTAACCCAGCTTTTACTCTGGAAAAAGTGCAGTCCATGGAACTCCTTTGCCTCACTATTTCCTACAACCATTTGTAGGAGGATCATAATCATCAAATTGGCGTAAAAGGTTCATCGCTGCTTGGGTATTCTCGACAGAGCTAAGCCATTACTCTGGCACACCACGCTCTTCCTGGTGTAAAAGGCTTTCATACAGAGCTGCATAGAATATGGTTCTCCACTCTGGGGTGGTGCTCCTGCTTCCCACCTTTCTCCTCTCGAGACACTTGTAAACAAGGCCTTTTGCACCCTCAGAACTTTGGAAATTTTGGAGATGTGGGGGAGTGGTGGAGGAATCAGCAGGTGTGGCTTACCTGTCTGGGTCTGTTGACAGAGAGAGATTGAGGACAGCGAACAGCACCTTCATCATTCTGCCACTTGCGTGTCATTGCACCAACAAAGCTGGTGGAGGGCATTCTATCGTTTCCAGCACAGGCATCTGGAGGCATTATAACGTTACGTGGCATCAACACTGCCACTGACTCCAAGATGAGTTTGGGCTGTGTCCTGCCAATGTCTGCAGATGTGCATGTCTTTGCTGAGGTTCCCCCTACTTGGAAACCATCTCTCTCTCAAACCAACCTAGCACTTCCACCTTCCTGCCCAGCATTATCTCTGAAACCAATTCGCAGCTTTACATAACTCCGCCACAACAATCTGTTGAAACCATGATGGTGTTTTTTTTCCCCACTAGCCTCAATCGGACACACCAGCTATCCTCCAGATATGGCAGCACCCCCGCCAACAGCTACACCACCTTACTGATGTCAATAAACCACTTGTTATTATTTATGTCTCTGTCTCTGTCCTGTAATCTTAAGTATGTAAGTACTGTGTTTAGATGATATTACGGTTAAGCGATGGTTATAGTTTACTTTTGTTGTAATTTTGGTGGTTTATCCTACATCGTGATTTTTAAAAATATTGTAACAAAGACATTTTTCTACGCAGGCATCCTCCCTGTGCAAGCGTAATCTCCAAATCTCTCAGTTATTCAAGTCACTAATAGACTCCATGCTTTGGCTGAGAGTATGGAAATGGGTGGTAGGGGAACTGTGGGGAGAGGAATGGAGGGGCAACCACGGAGAGAAAAAAAAAAAATCAAGCTTCACCGACCTCACCAGAGCAATGAGTCCCTGAGGGAAGTGAACCTTGATTGTTCATGTCCCTCGAGGACTCATGCTTTGGCTGAGGGCCATCACAATCCACAGTCTCATGACAATACGAAACTCATTACCTCGACCACCAAAGGTGGACGAAGGTCATGTTTTCAGCAATTTGTCTGATTTTTTCATCCATGAACAGGATATCTAAAAAAAAGTTGTGGACAGATTCAGATGAAATTTGTTGGAGAGGTTGGGTGTTTGACAAGGTGAAATGATTAGATTTTGGTGAAGATCTGGATCCGGATACCAAAATCTTTAAAAGTAATTCATCTTTGAGATAAGGCCAAAACTATATATAGCAGTCTATCTCAAAAGTTATGGACAGATTCAGCCAAAACGTGGTGCAGAGGTTTAGTGTGGGGAAAAGGAAAAAAAATTGATTACATTTTGGTGAAGATCCGAGTCCGGCTCGGAGGATTTTTTAATTTTTAAAGTGATAGTTCACCATTGAGAGATGGGGCCGAAAACAATATACAGCACGATATTTTAAAAAGTTGTGGACGACTTGTGAGTGACAAAACTTGGTGGATGAGTTGGGTAAGTGACAAGAACAAGCCGATTAGATTTTGGTTCAGGTCCGAATCCAGATCCGGCCTATCAGAGGGATATAAAACGTAAACTGTTCAACCTGGCGGAGGTACGCACTCGACCGAGTGCCGTTCTAGTTAGGAATGTTACTCAGCCAATGGATTTTAGAAGGATGACCACACCACATCACCACCAAGTTTGTAGGGTCTCCAATCTTCAGACTAGTGTGCAAACCCTAGTCAGATCCTTCAAAATCCACATAATAAGACTGCTGCAACAGCAGAGCTGGAAACAAGGTTTCCACAGATTGCATGATGTCATCATTGCCATAGCATCAGTGTATATTTTGAAAATCATCACATCCACTTTCTCTATGAGCAGTTTGGCAAAGGCCGTAGTATTGGCAAGCCGGAAAAAAAAATACATATAAATGGTCATTCCTCATGACCCACATGCTAGTGAGATCCCCATTTTACCACGATCCATCTATTTGGACTAAATAGCAGAAATATATTTGGTAGACTCCGTTTTGCCTGGTAACATCCCATATATATGGCAATAAAGCTGTATCTGCAGTCTCCAACTCTGCAACAAAATCATGGGGTGAGGGGAGTGGGAAGGGGGGGATGGTGCCTTTTTCAGAAATCTGTGAACCATCAATTGTCAAAGATGGCAGTATACCTGAGCACTACCTCTCCACTGTCCAACAACAGAGTTTTTAACAAACGAAGCAACAAGATGGATAGAATTTAACAAAATTTGATGAGTGCTATAAAAGTAGAACAGAAGCAGTTCCAAATACCATATTTATACACCACCCCATTGAACCTTCATTTAAATTAAAGTACAGTACTGCAAAACTGG
This sequence comes from Myxine glutinosa, assembly GCF_964187855.1. Lineage (NCBI taxonomy): Eukaryota > Metazoa > Chordata > Myxini > Myxiniformes > Myxinidae > Myxine > Myxine glutinosa. The sequence continues at coordinate 117,749,738 of NC_136267.1, read as the reverse complement.
AGGTTCTAAGAAGTATTATGACAGACAATATGTGTTATACAGTGTTGAAGTGTGTATACACATATATATACACATATATATATACATATATATAAACATATATATATATATATATATATATATATATATATATATATATATATATATATATATATATATATATATATATATATACTGAAACGCAAAAGAAACTTACCACCTTTGAAACCTTTAAATATCAACAATAACACTGCGTGTAGTAAATGTGTGAACTTATTTGTGGACAATAGTGTCCTCACTGTCAGACAAAACGGTCACGGATGGTCACTTGAACCTTCAATGGTCACTTCATAGCACAGCTGTTGAACAGCCGTTTTGACTGTCAGTGATTAGCCAAGGGGTACGGGATGATTTTAGTGAGCTGCACGTGATGTCTTGAAATTGGCTTTAAAAAGGCCAGTGCAAAATGGGCATTTTGACCGAAAAATTTGACCATTTTGACCAACTTCAAAAAGACCGAAAACGCAAAAGAAACTTACCACCTTTGAAACCTTTAAATATCAACAATAACACTGCGTGTAGTAAATGTGTGAACTTATTTGTGGACAATAGTGTCCTCACTGTCAGATAAAATGGTCACGGATGGTCACTTGAACCTTCAATGGTCACTTCATAGCACAGCTGTTGAACAGCCGTTTTGACTGTCAGTGATTAGCCAATGGGTACGGGATGATTTTAATGAGCTGCACGTGATGTCTTGATATTGGCTTTAAAAAGGCCAGTGCAAAATGGGCATTTTGACCGAAAAATTTGACCATTTTGACCATTTTGACCAACTACAAAAAGACCGAAAACGCAAAAGAAACTTACCACTTGTTTGAAATGTAATAAAATTGTAACAGTTCAAAATAAAACAAACCAACAATTGCTAATTGAAACATTGGCATTTTATTGATGACATGTCAAGTTTTTGACCAAGATACACCATCTCATCAGTTTGTTCTACAGTACAGAACAGCACAGGGTGCAATGTCAGTCCCCTTTCAATAGCGTGTGTGGCCACCATTGTTTTGGATACAGGCAGTGCATCGTCGGCGTATACTGCCTACCAGTCTTTGGATGGATTGCTGCTGGATTCTGTCCCACTCAGTCCTCAATGTCTGAAGCAGCTCTGCCTGTGTCCTGGCCCTGCCAACTATGCGTCTCCCAAGCTCATCCCACAGGTGCTCTATGGGATTCAGGTCAGGGGAGAGTGCAGGCCACTGCATGGTGTTGATGTTCTCGCCTTGGAGAAATGCAGTGGTAAAGCGAGCAGCATGGGGACGAGCGTTGTCATGCTGAAAGGTTCTCAGTTCTGGGTGGTCTAGCAGGAATGGCAGCAGATGAGGTCGCAGGATGTTATCCACATACCGCTGGGCATTAAGATTCCCATCCACAACCACCAGTGGCGTCCTGTACCAGCCTGATATGGCGGCCCACACCATCACACTTGGGCCACCCCACCTGTTGGCTTGACGCACGCAACAATCGGCATATCGCTCGCCAGGTCTTCTCCAGACACGCTCACGCCCATCAGGACTGTCCACACAGAACCTTGACTCATCACTGAAAGCGACCTCGTTCCACTGCGCCAAGATCCACCGCTGATGCTGCTGGCACCATCTCTGTTGGTTGCGGCGAGGGGCAGCCATCATCACGGGGCCTCTGTATGGTCTTCTGGCAGTCAGACCATAGTCATGCAGTCGTCTTCGTGCAGTATCATTGGAGATCCGTGGGTTTGCACGCCCCGGAGTTTCTGCCGCAGTGCGGGATGCTAGACAGAATCGATCCCGCAGGTGACTTCGGACCATCTGCCTGTCCTGCCTTGCAGTGGTGACTCTTGGCCTCCCTGATCGAGGTCTGTCATCTGCAGAGTTGTGGAGGGTGTCTCTGTCCACCAGGGCCGATATTGTCTGGTGTGAACAGCCAAGGCGACGTGCCACCTCACAGTAGCTCAGTCCGCCATGCAGCATGCCCAGGGCACGCTGCCGTTGATCTCTTGACAATCGTGGCATGTTGATTGAAATGCCCATTTTGCACTGGCCTTTTTAAAGCCAATATCAAGACATCACGTGCAGCTCATTAAAATCATCCCGTACCCCTTGGCTAATCACTGACAGTCAAAACGGCTGTTCAACAGCTGTGCTATGAAGTGACCATTGAAGGTTCAAGTGACCATCCGTGACCGTTTTGTCTGACAGTGAGGACACTATTGTCCACAAATAAGTTCACACATTTACTACACACAGTGTTATTGTTGATATTTAAAGGTTTCAAAGGTGGTAAGTTTCTTTTGCGTTTCAGTATATATCTATATATATATAATCAAAATAAAGACCAATTATTGCACTGTCGTCCCAAGAAGGAAGCCAGGCATAACAATAGATGCACACACGCGCGCGCACACACACACACACACACACACACACACACACACACACACACACACACACACACACACACACACACACACACACGACCAAAAGTATGTGGACACCCAAACATCGAACATCTCATTCCAAAATCATGGCCAATAATATGGAGTTGGTCCCCCACTTTGCTGCTATAACAGCCTCCACTCTTCTGGGAAGGCTTTCCACTAGATGTTGGAACATTGCTGCAGGGATTTGCTTCCATTCAGCCACAGGAGCATTCGTGAGGTTGGGCACTGATGTTGGGCGATTAGGTCTGGCTCGCAGTCGTCATTCCAATTCATCCCAAAGGTGTTCGATGGGTTTGAGGTCAGGGCTCTGTGCAGGCCAGTCAAGTTCATCAACACCGATCTCAACAAACCATTTCTGTATGGACTTCGCTTTGTGCACTGGGGCATTGTCATGCTGAAACAGGAAAGGGCCTTCCCCAAACTGTTACCACAAAGTTGGAAGCACACAATCGTCTAGAATGTCATTGTATGCTGTAGCGTTAAGATTTCCCTTCACTGGAACTAAGGGGCCTAGCCCGAACCATGAAAAACAGCCCCAGACCATTATTCCTCCTCCACCAAACTTTACAGTTGGCACTATGCATTCGGGTTGGTAGCATTCTCCTGGCATCCGCCAAACCCAGATTCGTCTATCGGATGGTGAAGCGTGATTCATCACTCCAGAGAATGCGTTTCCACTGCTCCAGAGTCCAATGGTGGCGAGATTAACACGACTCCAGCCGACGCTTGGCATTGCGCATGGTGATCTTCGGCTTGTGTGCGGCTGCTCAGCCATGGAAACTCATTTCATGAAGCTCCGGACGAACAGTTGTTGTGCTGACGTTGCTTCCAGAGGCAGTTTAGAATCCGGTAGTGAGTGTTGCAACCGAGGACAGACAATTTTTACGCGCTACGCGCTTCAGCACTCGGCGGTCCCATTCTGTGAGCTTGTGTGGCCTACCACTTCGTGGCTGAGCTGTTGTTGCTCCTAGACGTTTCCACTTTACAATAACAGCACTTACAGTTGACTGAGGCAGCTCTATAAAAAATAAAAAATAAAATTTACAGTCCCTGGTGTTGGGCTAGCGGCTAGGGTGCCGGCTTAGGATCCTAGGATCCTGGGTTCGAATCCCGGTCAATCGCTGAATTAACGCCAGGGGGGTTGACTCAGCCTGTCATCCTTCCGAGGTCGGCAAATTGAGTACCAGTTCACTGGTAATTCCCTGCTTGTCGTTAAAGGCGGCAAAAAGGGTTGGCGTCAGGAAGGGCATCCGGCCGTAAAACATTGCTTCAAAAAGGGGACCGAAAAACAACAACAACCACAGTTCCCGAAAAAGGCCAACCCCCGCTTGCGGGGAAAAATGGCCTCTAAAGGTGTTTTTTTATAGAGCTGCCTCAGTCAACTGTAAGTGCTGTTATTGTAAAGTGGAAAGCTGCCTCTGACTGAGGCAGCTCTATCAGGGCAGAAATTTGACAAACTGACTTGTTGGAAAGGTGGCATCCCATGACGGTGCCACGTTGAAAGTCACTGAGCTCTTCAGCTTTCAATACGGCCCCTTCTACTGCCAATGTTTGGCTGTGGAGATTGCATGGGTGTGTGTACTTTTGGTCATGTAGTGTGTATATATATATATACACACACACACACACACACACACACACACACACACACACACACACACACACACACACACACACCTCGTTTTGTCATTTCTGTTCCTCACAATTCTCTCTCTTTTATACACACACACACACACACACACACACACACACACACACACACACACACACACACACACACACACACACACACACACACACACACACTTAATTAATTGTACAGTATCGGTTGTTCCTAAACTTAAATATAAATAATTTAAAGGATTGTTGTAAATGATGTTAATTTCACAACATTCCATATTCAACTTTATTTAAATTGCAAACCTCAAACATAGTTTCTCCACCTAAAGCAGGACATACACACACACACACACACACACACACACACACACACACACACACACACACACACACACACACACACACACACACACCATTTATTTTGTCTCGTTAAATATACACACTCAAGCCTGCTGGTATTGGCTTTTAATGGTTAAGGTGGCTGGCTTTAGATCCTTGGTTTTTGAGTTCAAGCATTGTTGTGCCGTTGAATTAACACCAGGTGGGTCGACTCAAGCCCGTCATCCTTTTGAGGTCAGCAAAATGAGTACCAGCTAGCTGGTAAGGGGGCATTGCATCAGCTGCACAGCCTCACCCCCAGAAAATGTTGTAGCCAAGCAGCCATAGGCTGCATACGAATAAATAAATAAATAAGTGTACACTGCATTTACGAGTACGTTTGCTTTGATTATCCGCCTTTTCCAGGCAAGAGATCACCAGAAAAATTTTGAACACAAGCTTCTTGGTAACTACAAGCAAAATAAAGTCAGCACATGGGCACAGCCACACCCTAGCCAGCCAAGGCCCCAACAATTCACTCAGTGACACAAGTTTTAAAAGCAGCCAGCATACCATTATCCCAAAATAACTCCAAACAAGTTGTCACACCCACAGCTGGTTTCCACTTTCACTTACCATCATTTCTCCAATACAGACCCCCCCCCCCTCCCCACCCCCTCCACCTCCACCAATTCCAACACAGACCTCCCCAGCCAGAATCATTGACCTCATTATCCCCATCATCATTATACAAAGAAAACAGCTTTCCAATCATGAAACAAATCTCAGTTGCAACTCTAGATCTCCACAAGCACCTGGAACCTTCTTGCCTTACTGCCCCTTCAAGTAAAAGTGTTGTCACAACAACTGAACGGAGAGTGGACAGTCCTTGAGGAAAGCAAAAAAGAAACTTTAGCAACCACAAAATTAGCTGCAGTTCACATTTCAGAAGGCAGTTGGTATCTCGCTGTATTGCCTCATCTACAACTTGGCAGAGTACGATTAAAAGTCGTGTTATTGTGAAAGATGGTTTAACGTTGCCTCCGATTTTGTTTGTTGAAAGAACAGGATGACAAAAGGCAATACTTCTAACATACAAACTAAAAGTTGTTCTTTAAAAGTTGGAACGCGAAATTTTCATCGTAACAAGTGGCACGTCAGATGGATAATCCCATTTTGATAAGCCAATTGCAGTTGAATACGAGAAAACAGAAATAGACACAAATGTGCCGATGGATTATGCCTCTGCATGCATCAGATGTCAACTGACTTACATTTGACCTCAATTTATGGTCACATGAAAAATTAAAGGCCACATTAGAGAAAGCACGAGGGAGAAAAGAGAGATAAGTGGAAGAGAGACATAAAATGTTTTCTCAAGTGACGGTCGACTTGAAAATGATTTTCAAAGGTAACACGATCTTTGACCCATTGAACCCAAAATTGAATCGGTTCATCTTTGTGCTTGTGCCAAGTTTGGTTGAAATCCCTTCGGTGACTCACAAGTTGTTATTATATGGTGACAAAATTCTTTTCAAATAAAGGACACATGTACTTTGACCTTGGATATTTTGAACCACTGATGTTATCAGTTCATCTTTCTGTTATAGTCATATATTTGTGGCACTTTTCGCAGAAATCGCTTCACTAGTGGTTCACAAGTTATCATGGTGCATTCATATTGTGTCATCACTCATCACACAACTGCCTGCCATCGGTGGGCACACTAATGAGTTCCGGCGTTAGCTTCTGCCAGATCCAGAGGAACATGCCTCATCTAACATTAGATGTAACATCTCATTAGATGTTCCATTGTCTGGGGTTGAAGAACGCACCCACAGTTGGCATAATCTTTACGGTATCCCCTTCTCAGCACACTTCATTTACACCTTCCAACCCCGGCACGTAGTCCGTGCAGGCTACGCCAGGTTGCCCATGGTTGATTGGTGCCTGGTGGGAGTTTCTCTATTGGCTCAAGGTTCATTAACCCATCCACTGAGGCCAGCTGCAATCTTTCATCCCAAAGGTTCAACATCATCGAGTTGGAAAATGGACTGATGATAGGAAGCTTATTGTGAGATTATTCAAGCCGTGGAGGGATCACCGGATGGCCAATGGCCATGAAGAGGGTGTCTCTCATCCTTTGATAGTCCAGGCTGTTCTATCTAGCTTGCTACTGCCCTCATAATACTAAATGGTGCAATACCAACAAGCAGATATAGATGGATGGTTCTGGTGGGTTTCAGACAGCCAGTAATGCAACAACAGCTCAAGTTCAGCACCTGGTTCAGCTTCTTGACATTGGCTTAAATCGTTTCCCAACTGGGCATGCACATTCCATTGGAGAAAAACAGAGGACTCGTACTGTTGATGAAATTGTTGTTCGGTTGGCTCCCCACTTGGAATTCACCAACTTGCTGAAGAGTGCATTTGGGTACTGGGTTTTGCTTTCAGTTTACTCATATGGACTTTGTACGTCAGGGAATGATCTTGGTTTTGTGCAGTGCACTCCAGCCTAGTTACATTCCACAATATCTCCAACTTTTGTTTGCATTTAAATTGCATTTTTTGCATTTTTGCATTTTTGTTCCTCAGGTAGAAGGCACAGAATTCAGTTTTGTTTGGGTTGGCATGCAGGTGATTATCTTCAAAGTAGATGACACCTTGGTCAAAACATCAGAAAGAATAGATTTCACCTCCGTAAAGTCCCTTTGCTGTGTTGTAATGCACAGGTCATCGACATAGATGAAACTCCTGGTTTGAAGGTGGGTCGATTGGTCATTCACATCGATGTTAAATAAACAGTGATGGAGCTAAAACAATGCTTTGGGGGCCCAATTTCATGCTTGCGCTAGCGACTTTGTCTCCCAGACAATTCCAAAACAACAATATGTTCTCCATTAGGAATCTCAAAAGCTCCATCAGACGTAGGTTGTTTGTGATATGGAGTAATTTCTGAAGGTGTATGCAGTGATTCACAGTGCCGATTGCAGCTGAAAGATCAATAAAACAGCTCCTTAATGAGACCTTCCTGAAATCCATCCTCTATATGCTGTGCGGTGTTCAGCAATGGTCCTGTGCAGGATTTCTCAGGCTGAAAAACAGCCTGTTCCTTGATACGAATGGATTCAATCACTGAGGTTAGGTGGATCTTCAAGATGAGTCATTCAAAAAGATTGCATGTTTGTAGGGTCCAGCGATATATTGATACACAGGTTATATTTACTCCCGCCAGGGAGTAATGCATTCGATCGTGTCCGTCCGTCCGTGTGTGTGTCCGTCCGTCCGTCCGTGTGTGTGTGTGTGTGTGAACACGATATCTGGAAAAGTTCAGAATGGATTTGGATGAAAGTTGGTGGGATGATTGCCCTTGGGATAAGGAAGAATCGATTAGTTTTTGGTGAAGCTCAGCATATTATTCCGGATCCAGGAATTTTTACCATTGGAAGATAGGGCTCCAACTTGACCCACGGCGGGAGTATGCACTCTACTGAGTGGCGTTCTAGTGGTATAATTTTTCAAATTGACAATTTGAATATACCGCACCGAAAAAAAAGTGCATGGGGAAAATTAATTAATTAATCGATATATCCACAAAATAATCGGTATACTGTATCCACAAAAATATCAGGATGAACTACACAGGATGAAATACAGAATTTTTTTTTTAATTTCCCACTGAATGATTCCACTCATATGTAACATTCGTGCCACCCTGAATGCTAGAGGGGGGGGGGGGGGGGCTCCATCTATGGGGGAAGGTGTGGTATGGAGCAAGGGACGGGGTTGACGGGAGGTCTCTCAGTATATAATGGATTTTTGATAAGACCAGTCCAAGGAACATATCTGTTCATTATAATTATATTGCGACCAAGTACAGTACTGTACCTTTTCAAAAAAAAATCACTTTTGTACAGTGTCATGATGGCAGGTCACGACAAAAAAGAACAATTCTCATTGCACTCTAGTTACTTTCAGGTTTTGTACCTGTGAAGGTCATACAAGTCTGTTTGGATTGGCCAACACCAATGGCCATTTTTTCAGAAAGAATCAAAAAAATTAATAAATAAATCACCAACAAGCAGGCCCAAAATGCATTTTTAACTCTCCACGTGAGCAGCATATAGACACAAAGAACAGTTACAAACACATGCTAAGCCAGGGGTAAAGCAGTAATCAAAAGCAGATGCAGCTGCTGGATCATTGCCAATGTGCTTTTGAGAAAAGGGCATTAAAAAAGACCAATGGCGCACATTAGAAATGGATCAACTTCAACTATACTTTGCCTTTTCGCTTTCTGATGCATTTCCCAGTAAGGCAACCTTCAACGCAACCTCCAAAAGCTGAAGTCAGAAAACTAAAAAGGTAAACAATAAAATTACTCGCCAACACATGCACAATTTTTAGTCTTGCTGCGCTCAGCTGTACACAGAGGCCATAACCACCGATGTAGAAAGCCTACAATTTGATGAGCAATCAAACAACTAACCAGCACAGACATTTGGTACACTGGGAAAATACGCGGTCGTAAGTGCTATGCCGACGAGCTCTCAAAGATCACAAATTGGGATAGCTGAGGGAGTTTCTATTTCATCGCATCGGTTCAATAAGCCAAGCCAGGAGAAAATCCAAGACGATCAACTAAAACATGGTCCATGGATACAACGATAAACCAAGTACAGAAACTACAATCGCACTCGGTAGAGAGCATACCTCCGCCTGGTTGGCCATATCACTCAGTGGTGAAGAATCACTTAAAAAAATTAAATAATTCTCATATCCGAATTCATATTCAGATCTTCACCAAAATCGAATCTATTTGTCCTTGTCAGACCCCCAACCCTGGTGTTGGGCTAGCGGCTAGGGTGCCGGCTTAGGATCCAAGGATCCTGGGTTCGAATCCCGGTCGATCGCTGAATTAACGCCAGGGGGGTTGACTCAGCCTGTCATCCTTCCGAGGTCGGCTAATTGAGTACCAGTTCACTGGTAATTCCCTGTTTGTCGTTAAAGGCGGCAAAAAGGGTTGGCGTCAGGAAGGGCATCCGGCCGTAAAACATTGCTTCAAATAGGGGACCGAAAAACAACAACCACGGTTCCCGAAAAAGGCCAACCCCCGCTTTGCGGGGAAAAATGGCCTCTAAAGGTGGTTTTTAGACCCCCAACCGGTCCACCAAGTTTCGTCCAAATCCGTCCATAACTTTTTGAGATATCCTGCTATGTATCGATTTTGTCCCTATCTCCCAATGGTGAAGAATCACTTTTAAAGATTCTACTCGCCGGATCCGAATCCGGATATTCACCAAAATCTAATCATTTCGTCCGTGTCACATACGCTACATCTCTGCCTAATTTCGTCTGAATCCGTCCACAACTTTTTGAGATATTTTGTTCACAGACAAGCAAACAGACAGACAGGGGTGAAAGCATAACCTTCATCCACCTTTGGTGGCGGAGGTAATAATATAGTTATTCGTTAACGAATCTAAGGGACAAAGTCAAATTCACCAAAGCTTGCACAACAACAACAAAAAGTCATTATTTGCCATGTTGAAAATACGATCATCATTTCAACAAGTGGAACACAAAACCAGCTGGAGGTCTGGAACACAGCTCGGATGGTACAAAGCCAGTGGCGAAATAGGTCACCGTCGAATCAAACGATGAGCCACCAACGAAATGGCAAGAATGAAAGCAACTGGAGCCTGTGTGCAGAAATCAGATAACTTTACACCGACAGTCCACCACCATTTTGCAGCCACAAAGGCCACAAAATCCAAAACAATCTCGACAAACAAGCAATGCTATCCAGAAATGGTTGTGGTGTGTATGCACGCAGAAACACAAACAAACGCCACACCTGCACCAATGGCACAATGGCATTTTCATTTCCTCGTTGACGGCATGTAAGAGGCAGTGATTTTAAACTGCAATTTTTATCAGTATAATCCATATCGCAAAAATACCACGTTGCTGATTACCAACAACACAGTAACCGGCAATTTGACTGCTTCGCACAACGTGGTACCCTACACCCATTTAACTTATTGTTACCTCCCGACCACCCTTATCAACTCTCTCTTAAACACTTGACAAAAGCTTTTCACAAGCAGAAAAAATGATTAACAAGAAACCTTCACCCTACTCCCAAAGAGGGAATAAGCTTCACACCATCCATTGCATGTAACATGCTTGATATACCAGGTAGTTACATCCTTCTATTACCTCGTATATCATTCATATATGGATGTAATTGTCCATTACCACTTAAACAGCGGTTTTCTGTTGACGTCTTTTTGTGATGTGGTACTGCTGTTTGGATTGTTTGGTTGTTGCTGAATGCTAGAGGCAGGGAGAGGGGAAGGGTGCTATTCATTCGCTGTTTTATTATCATTTATGAGTTTAATGGTCAATTTATGTTTACTCGTACACCCGCTCACTACGTGAGCAGCAGGAAGGGTCATTCCTCTTTGGGGTATATAGATTACAGTCGATCTATGGTCGGGTCTCAAGAACATTGGGTGTGTGTTCATTTGCAAAGTTTCTTGTGGAGAGATCGCCAAGTGGTTTAAGCATTCAGGCAAGCACTCCATTCAAAACCATTAAGGAACGGCTGGCTTGGCAAATGAGCACAACCCGGGTGGGCTTCATCCCTTTCAGTTTCGTGTTAAACAGCAGGAGCGAGTTTCAAAAGTTCGCGACAAAAAACACCACGTTAGCGGCAGGAAGGGTCATGTTATTAACCCAACCATTATGGGGTATATAGAGTACAGTAGATCTTCGCTCAGTTCTGGAAGTAAAACTTACCTCACAGATGTCGGGATTCCTCAAAAATTTCTTTGTTTAGTGTTATAAAGAGCATTAGCGGCTGTTTAAAAAGCTAATCATATGTGTTTGTGGTTTATAATATTTTTACTTCTGGTGGAGGCCGTTGGGCCGTTGGGCTGTTGCTCCCACAAAAACGTCATGATAAGCTATTTATGAACATTGATTCAACGTTTGTTCAAGGAAGAAAAAAAAAAAAACCTTGGGGAGGTGGAATATTATTGGTATTCATATTGTTTTGTAATAACATTAATATCATACTATTATAGTTAGTTTTGTTATTCGAAGCGGCCTTGGAGAATCGCCACGATAAAGCTAACTCAACATGGATATACACCTCAACAAGCAAACCCATTGATGGAAATGGCTGGAAAACCCGCTCGGGGGAGAAACCCCCTTGGTGAGGGGGGGGGGGGGGGAATGAATGTGCTACAACCTTCTTCATTGTGTAACCCTTTGTCATCCTGTTGAGTTTGGTTGAGATTGGATAAGTAACAACAGAATGTATCGCAGTCAAAAAATCATCAGACAGACAGACACCAAATTGCGTATTTTAGTATGATTATGTTCATCATGTGTATGGCAGGAGGAGAGAAGGGTGAGCGTGAGGGATTGTGTCGTTCTAATTTTGTAAATTTTTGACTTTTTTTTTTGTGCTTATGATAGTGTATATTGAGTGATTGTGTTATTGATAGTATAACTTTGAGTTTATTTTCAATTCAGTTTTACTACTTCCGCCGCCGAAGGCGGATGGAGGGTGTTTTCACCCCTGTCTGTTTGTTTGGATATGTATCTGTGAACAGGATATTTCAAATAGTTGTTGACGGATTCGGACGAAACTTGAAGGAAAGGTTGGGTGTGTGACAAGGAAGAATCCATTAGATTTTGGTAAAGATCCGAATACGGTTATGGATCAGAGAATTATTTAATTGTAAGTGATTCTTCACCGTCGAGATAAAAGGCCAACAAGCGTTACGCCTAGGTCCCCGTCAGTGAAGTGATGCGAGTTAACAAAGTGTAAGACGCAAGGCGGCCATCTTGGATTTTGATGTGACGACACAATTTTCAATAGCGTTCTTCCCTATGCGTAGATACATCCACACACCAGATTAGAAGTTAGTAGTTCGTTTATTTTTCAAGATATTTCGCTCACAAGGTTCAGACATATATATGGTGGCGGCCATCTTGGATTTTGACATGGCGACCCAATTTTAAACAGCGTTCTTCCTTATGCCTAGATACACCCACACACCAGATTAGAAGTTGGTACTCCGCTTATTTTTCAAGATATTCCACTCACAAGGTTCAGACATACATGGTGGTGGCCATCTTGGATTTTGACGTGGGTTGCACCCACACACCAAATTAGAATTCGGTCCTTCGCTTACGCACGCACGCACGCACGGTCGGACGGACACACGCACGGAGGGGAAAACCATAGTCCCCCTTTCGCTCCGCGGTGCGACGGGGGACAAAAACGATGTGCAGCATGATATTTCAAAAGTTGTGGTCAACTTAAAACTTGTTGGATGAGTCGGCTAGACAGAAATAAGCTGATTATATTTTTAGTCAGGTCCGAATCCAGATCTGGCCTATTAGTGGGATACAAAACGTAAACTGTTCAGCCTGGTGGAGGTATGCTCTCTACCGAGTGTCGTTCTAGTTGCCTGATGACGAGTTAACTTTGCTGTGGAGTATAATTTATTGTGATTGTACATGTGTGATTGAACGGCCTATTGTGATTGTACAAATTCTTATCTTGTCTTATTTTTGACCAATTGACCTTGATCAATTTTGACCAATTTTCATTGACCAATTTCATCATTGACCAATTTCCATTTCAAATTGTGATTCATGGACCTTGCTTTGCATCGTTGCTGGCAACAGAGCTGTGCCACTAATGGTGCCTCCTGTAGGTTAGAGTAGGAATTTGAAATCTGTTCATAGTTCCGGTGATATCTCGCCTACTTTTTGCAAAAAACACAGTGGGATCTTTAATGTACACCAACTAATGCCAAAAGACAGGAAGCACAGTAGAACATCCATCCGATGGACGGCATACATATCGATGCCTTGCATGTGTAAAACCAGGGTGACGGGTTATAGCTGGGTTGAGATTCAAACCCGGGTTAGATCGCTCAGAGACTAATGTGCAAACCTCAAGGCTATCCTGCCAGCCCAATAATGCCAATAAAGTACAAATTCATAGATTTGTTATTTGAACGGCACGACAGGCACTCAAACTCAGGACCCCAGGATCTTAAGCCAGCCACCTTAACCGTTCAGCCAACATCAGGCTTGACAGGTTGGGTGTGTAACAAGAACGAAATGATTCGATTTTGGTGAAGATGCGGATCCATCCGGATAGTACCTTTTTTCCAAGTCATTCTTCACCATTGAGAGATGGGGTTTAAACGATACATAGCAAGATATCTTAAAAAGTTGTGGACGAATTATGACAAAAAAAATGAGCAGATTAGATTTTGTTCCAGGTCCGGATCCAAATCCGACCTATCAGTGGGATACACAACGTAAACTGTTCGGCCTGGCGGAGGTAAGCACTCTACGTAGTGCTGTTCTAGTTTCTATCTTTTATTTATCCTAAAGACGAAGGTGATGGCAAGTGGTAAAGCATGTGGTGAGGTGGAAAGAACTGGGAAGTGGCCCTGTGCTGTGTGCAGGAAGGGTGTCGGAGTGAACTCCATTCAATGTACAATGTGCGCTGAGTGGGTTCATCAAAAATGTAGTGGTCTGAGAGGGTCATTAACCAGTGTGGCAGCTACATTCAAGTGGAAGGTGTGCACAGAGGGAGCTGCAGATGGAGGAAATGTTGAGTTGGATCTTGGAGACGGCGTGAAGCTGGAAGGTGTGAAAACATTTTGTTACCTAGGAGACATGCTGAATGGAGAAGGTGGATCAGACTCGGCAACGGTTGCGAGAGTGAGATGTGCATGGAAGAAGTTTCGGGAATTGAGTGGCGTGCTGATGATGAGGGGAGTGTCGTTGAAGCTGAAGGGAAAGGTGTATGCTGCATGTGTGAGAAGTGTTATGATTTATGGGAGCGAGACATGGGTAATGAACGTAGAGCAGCAACGAAGGCTGGAAAGGGTGGAAATGCGAATGGTTCGATGGATGTGTGGAGTATCGTTGAGAGAGAGCAAGACAAATGATGAATTGCGAAAGATGATGGGAATAGAGCCTGTGATTGATGCTGTGAAGAGAAACAGGTTGAGATGGTTTGGTCATGTGTTGAGGAAGGATGAAAGTGACTGGTTGAGAAGAGTGATGGAAATGAATGTAGAAGGAAGTAGAGGACGGGGAAGACCGAGAAAGACTTGGCTAAAGATGGTGGAAGAAGAAATGCGGGCAAGGGGGTTACCAGGGAGAGATGCAGAAAATAGGGCAAGATGGAGAAGATTGTCATGGGGACCGCAAGGCTAACCCCCGCTCTAGCAGGGAAAATGGCCTTAAAATGCCTGTTGTTGTTGTTGGTGTTGTTGTTGTTGTTGTTGTTGTATTTATCCTAAAAACGGTACTTTTATTGATGTCAACAGACTGCTTTTGCTTGAAGACAATTCAAACTTCCACAAAACAGTTCCCCATAATAACAAATCAATCAAATTGATCAGCAAGTCTTAATGAATATTTGACACCGTGGGGGTCAATAACGAATTCTCCAGGAGAGCCAAGGCTGGTCAAAACCTCTTGACCTGTCCACCGCCTTTTTTAGCATATTAATGAATGATTTCAGAATGTTAGAAGAAATGGACATCAAACTATCCTGCTTTTCAAGCACAGGCATTTACACATGGTGTTAACATGAACTTGGATGCATTGGAAACAGAGAGAGGTGTGGGGGCATTGGCAGGACGTGTATGTGTGTGTGTGAGATGATGGTGATGATGATGATGATGCACAAATTGGAGCAGCACAGGCATGATGGATCAAATGTCCTTGTACATCCTTAGTTGTACTGACAATGGTTAACATTGAGCAACATTTGTTCATTCATAAAAAGCAAACCATAGCAAAGTAACGACATGAAATGGTTTCCAAGCACCGAAAACAAGCCACAGGACTTCCTATGGTGAACCTGTGGCTCCAGCCAGCCGTGGTTTGAACTTTCGATTCAAGATCAACACCGAGCAACGGGGAATAACTGGATACAAAACGCTTTGCGATAAAGCAAAACTTAAAGGGTCAGAACAAACTGTCTGGAAGGAAATAATTGAAAAATAAGTCTTTTGAGATCAAGTGGTCAGAGGACGGAATACCTGGACAGATCAGACGGGTGATGGAGTGGGGGGTAAATACTCTGACTTGGAGGTCAAGAGGGAAGGGGAATATTCGCACTGTCTGGCAGGTGAGGGTGATGGAAGGGGGTAAGGGTAAACCTGAGTGGCAGTACGGGGAGGATGGGGCAAACTGTGATAGAAATGTGTGAAAGTGCTGGAAGTGGGAATGCTCATATGATCAAAACACGCAGTCGTGTGCTCAGTAATGTAGATGAACACGAGGAACCACAACAACAACCTCCTTACAATCAAACACATGAGGAATCACAACAACAACCTTCTTACAATCATTCACATGAGGAATCACAACAACAACCTTCTTACAATCATTCACATGAGGAATCACAACAACAACCTTCTTACAATCATTCACATGAGGAATCACAACAACAACCTTCTTACAATCATTCACATGAGGAATCACAACAACAACCTTCTTACAATCATTCACATGAGGAATCACAACAACAACCTTCTTACAATCATTCACATGAGGAATCACAACAACAACCTTCTTACAATCATTCACATGAGGAATCACAACAACAACCTTCTTACAATCATTCACATGAGGAATCACAACAACGGCCTTCTTGCAATCATTCACATGAGGAATCACAACAACAACCTTCTTACAATCATTCACATGAGGAATCACAACAACAACCTTCTTACAATCATTCACATGAGGAATCACAACAACGGCCTTCTTGCAATCAAACAGGTGAGGAATCACAGCAACCTTCCCACAACAACCTTCCTACCATCAAACACGTGAGGAATCACAACAACGGCCTTCTTACAATAAAACAGGTGAGGAATCACAACAACGACCTTCTTGCCATCAAACAGGTGAGGAATCACAACGGCCTTCTTGCCATCAAACAGGTGAGGAATCACAACAACGACCTTCTTGCCATCAAACAGGTGAGGAATCACAACGGCCTTCTTGCCATCAAACAGGTGAGGAATCACAACAACATCCTTCTTGCCATCAAACAGGTGAGGAATCACAACAACGGCCTTCTTGCAATCAAACAGGTGAGGAATCACAACGGCCTTCTTGCCATCAAACAGGTGAGGAATCACAACAACGGCCTTCTTGCAATCAAACAGGTGAGGAATCACAGCAACCTTCCCACAACAACCTTCCTACCATCAAACAGGTGAGGAATCACAACAACGGCCTTCTTGCCATCAAACAAGTGAGGAATCACAACAACGGCCTTCTTGCAATCAAACAGGTGAGGAATCACAGCAACCTTCCCACAACAACCTTCCTACCATCAAACAGGTGAGGAATCACAACAACGGCCTTCTTGCCATCAAACAGGTGAGGAATCACAACAACGGCCTTCTTGCCATCAAACAGGTGAGGAATCACAACAACGGCCTTCTTGCAATCAAACAGGTGAGGAATCACAACGGCCTTCTTGCCATCAAACAGGTGAGGAATCACAACAACGGCCTTCTTGCAATCAAACAGGTGAGGAATCACAGCAACCTTCCCACAACAACCTTCCTACCATCAAACAGGTGAGGAATCACAACAACGGCCTTCTTGCCATCAAACAAGTGAGGAATCACAACAACGGCCTTCTTGCAATCAAACAGGTGAGGAATCACAGCAACCTTCCCACAACAACCTTCCTACCATCAAACACATGAGGAATCACAACAGGGCCTTCTTGCAATCAAACAGGTGAGGAATCACAGCAACCTTCCCACAACAACCTTCCTACCATCAAACAGGTGAGGAATCACAACAACGACCTTCTTGCCATCAAACAGGTGAGGAATCACAACGGCCTTCTTGCCATCAAACAGGTGAGGAATCACAACAACGACCTTCTTGCCATCAAACAGGTGAGGAATCACAACGGCCTTCTTGCCATCAAACAGGTGAGGAATCACAACAACATCCTTCTTGCCATCAAACAGGTGAGGAATCACAACGGCCTTCTTGCCATCAAACAGGTGAGGAATCACAACGGCCTTCTTGCCATCAAACAGGTGAGGAATCACAACAACGGCCTTCTTGCAATCAAACAGGTGAGGAATCACAACGGCCTTCTTGCCATCAAACAGGTGAGGAATCACAACAACGGCCTTCTTGCAATCAAACAGGTGAGGAATCACAGCAACCTTCCCACAACAACCTTCCTACCATCAAACAGGTGAGGAATCACAACAACGGCCTTCTTGCCAGCAAACAAGTGAGGAATCACAACAACGGCCTTCTTGCAATCAAACAGGTGAGGAATCACAGCAACCTTCCCACAACAACCTTCCTACCATCAAACACATGAGGAATCACAACAGGGCCTTCTTGCAATCAAACAGGTGAGGAATCACAGCAACCTTCCCACAACAACCTTCCTACCATCAAACATGTGAGGAATCACAACAACGGCCTTCTTACAATAAAACAGGTGAGGAATCACAACAACAACCTTCTTGCCATCAAACAGGTGAGGAATCACAACAACGGCCTTCTTGCCATCAAACAGGTGAGGAATCACAACAACGGCCTTCTTGCAATCAAACAGGTGAGGAATCACAACAACGGCCTTCTTGCAATCAAACAGGTGAGGAATCACAACAACGGCCTTCTTGCAATCAAACAGGTGAGGAATCACAACAGGGCCTTCTTGCAATCAAACAGGTGAGGAATCACAACAACCTTCCCACAACAACCTTCCTACCATCAAACACGTGAGGAATCACAACAACCTTCCCACAACAACCTTCCTACCATCAAACACGTGAGGAATCACAACAACCTTCCCACAACAACCTTCCTACCATCAAACACGTGAGGAATCACAACAACCTTCCCACAACAACCTTCCTACCATCAAACACGTGAGGAATCACAACAACCTTCCCACAACAACCTTCCTACCATCAAACACGTGAGGAATCACAACAACCTTCCTACAATCATACACATGATGAATCACAACAACCTTCCTACAATCATACACATGATGAATCACAACAACCTTCCTACAATCATACACATGATGAATCACAACAACCTTCCTACAATCATACACATGATGAATCACAACAACCTTCCTACAATCATACACATGATGAATCACAACCTTCCTACAATCATACACATGAGGAATCACAACAACCTTCCGCCAATCATACACATGAGAAATCACAACAACCTTCCTACAATCACACACATGATGAATCACAACAACCTTCCGCCAATCATACACATGAGAAATCACAACAACCTTCCTACAATCATACATATGAGGAATCACAACAACCTTCCTACAATCACACACATGATGAATCACAACAACCTTCCTACAATCATACACATGAGGAATCACAACAACCTTCCGCCAATCATACACATGAGAAATCACAACAACCTTCCTACAATCATACATATGAGGAATCACAACAACCTTCCTACAATCACACACATGATGAATCACAACAACCTTCCGCCAATCATACATATGAGGAATCACAACCTTCCTACAATCATACACATGAGGAATCACAACCTTCCTACAATCATACACATGAGGAATCACAACAACGGCCTTCCTTCTCCTACAATTAAACACATGTCCGCACTCTCTGCCTCTCTCTCGCTTCATATCACCCCAATTCCCCCTCCCCATTTCTCGTCCTGCCCTCGAAGGACCTTTCACCAGCATCTCCACCACATCAACACTCACCTTTGTGCACCGCCACGCTGCCAGAGCCCGACTGCAGTTCATCCTCCCTGCTCACTTGCGTTATAACGGACGCTCCGTCCATGGAGCTCTCCCCTCACTCCAAGCGAGCTCCCGGCTCTCCGTTAGCCCCTCCGCTGGCGGGGAGGCCCGGGAGCGACCGCCTCGATTCGTTTAGCAACCGCAGCAATATGGAGACGGAGCCGAGGGCGCGGACGGCATTAAAAACACGGCGCAATGTGCGCGCCGTTTCAAGGCGGCCCACCGTACGCCGCCTACGCACGCATACACATACACATACAAACCACGCACGGATAGACACAAACAGCACATACACATACACAAACACACAAACACATATACATATACATATACATATATATACATATACATATACACACACACATACACACATACACACATATACACATACACATATACACAAACACATATACACATACACACATACACATATACGCACACACACATATACATACATGCACATACATACATGCACATACACATACATACACATATATGCATGCATACATGCATACATGCATACATATACATGCATACATATACATATACATATACATACACATACACATACATACACATACACACACACACACATATACATATATATATATACACACACACACACACACACACACACACACACACACACACACACACACACACACACACACACACACACACACACACACACACACACACACATACACACACACACACAATACCACTAGGAAACAAACAAATAGCCACATAAACAAACACAACTCAGTGATTTGTTGATAGGTTTCTTAGTTTTTGTTGTTTTCATTAATCAAACACTGAAACGTAAATTTAATCTTGGCGAGAGAGTTCTGGTGAGGTCGAGCTAATTAAAACAACTTATAGACACCCACATCGACATACTGCCGCTAACGACGTCATCATGGCCGCCATGGCGAACAGTATTAGGTAAACAAAAGCAAAGGTGAAGTACAGGAGATAATAAAACGTCTACTGTGACCTGAGAGTGGAGGCTAAACTTTTATGTATTTGAAATTTGAATGTGGCTGCCGCGGGGATAAGTTGCCAGGAAGTATGGGCGCTGCCTGTGAAACACCAGGGCGACGGTTTATAGTTGAGACCGACGTTGAACTCAGACTTAGCAGCTTACGGGTAAGGTACTCTGGCTAACCTGTAAGCCTCGCTGTTAAAACTCAGCCATTCCTCTGCGCTGTAGATCAAACGGTGAAAAAAAAATCAAATTATTCAGCAATATTTGCGTACGTAATAAATAGATGATCCGGGGAGGAGGTTCATTTGGCGTCAGAATTTCCAGGTCGCACATCCAACGATCGCCACGTGAGGTCGTGTACCTGTGTGGGAAAATAAATATAACTGGCAGCACTTCCAACAGAAGGTCATTGTGATGAAATGTCAATGAAATGATGCTCTTGGGGTTGAATGAAATGCATGGTAAGCAGAGGCTGCCTCCTACCTTGAAGTAGGGATCTCATGCTTTGAAGGGAAAGTCCCCTACCTTAAAGGAGGACTTTCGTCCATAACGTTGTTTCACTGCACGTTTTCTCGTGTCACTTGGTTGATGTGAATTTCCTTAGAATGTGACTCGTTTTGCCCATATTTATCTTCCATTGTACTTTTTACTTTCTTGGTAACAAAGTGGTATGGAAAAATCTTCACCTGTTATGGTCAAATGGATTTATTAGTACGTACAGTTAATATGACTATTGCAGTACTATTTGCGAATCTTACTCTGTTCAGCCTTTGCCCATTTATACCAATACCTTTACTTATACACATTCTTGTTTGTGTTTAATTTTTGCAGTGCTGACCTGAGCAGTTGAGGAGACGTAACCTCTGAAAGTAAGTCACATCAAAAATGTGGGACGTAAGGGTGTAGCCAGGTGAACTCGGTCGCCAGCCTTCAGCACACTCCACCATTGGTCATGCGTTTCTGGCAGGAATCTTCGTCACACTTTGTCAGACTTTTATGATAAACTCACTCTCTCCTAAAACAAGGTACCGCAAACCCTCCCATCTACTTTCTCAACAACCCTCTCAAATAATTTCAGTCACTCAAACTCTTGGATCTCACTCTCAGCCTGGATCTCTTTTGGGAAATCCAGATTTCAAAGATGGCCTCCAAAGCCAGATGCCAACTGGACATTCTCCGCCATGCAAAGTCCTTCCTTGGCACACCTGAGCTCCGATCCATTGACGAGGCTTTCATCCGCAGCTTGATGGAGTACTGCTCTCCCCTCTGGACTGGCACCCGTGCCTCACACCTTTCTCAGCTTGACACTGTGGAAACCAAGGCCTTCAAGATCATTATAATATCTCGTGATTTAGCTAAGTCTATGGGCTTATCACTTCTCCATCACCAACAGGTCGGTGGTCTCTTTGTCTTCTTCCACCTCCTTTCTGTTCTGGTCTTGCACCCTCTGCCTTCTCCTTGCTTTGTCCCCCCAGGTATCTACAAGGCACACGTGGTCCACCAGCAACCCCCTTCTAGTGAAACTGCCTAAGTCCAGAACCACTGCTCACCTCCACTCATTTGTTCCTCTTTTTCCCCACCTGTGGAACCAACTTTCACAGTCACTTCCATCTCATTCTTCCTTCCAGGTGTTCAAGACAGCTGTTCCACATGACATCAAGTCATCCCCCATCTATACCCATGACCATGATCCCTTCTACCCCTGGATTTATGATCCTGGATTTCGGTAGTTTCACTGGAAGGGGGCTGATGGTGGCACCCTGCAGCCCTGCAGAAATTTGTGGGTTTTCCCTGCAGAAACGTGAGCCGTGCAGAAACCAAAGCACAGAAAGAGCAGAAGGTACAAGATCAAAAAGGAGGCAGTAGAAGACATCGATACCACCGACCTGTCTGCGATGGTGAAGTGATAAGCCTGTAGAGTCGTAGACGATCAAACTTCAGCACGGGAGATTCCAATAATCTTGAAGGCCTTGGATTCCAGGGTGTCAGGCTGAGCAAGATGTGAGGCAGGGGAGCCAGCCCAGAGGGGAGAGCAGTACTCCATCAAGCTGTGACTGTAGGTCTTGTTCAGGTGCACCAAGGATAGGAGTTCAGGTGTGCCAAGGACTTTGTATGATGGAGGATGCCCAGTCGGTGAATGGCAACTTAGATATGTGGTTTGCCCAGAGGTTACCCAGGGATCAGTTTTAAGTCCTCAGATTTAGATTACACCAAGGATCAGTTTTAAGTCCTCAGACATTGTTTGTAACAATAATGGAAGAATATGCGACTCTCAAAATTATGTATAAATGTGAACGAAGCCTTTTGCACATGCGCTGTGTGTTTTCAGTGACTTGGTTCTGCTTGCGAGGCTCTTTTAACCTGCTGTTGCTAGCGCAATATCTCTGATTAAAATAGTCTTTTAAACACAATTTTCAGCATTTAGATGAAAGAGTGGAAATTTTTACATGGTTAACCACAATTGTTGTGTTCCTGATTGCCAATCGGACTCACGGAAATATAGGAATACGAGAAATATCCATGGAAATAACCATGTGAGAGTCAACATATCTCTGGGTATTGCCAGAGAGCTGCCTCGGGGCCGTAGAATCTGGCAGTTCACAAAAGCTGACTGGCATGGACTGCAAGCCACCCTCTCATGTCAAACTGGTCTTTCATTTCTACCTCTCCTGATATTAATACCGCCCAGGAATCCTTCTACACAAG